>NC_135547.1:90279502-90592280 GCF_045843805.1 Urocitellus parryii | reverse complement strand
GTAAGCTGAGAGTCTGAACGATTCTGAGCTGCGACAGCAGGTATACGTTGAGGACACTACCACAATAGGTCCACGTCTGTATTCCCCATGCCACAATCATATATGTGGAGCGTTTCACGTCTCCAAACGAGTGAAATGAATGAATGGGGAGGAGCAGGAGTTAACACAAGGAAAACGAAAGGGGAGCAAGCCCGCGAGCCCAGCGACGATGGGCAGAAGCGAAAACTTGAAAGCAACTGCGCGCAGCTCATCGCTGGTTACTAGAGGTCCTCCTCGAAACCGGATGGACCCACCCCCTCCTTTCCAGGGTGACCTGGAAGCCCCACCCCTCCTGGAGCACCTGGCAAGTCAAGACTAGATCAAATCATTTTATTACATCCCCGCCCAGAACCAGAAGCGTGGGTTTGAGGGGGTCTGGGAAGGCTGGACTGCAGATGCCTGGAGGGGAGCGCGGGCCAGTCAACTACGTGGTGGGAGGGAAGACCAGATAAGTAGGAGCTCTCAGCCCGACGCTAGTGCATTGCGGTCGGGGCCCATCGGATCCAGACTGGACCCTACCAAGTGAGCACCGAGCCCTATGTCGTCTGCTCAGTGCCTTCTCGTTCCAGCTGCTGTCTCCTGAGCGAGCTGCGCAGCCCTTGGGAGACCTAGGGCCCGCGAGAGCCGCTCCTCACTCGGCACCAGCCAGGGTCCTGGGGAACCAGGGATACGGTCATCAGGGTCCTCCATGTGGCGCTCTGCTGGAGGAACTGCGGGAGCGTCCACCGCTGCCTCTGGACTAGGCTCAGGGCTGCCCAGCGTCTTTGGCGTCCTATTGAACTGAGGGTGGTGAACTGGGGAAAGGCTGGCACTGTGAGACTTCATCATCGCCGGACCTACAAGATCTGGACGGCAGTCTGGGAATGACAGGGCTACAATTTAGATTGATGGAGTAGAAAACGGAAATTGGGGGCCAGGGTTTAGGATGGCCCAGAAGGCCCAAGGGTGGCAGGAAACAGAGACACCCCCCCTCCCTTAGAGAAATCTTCCTCCACCTTCCTGGAGGTGTCCAGTGACTAGTACCCCCACACACAAGCCCCAACACCTCCTTTCTCTAGAAAGGACACGCACACAGAAATCATTTCCCATAATCCCTAAAGGAAATCAAACCATGACCTTGGCCTTGGCACTAATAATCTCTCCAGTCTAAGACCTTTGACTATTCCCTCTCTCATCTCACCTTGACTCCCAACTTTTCCCTTATCAACCCTTTGTCTCTCAGAACTAAACCTTCTACTCTCTAGATCTCCATCCCATATCCTCCCAGCTGAGACTCCATTCTGCCTATCCCTCCAAGGACTAAGACCCTGCTGAACACTGGCTTTTATTATTGTTAGGAGTAGTAGGAGTGGTAGAACCAGCAACTGAACCCAGGAGCGATTAACCACTGAGCCACATCCCCACTAAGTTGCTGAGACTGGCCTCAAATTTTCATCCTCCTAACTCAGCCTCCCAAGATGCTGGGATTGTAGGTATATGCCACCACACCCAGCTGAAGATCTGCTTTTACCCCAGATCTCTTCCCTCCTCTCCTTTCCCCTATAGAAAGTTTCCCCTCTGAAATTCCTTTCCTGGGAAGGGCTCCCCTCCCACCCCCACTTTCAAAAATATACTAACCCCACTTAGACACCAAATCCTGATCCTCCCCACTGAGACCACTAAACCCCTTCTAACCTCTCCTTCCCCTCACAGACTTCTAATTTCCTTCCCTAGAAAACCCACTCCTTCCCTTTTGGGACCCACCCATCCCCTTGTGCTTGCCAGTTTGAGTCTCATTAGGCCTCTGCAACACAAGCCGAAGCCGGGAACCTCCAGTGCGGATCCGATCCACCGCTTGGGCATGGGTAAATCCCTGCGTTGACTCTCCGTTGATATGGAGAATGAGATCACCAGCCTGCAAGAATGCAAGGCAGTGGTGGTATAGGAAGGAAATATAGAGAGCTTCTGGACAAAGGTGGGGATCACACCTATGAAAGGAGGGTGCTTAGGGCTAACCTGCAAATGACCACAACGCTGTGCTGGCCCATCCTTCAGCAACCCACGCACAGCCAGTGGAGCATCACCTACTACATCTCGGCCCCCACTTAAAGTGAGGCCAAAGCCTGTGCGATTGCGGACTAGCTCCACAGAGAACCGACCAGAGTGGAGTGGCTTTGAAGCACATTTTGCCTTATCCTGGGTCACTCGAGTTGGCGCAGTAGGAATACCCAGAGTCTCTGACCTAAAATGCTGGAGTAAGGACACAAATGTACATTGATTACCTGCCCTAAAGCAGATGGCTTTGAATACATGGGTGAGGTGGTACCTGAGGTTGGTGTTCCACAACAGTGGTATGAGGTAGGCGACTGTCTGTGACTTCTATGTCCGCAGAGTCCAGCATGTTAATGGCTGAAGGATGAAAGAGGTGGAATGCTATCAGGGTACATACCTAGGACCAGCCCCCTGAATTAATATTCTGACCTCACCTTGTTGCCTACCTCTAAACTCTCACAGACTCTCACCATTTAACTACTTAGGAACCAGTCCCCACCACACAGTAATCTTAAAAACTCAGCTCTTAAGAATAAATGTCCCCCCAGCGGCACCCACCAGTGATCCCAGTGGCTCAGGAGGCTGAGGCAGGAGGATCATGAATTCAAAGCCAGCCTCAGCAACTTAGCAAGGGCCTAAGCAACTCAGTGAGACGCTGTCTCTGAATAAAATACAAAATAGGACTGGGGATATGGCTCAGTAGCCAAGTGCCCCTGAGAAAAAAACAATAAACGTCCTGGGGCTGGGGCTGTAGTTCAGTGGTAGAGCACTTGCTTAGCACGTGTAAGGCCCTAGGATCCATCCTCAGAACCATATAAAAATAAATAGAGGGCTGGGGATGTGGCTCAAGCGGTAGCGCGCTCGCCTGGCATGCGTGCGGCCCGGGTTCGATCCTCAGCACCACATACCAACAAAGATGTTGTGTCCACCGAGAACTAAAAAAATAAATATTAAAAAAAAAATCTCTCTCTCTCTCTCTCCTATCTCTCTCCTCTCTCACTCTCTCTTTAAAATAAATAAATAAATAAATAGAATAAAGGTATTGTGAGAAAAATAAAAATTAAAAAAAAAAAGAATAAACGTCCTGACTCAGCCTTCTTAACAAATAGTACTAGGCTGACTATTTGAGTAATCCTCCAGACCTCACTATCTGATGATAATAACATGCAGCCCTAACACCCGGAACACCCCCTGGAAGCTGCTACTCTACCACTGGGCTCTTGAGCATCCCAGGCCACGCCCTCTAATTAGCCTCCAAACTCCCGTCCCATTCCTCACACTTCAGGCAGCACCTCCAAGCACTCAGAGCCTCCACCCCGGGACTAGCATTCCAGTCCAGCCCTCCAACGAGTTACCCGCCCCCAGCATCCTTCAGGATCCACTCCCCAGAAATAACCTTCCATGATCCGCTGACCAGAATGACCACTCACACCAGCACCCTCAAAGAATCGTCTAGCGATCCCCTATCTCAATTACCCTAAAGGAATATGCTACAATAACCCCAGGGCCCTGCTCCCTCCAAGGGCTCCCCGAGCCCCGCCAGATCCAATCACACCCCTTGGTCCCACCCAGGCCCATAACTAACAATTCCTTGGCCTGTCACCTCGGAACACAGCCCATCCCAATCCAGGCCCCGTTCCCAGAGGCCCCGCCCCTCCCCGCCCTTCCCCGACCCTCCCCGCCCCTCCCCGACCCTCCCCGCCCCTCATCACGCACCCTCCTTGGGGCGCAGGCGCAAAGTGTCTCCCGCCCTGCGTACCAGCGCCCACACGTCTGCAGCAGCTCTGGCCGCCAGGGGGCGCGCGTCCAGCCGCGCCAGCAGCCGCCGGGCGCCAGGGCCCGCCTGCAGAGGAAGGCCACGGCCTGCGCAGAAGAGAGACAGGTCAGCGCACCCACACCCCGAGACTCCGAGAATACCCATGATTCCAGACATCCGGAGACCTAAAAATGCTCGGCAACCTACCCGGAGACTCCTGGCCACTCCCTGCATTGTTCCGAAAGTCGTCGACTGTCCCCCTCCTCTTTCGCGACCCCCGACCATCTGGGCATGCCACTGGATCCCCGCCTTGCCCCGACCATGTCCCTGCAGGCAGTGGTCCTGGACCCCTCGGAACACCACATTAATTTCTCAGGAGCTCCTTGACTCTCCCCTAAATAATCTAGATGCCAAATTTCTCCCACCAAGTCTCTAGGGATCCTGCTTCTCTCAGGGATCCCAAAAGAAAACACCCCCACACAGCCCTGGGACACCCGATTTCCCCTCCACATCTCCTAAGCAGACCCTGCTACTCCCCGGAGATCCCTCGGAGGCCCATTTACCCCACATGACCCACGTGCCTCTAGGTGACCCCTCCTCATGGACCCCCAGTTCTGGTCACCAATTCACTACAGACACTGCGTGCCCAGGCGTCCCCAGCAACCACGGGCAGACCTCTCCAGGCGAGCCTCCAGAGACTCCTGTCAGCTTCCTTCCTACCAGCTCGGTCTTGTGCACCGCCTCTCTGCTCAGGTGTGTGTGGAGGGTGTGTGTGAATGTGAGTATAGGGCCTGGAGCTATGGATCCTGAGTGCCCAGATGTCCCCAGATCTCTCAGTGCACCTTCCTGGGAAGCCACCCCTCCCGCGCCTGGTGTGCCGCCCCTCTGCTGCGTTGTGAAGAGTGCTGACTTGGAGCACAGCCCTTGACCATCAGAGACCCTGCCCGCTACCAATACCGCTTGGCCTCCAAGGCTGCTGTTTACCACCTGTAGAATGGAAAAGGTGAGGAACAGACAGGCCGGGCGAGGGTGACATGGGACACTCTCCCTCCCTTTCCCACCCTACTCCACCTCTCCCATACCTCCTCTTCTCCCCCTACGGTCCGCAGTGCCCCCTGAGCGCGACTCCATAGCCAGTAGTCTGCTGGGTGGACTCTCGGCCGCCCAGCAACTAGTTTTGAGCACAGGGGCACACTCACCTGGCGGCCTGCCCGAGCCTGGACGCGGCTGAGGCCGGCCAGTTCTGTGCCCCGACCAGTGCCATGACCTACCTGGCTGCTGGCACCAAGGCCTGGTTGTAGGAGCCAGTCGGAACACTTGGCCTCGGTTTTACTCAGGCGCCACTGCTTCTATTATCTGAGAACCCTGGTTAAAATTAAAAAGCCTGAACATACCAACAGTTGCAAAAGATATAGAAGAAATGGAACTCAAATATACTGCTGATAGATATGTAAATGGCTTAGCAACTTTGGAAAACAGTTTGGCAGTGTCTTAAGTTAAACATATAGGTATGATTTCGGCCATTCCACTTCTGGGTATTTATTTACCTTTTTTTTTTTTTTTTAAAGAAAAAAGCAGACTTCTACACTAAGATTTGTACATGAATGTCACCTTTATTTCTTGTCATATTCATCTTGGGCTGCACTAACAAATTACTACAGAGATTGGGTGGCTGAAACAACAGAAATTTAATTTCTAACACTTCTAGAGACTGGAAAGTCAAGATCAAGGTGCTGGTCATTCGGTTGCTGGAAAAAAAATCTTGGCTTGTAGATGGCTTCCTTCTGGCTGTGTCCTCACATTGAGTTGAGAGTGGAAAAGAGATATCAGAGGGAGACAGAACCCTCTCTCTCTTCCTTTTTTTTTTTTAATTTGGGGGGAGTGCTGGTGATCAAACCCAGAGATTCATGCATGGTAGGCAAGCATTCTACCACTGAGACACATCCCCAGCCCTCTCTTCCTTTTTTTTGTAAGGCTACATACAGTTCATCTGATTAGGACTATATATAGCCCCACCTTATAATCTCATTTAACCTAATTACCTCTTAAAGACCCTGTCTCTAGATACTGTCACATTGGTGATTAGAGTTTTTATTATTATAAAAAGGGAATTTGTTAGATTGTCTTACATGATCATTGTGGATAGTCCCACAATGGTGTTCAACAGGCTGGAGACCTGGAGGAACCAGTAACTACACAGTTCAAGAATTCGGAGCTTTGGGCTGGGGATGTGGCTCAAGTGGTAGGGCGCTCACCTGGCATGCATTCGGCCCGGGTTCGATCCTCAGCACCACATACAAACAAAGATGTTGTGTCCGCCGAAAACTAAAAAAAAAAAAAAAAAAAAAAAAAAAACCATAAGAATTCTGAGCTTCAGAACTAAAGGAACCAAACAATGATGCATTTCCACTCCGGTACTTAAGGCCTAGAAACTCTCTGGAGAGTCACCATTAAGAGTACAGTTTGGGGACTAGGGTTGTGGCTCAGAGGTAGAGCACTCACCTAGCAAGTGTGAGGCCCTGGGTTCAATCTTTAGCACCACATAAAAATAAATAAATGAAATAAAGGTATTGTGTCCAACTACAAAGAGAAAATAAATATTAAAAAAAAAATAGTACAGTTTGGGAGTTGGGGCCTATAGCTCAGTGGTAAAGCAGCTGCCTCACATGTGTGAGGCCCTGGGTTCGATCCTCAGCACCACATTTAAAAAAAAAAAAAAAAAAGATACTGTGGGTTTATCTACAACTAGAAAAAATATTTTTAAAAAAAGAGTACAATTTGGCAGAGTGAGTCTGATGTCTTCAGGCAATCAAACAGCAATCAAAGCACCCACTCTAGAAGAACTGAGCATGCATCTGCTTCTGCTTCTACTTTTTTTTGAGGGGAGGGGGATACTGGGGATTGAACTCAGAGGCACTCAACCACTGAGCCACATCTACAGCCCTATTCTGTATTTTATTTAGAGACAGGGTCTCACTGAGTTGCTTAGTGTCTTGCTTTTGCTGAGGCTGGTTTTGAACTTTCGATCCTCTGGTCTCAACATCCCAAACCACTTCGATTACAAGCGTGTGTCATTGCACCTGGCTGGTTAGGTCTTTAATGTGAATTTATCAGGGGAAGGGGGCACACAATTCAGTCCATAACATTTGTTAGTGGTCCAAAACTGGAAACAACTCAAATGCCTATCAGTAGGTAAATGATCAACACACTGGTATATTTGTACAATGGACTACAACTCAGCAATAAAAAGAAATGAACAATTTGGATGGATCTCAAAATAATTATGCTATAGGCTGTGAGTGTAACTCAGTGGCGGAGCACATACTAAGTGAGGCCTTGGGATCAATCCCCAGCACTACAAATTTTTCCTCAAAATAATCATGAGCCAAGTGCAGTGGCCCACAACGTAGTCCCAGCTACATCAGAGGCTGAGAGGAGGATCGCAATTAGGAGATCACCCTGGGAAAGTTATAGAGACACTGTCTCAAAATTAAAAATAAAAAGGGCTATTGATGTACTTCAGTGGGAGAGCCCCCTGGGTTCAATCCCCATTACCTCCAAAATAAATAAACAGCTGGCACGGTGGTGCACAACTGTAATCCCAGTGGCTCGGGAGAAAGAGGCAGGAGGATCAGAAGTTCAAAGCCAGCATCAGCAAACTAGTGGAGCCACTGTCTCAAAATAAAATAAATGTATGATGTAGGATTCTTTTTTCCCCCTCTACTTGAAATTAAACCTAGGGATATTTTACCACAGCTGTGTCTCTTTTTCATTTTTTTTAAAGAGAGAGAATTTTTTTTTTTAGAATTTTTTTTTAATATTTATTTTTGAGTTCTCGGCAGACACAACATCTTTGTTGGTATGTGGTGCTGAGGCTCGAACCCAGGCCGCACGCATGCCAGGCGAGCACGCTACTACTTGAGCCACATCCCCAGCCCGAGAGAGAGAATTTTTTTAATATTTATTTTTTAGTTCTCAGTGGACACAACATCTTTGTTGGTATGTGGTGCTGAGGATCGAACCCGGGCCGCACGCATGCCAGGCGAGAGCACTACCGCTTGAGCCACATCCCCAGCCCATCTCTTTTTCATTTT
This sequence comes from Urocitellus parryii, assembly GCF_045843805.1. Taxonomy (NCBI): domain Eukaryota; kingdom Metazoa; phylum Chordata; class Mammalia; order Rodentia; family Sciuridae; genus Urocitellus; species Urocitellus parryii. The sequence goes on along the minus strand of NC_135547.1, from coordinate 90,584,360 downwards.
GAGAGAAGGTCTTGCTAAATTGCTGAAAACCTTGCTAATTTGATGTGGCTAGCCACAAACTTGTAATCTTCCTGCCTCCATGTCCCAAGTTTCTGGGACTGCATGCATCACCAGTCCCAACTTGTAAGTTTCCATTTATATAAATATCTAGTAACATGTCAACTGATGTATAGTGACAAAGTGGATCAGCGGTTACCTGAAGAGGGAGTCAGGGGCAGGAAGGAGAAATTAGAAAGAGGCAAGGAAAAATGCTTGGTAGGGATGGTTACGTTCTCAATCCTGGTGATACTGGTAGTTTCACAGATGTAAACATTACATTCAAAACCTATCAAATTTTATGTCAGTGGGGCTGGGGTTGTGGCTTAGCAGTAGAGCGCTCGCCTAGCATGTGCAAGGCCCTGGGTTTGATCCTCAGCACCACATCTAAGTAAAATAAAGGTATTGTGTCCAACTACAACTAAGAAAATAAGTAAATATTTTTAAAAATTTTATGTCAGTTACCCCTCAGTCCACTATTAGAAAGGTTTGATTAATAAATTGGGGACTGGGGTTGTAGCACAGTGGTAGAGCATTTGCCTAGCATGTGTGAAGCACTGGGTTCAATCCTCAGTACCACATATAAAATAAAGTTTAAATTCTTTAAAACAATAAATTAATAAATTGTGTGGGACTATGAAAGATGTTGATTTAGATTCATAAATAAAGTGAGACTTAAAGGGGGTAATTGCTTTATTATATTCATGAATGGATGAAGCTGAGCGGGGCATTGGTTTAAACTCACAAGAATTAAGGGAGCTTGGCCTTTCCTAGTGTGATTGTAATCAATATTAATTAAAGATAAGCATCAACACTGCTACCACACAGCTTAGCTGGGCACAATGCAGGTCACTTGGAAGCTTATTACTAATTCCATTGGCAATCATACCACACACAACTCATCACCCCCATTTTCCAATGGGGTACATTAGGGCTCCAGATGTATTTCAGCTGAACCCCTTACCCTCTCAGCAGCCTCAGTGACTGACACAAGCACCACTCCTCAGCCCCAGGCCTTATCCCTGCCCCCAGAATTGTGGTCCTGTTGTCATTGGCTTCTCAGTTCATCCCTACCCAGTGTCCTGAAACTCCAGCCCTTGTAATTCATCCCTGGGAACATTCTTATACCCTCCATTGCTCCACAAACCCCCAAGTCTGAGTATCTTCCAGTCTGGAAGAAGTTTTCCAACTCCATCCAGTTGGCAAGCTCCCTCATCTGGGTGCTTGAAGCTTCCCTTCACAGTCCACATGTCCCCAGCCCTTGGGCAACACCCCCACATCCAAGACTCTCCCATCCATGGAGCTACAAGACCTCAAGCTCCTTTTCTCCAGTCTGTAAGCACCTTGCTACTCACCCACAAGTTCCTGAAAGTCCAAACCCCAAGAAGGAAGCTGCCCTGTTCACCTCCTGGAGGTGAAAGTCTCAACAAAAAGTGGGCAAAGGGACTGGGGTTGTGGCTCAACGGTAGAGTTCTTTCCTAGCATGTGTGAGGCGCTGGGTTCAATTCTCAGCACCACACACATATATATATATATATATATATATATATATATATATATATATATATATATATATATATATCAGAACAGTATAGGGGATCCAACATGGTCTCAGTCAGCCAAGATCAGGTCAGACATGGGGGGCAGGGTATTGCAGGAGGAATGAAAGAAGAGAAGAGACGGTTTATCCCGTTTCACCTGACAACACTTGGAACTTACATGTCAGGATACAAGAATCCATGACAGTCACTGACCAAGTCAGGGTAAGCTCCCAGAGAACAGCATTATTGGCTAGGTGTAGTGTAATGCACAGGTCTCCGAGCCTCTCAGACTCTTAGTTTCTTCTTCAAAAGGATGATCACAAGCCCTATCTCACTGCAACTCCATTCCTCCTCCTGCTACTGTCAAACTGTGCCCAATGGCTCCCACATTGGGGCCTATAACCCTAGACACAACTTTTCAAACTTGGGAGGGGCCTCATTCTTCCACTGACAATGACTGGTCTCCCATCCCACCCCAGTGCCATTCAGAGGCTCCTCAGTTCTAGGCTACCATCTCTTCTTTACTCTCCAGGGTACCTGTTCATCTCACTTTTTGAATTTTCCAAACCCATGATGCTCCAGGTCCCAAAACCTTGTGTGGCCCCCAAAGCTCAAAGGGCAACCCTTATCCCTATCATATACTTCCATTTCCCCAGTAGAAACCACCTTATGCAAACTTTAAATAGAAATTTAATGAAAGCTTACTATGTGCAAATTTATGTGTGTGGTTGCAGAATTTAGTGATAAACTTGAGCTGTTCTGTGTCCTGGTTTTAGTTGTCTTAGTTCACTGTACCCTTTTTGTGGACCTCAATTTCTACTTCCTGTGCCTAGAATAATAGCATCTCCTGTGTGGAAAAGGGAGCCTAGTCTAGGGTCCTCAGTTAACAAGGAAAGTACCAGAAGTGAAAAAGGCCAGGGGCTCCTAATCACTCCCACAGCCAGGCCTCTTGCCTGCAGCCAGGTAGGTCACTGCACAGGTTGGGGCAACAAGCATGGGACTGGCTGACGTGTGTCAAGGACTGGGTAGATCACCAGGTGAGCTTTCCTAGTGCTCCAAAGGCATCACAGGCAACTGTGCATCCATCGAATTAATACTGGTCATGGAGCCACGTGCAGGGGGCGCCAGGGACACTAGGGGGAGCAGAGGAGGTACTTAGGTGAGGTGAGGGAGGAGACTTATACCCTGCCACCCAAGCCCCACCTATCTGCTCCTCACCTTTTCCATCCTGGGGTGGTAAACAAAGTATTTCTGGCTCCCAACAGCAGAGGCAGGGACCTGGATCCAGAGACAGTGGCTGGGCTCCAGGGCCTTGTATTCACCCTGGCCCTACCCCTACCACACACCCGAACAAGGAGGCGGTGCCTAAGACCCAGCTGGTAGGAAGGAGGCTGTCAGGAGTCTCTGGAAGATACAGCCCAAAGAGATCTGCTTGTGGTTGCTGGGAGCTTGGGTACTGCAGTGTCTGTAGTGAATTGGTGGGTAGAAATGGGAGTCCCTGGGGACATGATGTTATGGTCTGAGCTTAATCAATATAGATTATAAATTATAGATTATAGGTTATGAAATATTAATAAATAGGATAAATATTATGTGTTAATTGTTATAGAATAAATAATGTTATGCTGCTCTGGTTATAAGTTAGAAGAAGTAATCATGTAACTATAAGACATAAGATTTAGGTTGTTAGAAATAAGATATAGAACAGAGTAAGGTGATAAATATAAGTCCATAGGTTAATAGTTACAGATAAGTATAGGTTAATGGAACAATAGTTAGATACAAGTTATAGCTATAAGCAAATATAGCCATAGTGACTCCATTTTTATAACTCCCATGTAAAACTGCTTTATAAGCTGTTTCTAATATGTTAAAATATTGTTTTTCTGTACTCCATATGCCCAGAAATGCGCTCGAACCCAGGATGTGGTTGTCTGTTTTTGCTCTGCTAATTGCTTTCTCAGCCTTGTATCAGGCTTGCTTGCCTGCACCTACATTTTCGAGGATGTGGGTTTTCCCCTTATAAACCCTATAGAACTTGAACCCAGGACTGTTCCTGGCCGAGATAATTGGGATCCTGAAGGGAGAAGTTGCCAGATGACTAAATAAAAACTCTCCAATTTGGACAAAATCGGATTGGGATGGACTAACACTGTTTTCTGAGCGATCGGAACATAACTATATGGAGGGGTCACCTAGAGGTACAGGGGTAATGTGGGGTAAATGGGCCTCCGAGGGATCTCCGGGGAGTAGCAGGGTCTGCTTAGGAGATGTGGAGGGGAAATCGGGTGTCCCAGGGCTGTGTGGGGGTGTTTTCTTTTGGGATCCCTGAGAGAAGCAGGATCCCTAGAGACTTGGTGGGAGAAGTTTGGCATCTAGATTATTTAGGGGAGAGTCAAGGAGCTCCTGAGAAATTAATGTGGTGTTCCGAGGGGTCCAGGACCACTGCAGCCAAATGGCTACCTGCAGGGACATGGTCGGGGCAAGGCGGGGATCCAGTGGCATGCCCAGATGGTCGGGGGTCGCGAAAGAGGAGGGGGACAGTCGACGACTTTCGGAACAATGCAGGGAGTGGCCAGGAGTCTCCGGGTAGGTTGCCGAGCATTTTTAGGTCTCCGGATGTCTGGAATCATGGGTATTCTCGGAGTCTCGGGGTGTGGGTGCGCTGACCTGTCTCTCTTCTGCGCAGGCCGTGGCCTTCCTCTGCAGGCGGGCCCTGGCGCCCGGCGGCTGCTGGCGCGGCTGGACGCGCGCCCCCTGGCGGCCAGAGCTGCTGCAGACGTGTGGGCGCTGGTACGCAGGGCGGGAGACACTTTGCGCCTGCGCCACAAGGAGGGTACGTGACAGGGGTCGGGGAGGGGCGGGGGCCTCGGTGGGGGGATTGTACTGGATTGGGATGGGCTGTGTTCCGAGGTGACAGGCCAGGGAATTGTTAATTATGGGCCCAGGTGGGACCAAGGGGTGTGATTCGGTCGGCGGGGCCCGGAGAGCTCTTGGAGGGAGCAGGGCCTTGGGGTTATTGTAGCATATTCCTTTAGGGTAATTGAGATAGGGGATCGCTAGACGATTCTTTGAGGGTGCTGGTGTGAGTGGTCATTCTGATTGAGATTGGGTTGTGGACAATTTGGGGGGCTCCATACTCTGCCCATCAAGTCATGTTTATGACTTTGTTATTACATTGCAGATGTGAATAAATTAAGGATTTTGAAATGAGGAGATATTGGGAGGTTATTTCTGGGGAGTGGATCCTGAAGGATGCTGGGGGCGGGCAACTCGTTGGAGGGCTGGACTGGAATGCTAGTCCCGGGGTGGAGGCTCTGAGTGCTTGGAGGTGCTGCCTGAAGTGTGAGGAATGGGATGGAGTTTGGAGGCTAATTAGAGGGCGGGGTCTGGGATGCTCAAGAGCCCAATCTTAGAGTAGCAGTTTCCAGGGGGTGTTCCGGGTATTAGGGCTGCATATTATTATCATCAGACAGTAAGGTCTGGAGGATTATTCAAATAGTTGGCCTAGGATTATTTGCCAAGAAGGCAGAACCTTGCTGTGTGGGATGTCACACTCCTGTAATCCCAGCGATTTGGGAGAATCCCAAATTCGAAGCCAGACACTCAAGCAATTTAATGAGACCCCTTCTCACAATTAAAAATAAAATAATGACTGGGGATGAGGCTCAGTGGTAATGCGCCTCCAAGTTCAACAATCAGTACTGAAAAAGCGGAGGGAGTGCTCAGTGGTAGCGCTTCACAGGGTTTAATCACAGGTACCTAAAAATAAGTAGATAAACAAATAAATAAAATAAAACACAAGGCGGTGCCTTGAGCACTATCTAGGGCGCGGTGCTGAAATAGTTAAATTGAGGACAATGCCCAGGGTGTGAGTTCAAAAGAGTAGAATGTTAATTTAGGGGGCGGGGCCTCGGTGGTTTCTATGGCAAATCCTCTCCCCATCATTTTCTCTGTCTCTTTCATTTCGCAGCCATTATAATATATGACTCTAAAGCCAATATTATGGATAATGGCTTGCTCTAAGATCCCTTTGCCTCCCCAGCAGATGTTCTAACTTGGTAAATACTAATACTAACAAGGTGTGAATACCTGGGTCAGTTTGGGGATGCTCTGAACAATCCATGGCTGGAGAGTACCTTAAAGAACCTTGGATTCAGGAGGATTATTGTGGTAGAGGAGGAAGGGTGTTGAAGAAGGTCAGTGGCAGGGTCAGGCTGGGAATCCAGCACAAGGCCTGAATCATTGGCTAGAACCAAGGTAGACTCCTAACTCTCAGGCAATCTGGTTCAAATGTGACTCTGTTGGTACCTATTTCCTAACTTTTTGTGTATCATTTTCTCTTTCTGTGAAAATCCTTAGCTACCCGGACATAAAAATACTACATTCATATTTTAAGAGTCAGAACTGTGTAGCCAGATGTATGCCTCTAATCCCAGAGGCTTGGGAGGCTGAGGCAGGAGAATCTCAAATTCAAAGCCAGCCTCAGCAATATAGAGAGGCTCTAAACAATTTAATGAGACCCTGTCTCTAAATTAAAAAAAAAAAAAAAAAGAAGAAGAAGAAAAAGAAGAAGAGCTGAGGTGCTCAGTGGTTAAGGGCCCCTAGGTTCAATCCCTTGTACCCAAAAATAAATAAATAAGAACCATGCAGACTATATTTTTATGAACCTACTTTTTCTTTCTTTGTTTTGAGGCAATGGGGATCCAGCGTAGGGGACTGTGCACACTATACAAGCATTCTGCCACTGAACTAAATCCACAACCGGAAATGTCATTGGCAACCAACCACTCTATCACTGAGCTACAGACCTAGCCCCTGTGACTGTGGATTTTCTTTCTTTCAAGTCCTCTTTACCAGTGTGCTACACCCCCAGCCCTTTTTATTTTATTCTTCTTCTTTTTTTTTTTTTTATTTCAAGCAGAGTGTCACTAAATTGCTTATGGCTTTGCTACACCACCAGCAATTTATTTATTTATTTTGATACCAGGAATCAAATCCCAGGAGCTCTTAACCACTTTTAAGATATCCTGAGCCCTTTTTGTTTATTTGTTTTGTTTTTGGTGCTGGGGATCAAACCCAGGGCCTTGTGCATACAAGGCAAGCACTCTACCAACTGAACTATATCCACAGCCCCCATCCTGAGCCCTTTTTAAGAATATTTTATTTAGAGACAGGGCCTCACAGGGTTATGTAATCATCATTGCAATATAAATTTAGCATATTTTGGCTCCCTTAAAAAACTCTAACCTTTAACATTCACTCTCCCTATTTTTCTCTACCCTTCAGTCCTACAATATCACTAACATACTATCTCTATGGATTTGTTACTTCACATTTCCTAAAAATTAAATTAAACAAGGACAATGTTTTTGAGGTTCTACATTATTATATGTGCCAGTACCTCATTCTTTGCCAAAATGTATTCCATTGTACGGAAATACCACATTTTTACTGTATTCATTGGTAGATATTTTTGATTGTTTCAAGTTCTTGGCTATTATGAATAACAGTGCTCTGATGGTGTTCTGAATATCTGTGTACAATTTTTAGTGCATTTTTTAAAGATACTGGAGATTAATCCCAGGGATGTTCTACCTCTGAGCTATGCCCCTGGGCCTGTTTTTTGTTTTTGTTTTTTAAGAAAGGTTTCACTAAGTTTCTAAGGCTGCAGGGATGACTGGCATGTGCCACTGTGCCTGGCTTTTCTACCTTTTTTAAGGTGGACATCCTAGTGGATTTGTGAATTTATATATCATTGTAATAGATTTTCATTTTCTGAATAGATAATTAGGTCTTTATGTGCTTTAGATAAACATGATTTGATGGGCAGAGTATGGAGCCCCCCAAATTGTCCACAACCCAATCTCAAGAACCTGTGAACGTTACCTTGTATAGCAAAATATACATTGCAAATGTGACTAAATTAAGGATTTTGAAATGAGGAGATTATTCTGGGAGGCAATATTATCAAAGAGGTCCTTAAATATGAAAGAGGGCTGACAGTATAGCACAGTGGTGCAATGCCCTAAGTTGAATCCTCAGCACCACAAAAAGGAGAAAAGAAAGTGGGTTCAGGAGGATCAGAGAAGGGAATTTGACAACAGAATCAGGAGTGAGAGAAAAATTTTGAAGATGCTAATGAACTGCTTTTTAAATTTTTTTTAATTTTTAATTTTTTTTAAGTTTTAGATGACACAATACCTTTATTTTACTTGTTTATTTTTATGTGGTGTCTGTGATCAAACCCCATGCTTCATGCATGCTAGGCAAGTGCTCTACCACTGAGCCACAACTCCAGCCCCTAATGCACTGGTTTTTAAGACAGAGGAAGGGGCCAGAAGTCAAGGAATTTAGGCAGCAGGTAGAGTTGGAAAAGGCAAGAAAATTGATTGACCCCTAGAACCTGCTGAAGGAATGTAGCCATGCTGACATCTTGATTTTAGCCTGATGAAATTTCTGCCCTACAGAACTGTAAGATAATACATTTGTTTAAATCAGTAAGTATGGGGGTCATTTGATGAATCATTATTAGAAAACTAATACAGATTTTAAGCATTTTTCATTGTGCTTAAAGGGCATCCATATATTTTCTCTGGAGAAATGCATGTTCAGATTCTTAATCAAATCTTCAGAAGGTTCAGCCTTTTTTTTTTTTTTTAAAGAGAGAGTGAGAGAGGAGAGAGAGAGAGAGTATTTAATATTTATTTTTTAGTTCTCGGCAGACAAACATCTTTGTTGGTATGTGGTGCTGAGGATCGAACCCGGGTCGCACGCATGCCAGGCGAGCGCGCTACCGCTTGAGCCACATCCTCAGCCCCTAGAAGGTTCAGCCTTGAGCATAAGTGTAAGAGATGACTTAGCTTTTAACCAGATTCTCTTCATTTCCCCCCCACACCTTGCTGTTGAGTTTCTATCTGGTCTTTATATCACATCCTTCTGTTAACCTCCACTAATTTTTAAAAATTTAAGAAATTTAACTGATATAATAATTGTACATTTATGGAGCATGGTGTGTTATTTCGATACATGTACACAAAATGTAACTGTGCCAACTTTACAGATCAAGATAAGAAGCATATCCAACATCTGAATATTTGTTGTTTCTTTGTGTTGAGGACATTCAAAATCCTCTGTCCTCCATTGATTTTTTTTTCTACAAAAAAAAAAAAAACAAACAAAAAAAAAAACACTGAGCCATTTCCCCAGCCCTTTTTATTTTTTAAAAAAATTTGAGACAGGGACTCACTAAGTTGCTTACAGTCTCTCTAAGTTGTTGAAGCTGGCTTCAAATCTGATGGTTGTCTCATTCTCTCTAGCTGCCGGGATTACAGGTGTGTGCCACCACACCCAGCTAAATGATTGTTCTTTTTAAAAGAATATTCACTGGTTATGGTTAGTTTGCTGGGAAAAATGTCTAAGTTCTTCATGCAACTATTCTAGGAGTGCTTCTCTTTTTTAATTTCTTCTTCTTCCTCCTTTTTTAAAAAATTTTTTGGACATGAGGATTGACTCCGGGAGTGCTTAACCACTGAGCCACATCCCCAGCTGTTTTTTTTTAAATATTTATTTCATTCATTTATTTATATGCAGTGCTGAGACTTGAACCCAGTGCCTACACATGTGAGGCCAGCACTCTACCACTGAGCCCAGCACTCTACCCCAGTGCCCCCAGCTGTTTTTATTTTTTATTTTGAGACAAGATCTTGCTATATTGCTGAAGCTGGCTTTGAACTTGCAATCATCCTACCTCAATTTCCCTAGCTGCTGGGATTAAAGGTGTGCCCTGCCACAGCTGGGATTAAAGGTGTGCCCTGCCACACCTGGCTCCCTGCCCTCTCTTTCTCCATATATATAGGAAAGTGCTCTACCACTAAAAATCTCCAGCCCAACCCTGATTTTTTTCTTCTTTTTTTATTCAGTACTGGGAATTGAACCCAAGGTGCTTTACTACTGAGGTACATTCTCAGAGTTTATTTTTTCATTTTTGAGACAGGGTCTTACCAATTTGCCCAGATTGGCCTCGAGTTTGTGATCCTCCTGTTTTGGTCTCCTGCCTCCAGACCTGGGCTATTGTGCCCAGCTTTTTTGTTTTGCTGGGCTAGAGAACCCAACAACCCAGGGCCTTGGGCATTTGTTTCTTTTAGTATGGGGGATTGAACCCAGGGGTGCTTAACCAATGAGCCACATATCCGGATCTTTTTTTTTTTTTAGAGAGAGAATGAGAGAGAGAGAATTTTAATATTTATTTTTTAGTTATCAGCGGACATAACATCTTTGTTTGTATGTGGTGCTGAGGTTCAACCTGGGGCCCCACGCATGCCAGGCGAGTGCCCTACCGCTTGAGCCACATCCCAGCCCGGATCTTTTTTTTTTTTTTTTTTTTTTTAAGACAAGGTCATTAAATTGCTGAGGCGGGTCTGGAACTTGCAGTCCTCCTGCCTCAGCCTTCCGAGCCGCTGGGATTACAGACTCGTGCCACTGCGCCCGATCTGAGATTGTTTATTAATGATTTATTTCCTCTATACTTCCTACATCAATAGGGCACAGTAATGCGCACCCAATAGTAAATACCTGTCAAACACATGAAAAGAATCAATACCTGGGAAGGATAAATCGATATTCCATCAGGACTACTTTCATAAAGACAATTTCCTTATAGGTTAGGCTCGGCTTGCTCCTGAGAAGCTTAAGATAGCGACGATTGCTTCCCACGGCCCCTAGTCGGCCTTCGCCTGACGAAGCCGCAATGTTTTATGGGAAAGGTAGTTCTAATACTCATCGGCCAGCCGCTAGCGAATTTAATCGAAACTAAACTTCCCAGCAAGCATTGCGCCAACCTGGGAACCCGGGCAAGATGGCGGACGCAGAAGATGATGCTTTGCCGTCAGCTGCAGGTTCAACTGCTCCAATTTCATTCGGCTTCACTCGCACGTCCACCCGGAGGCGTCTTGTAGACCCTAAAGACGGCGAGAGGTCGGCCCCAGAGAAGGATTTCTTGAAGACGGTGGAAGACAGGGAACTGCAGAGGTGAATCGCGTCTTTGAACCCGTGGGAATCGGTGCAGTGGGCGCAAGCGGGAGGGTGGAATCTAAGTTGATTGTCCTGTTACAGTGACCTTGAAATGCTGAGTAAATTGATGGAGGCGAGAAGGGGGTGTTTGTAGGAGAGGTAGGAAAATTGGGCTTGATGGCTGTGGGAATTGAGATGATACATTATCAGGAGGGAGAATTTTCGAACTTGGGGACACTGCGGTGTGGGCGTTCTGAGAAAGGGAAAGGAGGAGAACATAACAGGGTACTTAGTGACTCAACTGAAATATTGGGGCCTCTCTCCAATTTGGAGAATGGGATGGAGCCGCAGATGCAAGTTAAGGGAGGCCATCTTCAGCTTAGTTAGTAAAGGAGACTCCAAAGTGCCTGAGACCTCCAGAAAAGAATCAGTGAGAATCTAGGAATAATTCCTGGAAGACACTGATATTTAAGAGTTGGTAGAACTGTGAGAGAGAACCCAATCAATGCATTGTCAGAGACATAACCTGAGAAACAGAAAGCAGAAAGAAATGCGTGGTCCATAGGGCTGGGAGTGAGTTTGACTCTTGTATTTCCATGAATGAGGAGTGTGACTCAGAACTCACCAATAATACTACTCTCCCAATCTCACTCCTCTGTGTCCACACCAGTGTGAAGCCCACAGAAGCCCCCAAAGAGCTGGTCATCCCATTGATCCAGAATGGCTATCGAAGGCAGCCACTGGCCCAGATGACTGGGCCATCCACAGATACTGAGGCCTTGGAGGATGGAGTGCTGTCCCAGGCAGTGAAGGAACTCATTGAGGGTGAGTGACCTTTCCCCTTTGCCCAGAGCCAGTGAAGGAAGAGGTGAGGAAGGTGGAAGGATAGGGTGGGATCTCATTGCTCCCTCCCATTCTTCCTTAGAATCCAAGAAGTCTCTGGAGGAGAGAGAGAATGTGGGTGTCGACCCCAAGCTTGCTATCCCCATGATCCAGAAAGGATGCACCCCCAACAGGAAAGAGGAAGACAGCGAACCCCAGGCTGAGACAGTGAGCTGCCCCTTGACCCTCTTCCTGACAGCCTCTCTTCTGAGACTGCCAGGCTTGCCACCGCATACATAGCACAGGAAATCTGTGTGTGTCCCAGAAGACTTCTGCCCATCCTTTCCTCCTTCCATTCTATTTGGAAGCATAAATGAATAGATAACTGGGGGATGAAAAAAGTACTTGAATTCTGGGATTATCTGAATAAGATGGAGATGAAAGGGCATAAGAAATGTAAAGGCCATAAGGGCACACACTGCCTGGAGTGATTTTTGTGTTTGATTTTTCTCTATATTATATTTTCTTTTTCTTTTTCTTTTCTTTTTTTTTTTTTTGAAAGAGAGAAATTTTTTAGTATTTATTTATTTATTTATTTTAGTTTTTCGGCAGACACAACATCTTTGTATGTGGTGCTGAGGATCGAACCCGGGCCGCACGCATGCCAGGCGAGCGCGCTACCGCTTGAGCCACATCCCCAGCCCCTATTTTCTTTTTCTTTTCTTTCTTTCTTTCTTTTTTCTTTTTCTTTTTTTTTTTTTTTTGGCCTGGAGTGTTTGAGAAAACCAAGCAGATCAATGTGGCTAGAGTGGGATGTGTGACAGTAGATGAAGGCAGAGGGGTTTAGACCAAGCAGGGCCTTAGCCAGGGTGAGGACTTTTCGTTTTACTCTAAGTGAGATGAAAGCCATGGGCAGGCCCTGAGCAGGAAAGGGTTGTGACTTGTAATTTGACAGGATCCCTCTGGCTGCTGTGAATAGAACAGACTAGTAAGTGAAGGTGGAAGCAAGGGAAACAATAGTCCATGATAGAGATTATGAGGATGCCATCAGAATGGAGAGAGGGAGCCCTAGAAAGATAGATAGGGTTTAGTGAGAGACAGAAGAACCCAGGGAGTACTTTTTATTGAACCCTGAGGTGCTCTACCACTGAGCCACATCTCCAGCCCTTTTTTTATGTTTTATTTAGAGACAGGGTCTCACTGAGTTGCTTAGGGCCTTGCTAAATTGCTGAAGCTGATTACTGAGTTTGTGACCCTCCTGCTTCAGCCTCCTGAGCTGCTGGGATTACAGGAATGGGCCACCGTGCCCAGCCCAGGGAGTAACTCTTAATGGAATCAACAGCACAAGCAATGGCACAGTGAGAGGAAATAAGTGTGGTGTGTGTTCACCAGTGAGGCAACTTGTGGTGCCTCTGGAGAAATTGTAATGGATTAAAAGAGTGACAGTGGGAGGTGACAACAGGAGACATGAGAGGTGTGTGTCCATGGAAATAACCAAAGTCTGTCTTTCATACCCATGGACCCCACTTTTTTTTTTTTTTTTTTTTTTGGTGTGGGGGATTGAACACAGGGGAGCTTTACCACTGAGCTATGTCTCCACTCCTTTTATTTTATTTTATTTTTTGAGACAGGGTCTAACTAAGTTGCTGAAGCTGGCCTTGAGGTTGTGATCCTCCTGCTTCAGCCTCCCAAGTCACTGGGATTATAGGCATGCACCACTGTATATGGCATGGACCCAACTTTCCATCTCTTCATTCATAAGATTTTTGCAATGATTCTTGGTGCCTATTCCTACAGCTTCAAACCACCCTTTCTTTCAGTTGAACTATTCTCATTAGCCTTTAGATGTGCCTTGATTTATTTAATGTTTTTTTTTTTAAAGAATCTCACTATTTCATTTCACTTCTTTTCTTTTTTTCATGCAGAGGATAGAATCCAGGGTGTTGTGCATGCTAAGCAAGTGCTCTACTACTGATCTATGTCCCCAACCCTCACTTCACTCTTTTTCCTGTTCCAGCTTTGGCTTCATTTCTCTAAAGCCTCCTCCCAAAACTGTCTATGTCTCAATTGATCACAGTTCCATACATCTTTCATCTCAGCTTAAAAATCTTAATGTAGCCTGATGTGGCACATGTCTGTAATAGGATTATAACTTGGGAGGCTGAGGCAGGAGGGGTGCAAGTTCAAGACCAGTCCCAGCAATTAAGTGAGGCTGTCAATAATTTCATGAGGCTCTGTCTCAAAATAAAAATAAAAAAGGGCTGCGGATGTAGCTCAGTAATTAAGTGCCCCTGCAGTCAATTCCTAACAAAAAAGCAAACATAAAAAAATTCTTGACCTTGCTAGGAGTTGTGGTACCTACCTGTAATCCTACTAACTCTGGAGGCTGTGGCAGGAGGATCACATATTTGAGGAAAGCCTCAGCAACTTAGGGAGACTCTGTCTCAAAATTAAAAGATAAAACAGGCAAGGTATGTAGCTCCATGGTAAAGTGCCCCTGGCTTTAATCCCTAGAACAAAACACATAATTAATAAAATGAATAAAAAGTAAAAAAGACTGGGGATGTAGGTCATTGGTAGAGCACCTCTGAGTTCAATCCTTAGTACCAAAATAAATAATCTTGGGAGTCATCCTTAATTCCCCTCTTAATTTCATACTCCATATACAGTCTTTCAGTTCAACCCCACCATTTCCCTTTTCAAAGTACATCTAGAATTGACCATTTCTCACCATTACCACTACCAACATGCTGGGCTGAGTCACCAGAATCTCTCATCTGGACTATTGTGGTTTCCCTCTTGTGGTTTCCACCTGACTGGAGACTCTCTGGCTCCTGCTCAGTTCTCTTCATTAATCTCTTAACCATCTCTTTTCTGGCTCTACATTTGTTTCAATCACATTGTGTTTCATGATATTGATCACACATACCAAATCTTGCCCTGCCTCAGGGCCTACACTCTTAACTGTTCTCTCTCCTTGGAACACTTCCTTCTCACATCCTCATGGCTCTTCCCATCTCTGCTTAAATGCCACCATAGTGGGACTCCCTCTCTGTTTCTCTGCATCCCCTTAACCTGCCTTTGTTTGTTTGTTGTTGGAGACTGCATCTTGCTATGTTGCCCAGGCTGGCCACAAAACTTCTGAACTCAAGTGATCCTTGAGTTCACTCAGCAGCTGAAACAAAAGGCACATATCACTGTGCCCAGCACTACTTTAATTTTTCTTTGTAAAACTCGCCATCTAATAATAAGCCAGGATAATTGACACAGGTCTATAATCCCAGTGACTCAGGAAGCTGAGGCCGGAAGATTGCAAGTTCAAGGCCAGCTTTAGCAAGTTAGTGAGACTCTGCCTCAAAAAATAGAGCTGGAGATGTGGCTTAGTGATAAAATACTCCTAGGTTCATTCCCCAGTACCTCCCCCCAAAATTATTATTACCTAATGTATCATGCTTTCTGGATTTGATTTATTGTATGTCTTGACAACTAGAACATAAGTCCCACAAAAGCAGAGATTTTTTTTCTGTTTTTTTCACTGCTTCCTCTCAGCACTTGCCAAGAAGATTAGTACTTGCCACAGAATAGGTGTTTTGCAAATATTTGTTGAAGGACTGAAACAGAGGAGGAGTAAAGTGAGAGGAAATAAAAATTCTGCCCTGATGCCAGATGTGGTGGCACATGCCTGTAATCCCAGCGGCCCAGGAGGCTGAGGCAGGAGGATTGCAAGTTCAAAACCAGCCTTAGCAATTTAGTGAGGCATGAAGTAACTCAGCAAGACCCTGTCTCTCAATAAAATATAAAAAAGAGCTAGGGGGCTGGGGCTGGGACTCAGCGGTAGAGCACTCGCCTGGCATGCATGAGGCACTGGGTTCAATCCTCAGTACCACATAAAAATAAAATAAAGGTATTGTGTCCACCTACAACTAAAAAATATGTGTTAAAAAATACAGAAAAGGGCTGGGGATGTGACTCAGTGGTTGAGTGGCCCTGGGTTCAATTCCCAGTACAAAAAAAATAAAAGAGCTGGGGATGGGCTCAGTGGTTAAGTGCACCTGGCTTCAATCCCTGGTACAAAACAAAACAAAAAAACCTCTGCCCTGAGATAACTGGTCAAGAGCTAGAAGCATAGAGGGTCACCCAGTGGATGACAGCAAGTACATTTCCAGCAGATGGCCCTCCATAAGCAAAGCCTGATATCCTTCCTTTGTCTGAATATACAGGTGCCAGAGGAAGCTGATTATGAGGCAGTCCCTGTCGAGGCCTATGGGCTGGCCATGCTGCGGGGCATGGGCTGGAAACCTGGTGAGGGCATCGGCCGCACTTTCAATCAGTGAGTTATGGAGTAGGGGGGAGGGGATTGATGGATGGACTGTGAACAAGATCCCCAAAGTTTCTGCCAATCCAGAACTATCCAGACAGTGAAAGAGGATACATTATCACTAGTTCTAAGTAGCCCCTTCTACTCTTTAAGTTTCCTATTTCCCTTTAAAACTCCACAAGTAGATCCTAATTATGTAAAAGGAGGATCAGTTTCCTCATCTGAAAAGTGGGGTAATATAGTACTGACTTTACAAGTCTGGTTTTTGTTTGTTTGTTTGTTTGTTTGTTTGTTTGTTTGTGGTACTGGGGATTTAACCCAGGGCCTTGTGCATGCAAGGCAAGCACTCTACCAACTGAACTATATCCACAGCCCCACAAGTCCATTTTGAGAGTTAGATGAAATTATATTCGTAAAGCATGTACAGTGGGCCCTGGCCCACAGTAAGCATAGACTAAACATTTGATACTATCACACATATTTGTAATCCCTTCTTTGTAATTGCAAATTCCAAAGAATCCTGAAAACCAAACATTTTTTTTTCCATAAACCCCCATTTGGCAGCCAAATGTCTGGAATTAGTGTTGAACATTTGATAAGCCTGTTTCCCCTGCTTGGTATTCATATTCTTATGATTCTTCTGTAGAACTATTAGTGTATTTGGTTACAAGGACCTGGCTTAGACCTCACTATAAATACTAGGTAATAGATAGTGTATGCACTGTGTTATTAGGTTGAACCAAATAAAAATGCCTTTTGAGTGCTAGGGGTGTATTTCAGTGATACAGCATGTGCTTAACATGTGTGAGGCACTGAATTCAATCCCTAGCACCACAAAAAAGAAAAAAAGAATTGCTGTTTTTATATGTCAAAAAATTCCTAGGTCCTGTAATACACATATTAACTTTTAAAAAATAAAAGTTATTTAAAAAACCTGAAAAGAATTCCTAAAGCTGGGGGTGTAGCTCACTAGTAGAGCACTTTCCTAGCATGCATGAGGCACTGGGATCAATCTCTAGTATCAATAAATAAAGATAAGACCTGGTGGTGCTGGCATACACCTGTAATCCCAGCAGCTTGGGAGGCTGAGACAGGAGTATCATGAGTTCAAAAGCAGCCTCGGCAAAAGCGAGGCACTAAGCAACTCGATGAGACTCTGTCTGTAAATGAAATAGAAAATAGGACTGGGGATGTGGCTCAGTGGTTAAGTGCCCCTGAGTTCAATCCCTGGTACCCAATAAATAAATAAACAAATATAAGGGCTGAGGATATAGCTTAGGATTAGAGCACTTGCCTAGCATGTGCAAGACCGTGGTACCACAAAAACTCCAGTCCTAATGTGAGGTTGGAAATGATATTGTTGATAATATTGATGGGGTGGGTTTGGATGATGGGGGGTAGAATGAGGCACTAAAGACTACTGCATCTCTCCACAACCCTGTATTCCTTTCTACAGAGTAGTGAAGCCCCGTGTCAATTCACTGAGGCCCAAGGGGTTAGGGCTGGGTGCAAACTTGACTGAGGCCCAGGCCTTGGCCTCCACTGGCTCTGACACCCTACTGAGACCAGTTGGGGAGCAAGAAAAAGATAAGGAAGACCAGCCTCAAGGGCTCGTGCCTGGAGGAGCAGTGATGGTTCTTTCTGGCCCTCACCGAGGCCTCTATGGAAAGGTAAGTAACCAAGATATCCCTGGAGCTCAAGCAGGGAAGATGAATTTGAAGGCCAAAGGGAGGAAGAATTAGGTTTGGCGCTGGAAGCAGTGGTGCCCGCCTGTAATCACATCAGCTCGGGAGGCAGAAGGCAGGAGGATCACGAGTTCAAAGCCAGTCTCAGCAATTTAGCAAGGCCCTAAGCAACTTAATGAGACCCTATCTCTAAATAAAAAATATTAAAAAGGGCCTTGGGATATGGCCCTGTGGTTATGAGCCTGACCAAAAAATAAATAAATAATTGGGTTTGGAGTAGAAAGGCTCAGAATCGTAGTCTTTCAGGCCTGCTTCACCCACTGCCTCACTAGGTAACTCAGGACCATTTGATGGGTTTTTATGAGTCTCAGTTCCTAGCCAAAGAAGAGAGAAATGTCAAATGCCACAGGGTACTTGAGGATTAAATGCTTAAAGAATATTTGAGCTGAACAGTCTGCTGAGACAGACAGAGGAACGCAGCCTAGTCCCAGTTCTTAGGGATCATAGATTAGTAGAAGAGACAGAGGAACCAGACCTGTTCTCAGCCCTCACAGGTCATAGCCTTGTGGGAGAGACACACAGGACTCAAGTCTATTGGAAGTAAGGGGTGGACAACTTGGTCCTAGGTGGATGGGGTCCATTCAACCTCTCTGACTTCTCCCTCCCCTGACTCTAGGTGGAAGGCCTAGATCCTGACAATGTGCGGGCCATGGTCCGTCTAGCTGTGGGCAGCCGCATGGTGACTGTTAGTGAGTACTGCCTGCGACCTGTTTCCCAGCAGGAGTTTGACAGAAACTCCCTGCATATTGGTGAGTGAGCCACTTTCATAGATGGGGGATTTGGAGGAACACTGGAGGTCAGCAAGGCCTATCTTGTTGGGTGGGTTTTTGATCTGCAGAGGCCATGGGCAGTGGTCTGCCTGGCTGGTTTACTTCTAGTCAGAGGTCAGAACATGAAGAGTTTATTCATATTTTTGTTTGTTGGTGCTAGTATCCAGGGCCTCCTGCATACTAAGCAGGCATTCTACCACTGAGTGACACCCCAGCCCAGTTTATTCAGTGAGATTGAAGAAAGATTGATCTAGTACCCCTAGGTCTTTGGCCTCTCTCTAAGGGGAAAGAAATGGGTGTGGAAAATAATTCCTGCTCTCTGGAGGTCCTTGTCTATCGGGGATGATGTCACTGTCTTTTGCTAGGAAGGGAGACCTACAGTTAGGGTGTAACTAAAAGGAGGCTGGCAGAGTAGTCCAGGTAAAGGCATGACAGTAGGAGGGATTTGGCAGATGGATGATGGTAGCTCTCCAGGGTTCTGTAGTGCACACTAGATGGCTACTTCTGGTGAACACTTGGCATGGGCTGAGTGATTAAGAAAAGCTTCCTGAAGGATGCCAAAACCGTGCAGCTCAAGGGGAAAAGCATTCTTATAGCCCCGGCAAAGGCACAATGGGGAAAGGGGTATTTTGGCAGGTGGGAGATGGCCTTAGGGTAAAATGTGGCCTTGGAAAGGGTAGTAAGAGCTGGGTGCAGTGGTTTACATTTATAATCCCAGCTTCTCAAGAGGCTGAGGCAGGAAGATCACAAGTTCAAGACCAGCCTTAGCAACTTAGCAAGACCCTGTCTCAAAAAAAATGTTTTTTAAAAGATGGGAGATGTAGCTTAGTGGTTAAGCACCCAGGGGTTCATTCCCCACTACCAGCAAAAAAAAAGTGAGACAGTGAGGTTCTTTCTGGCTTTCCCTTCACCCCCTTGAACAGGCCAGGTGAGCAGAACTTCACTGGGACAACAGAATGGAACAGGCTCATCACGGAAGGCCCTCCAGAATCAAGACCTCCATGTCCGCTGGGAAGACTCAGAGAGGAAGCGGAAACACCCTCCAGACCGGTGAGACTCTGGGCATCTGGGGAGGAGGAAGAAGACAGGGTTGTGGGGAGGCTTAAGCACAGAGAGAGGGCTTCTGGTGCAAGGAGGGTGCAGAGGTATAACTAGCAACAGCAGTATGAGTGGGTTTCACAGCTTAGACAAAGGTAGGGTGTCTGGAACATGTGTGGGATAAAGATCTAATGCTGGTGCTGGCCCTCTCTCCACAGGAATGATGGGCCTGCAGCCAAGAATAAGAAAGCAACCCCCATGACCCAGCACTGGTTACACAGGGACCTGCGTGTGCGGTTTGTGGACAAGCTACACAAGGGTGGCCAGTATTACAACACCAAGGTGCAAAGACCACAGATTTAGGAACCCTTTCTTACCCAGGGACTGGGCCCCTTACCTCTCTAAACATCTTTCATTTTCTTCACCCATCTCCTAGATGACAATTGAAGATGTCTTGAGCCCAGACACCTGTGTGTGTCGGACAGATGAAGGCCGAATCCTAGAAGGTGAGTCTGAGCCATGGCAGCTGGGGCATTCACATCCTGGAGGTTGAATGTCTGAGGCCAAGAATCTTGCCCAGGCATGGGATGTGCAAGGTTCTGGGTTCCACCCCTAGCAACACACACACACAGCATAGACAAAGGTAGGTTCCAGGGTCTGGGCTGTGGCTAGCAACTTAGTACCAACTGAGCTATATTCCCAACCCCAAAATGAAATTTTTAAATAAGGATTGGTGATGTAGACCTGGGTTTCACCCCCAGTACTAAACAAACAAACATACTGTATATTAATGCTCCTTTTTTTTACGGTTATTTCTTTTTTCTTTTTTGGTACTAGAGATCGAAAACAGAGATTTAAAAATTTTTTTTAATTTGTTCCTTTTAGATATATATGACAGTAGAATGTATTTTGATATATTATACATACATGGAGTACAACTAATTCTAATTTTGGATCCCATTCTTGTGGTTGATCATGATGTGGAGTTACACTGGTCATGTATACATACATGAACATAGGAGAAACCAGAGATACTTTGCCACTGAACTACATCCTCAGCTCACTAGGATTGCAGGCATGCACACTGCACCCAGCCTTTTTACAATTATTTCTATGAATTGCTCCCTAGGCTTCCTCACTTGTTCAGTGGGTTTGGTGGCACCTTATCTATCAACAGGATGAAAAGTGGCTCTAGGGAATATGTAAAAGGCCCTTCTGGGAGACCTGGCTAGGCTAGCCCTTGCTGCAGGCCTCACTCTCCTCTCCCCCATTTGCAGGCCTGAGGGAAGACATGCTGGAGACCCTGGTTCCCAAGGTAGAGGGCAACCGTGTGATGGTGGTACTGGGGCCACAGGCTGGAAGAGTAAGTCCCAAAACTGGAAGTGGGATCATTCAAAGGGTGTTCCAGGGTCTGGGCCGGCCTTGCTAACTTCATCTCACACCTGCTTCAGGTGGGACACCTGCTGAGCCGAGACCGAGCAAAGAGCCGGGCTTTGGTGCAACTGCGGAGAGATAAGCAGTTGGTAGAGCTTCACTATGATGCTGTCTGCCAATACATGGGCCCAAGTGACTCGGATGAAGACTGACCCATGGGACCACTACCATCCCATAGGCTGTTGCCAGTTTTGTACTGTCTGACAAAGTTGCCTTCAGGAATACAAGAAGATAATTGCTCCATTCTCCCTTGCAGTGCAGTCCTGCAGGGCAGGGACAGGGGAATGGATGAATGGACCAGAAAAGAAACTGGAAACAAACCCAATATTTACCAGAATTGAGTAAATAATAAAAACCATTTTAAATATTTAGTAGATGAAATTATAATTTGGAAGTAAGGTGGGAACCTTGCTGAGATAGGAACCATTTCATTTCCCAGCCTAACCTCCCTGCTCAGGCTATAGTAGACAAGTTAAATGACCCAGATAATCATGAATTCATTCTTAGCATATAGAAATTATGAAGTCCATCCCCTGACAGACACTATGGAATCTATAATGCTACATCTCTGAAGAACTTCCTGAGTGCTACAGTTTAGAAGTCAAATGTCCCCCAACAGTCCATGTGTCAAAGGCCTTGTCCTTGGGGTGGCACTATTGGGAGGTACTCTGGACTTTTAAGAGTTGAGGCCTCGTGGGAAGTCCTTGAATTATTGGGGGCATGCCCTTGTAGGGGATTGTGGGACTCTGGGCTCCCGTTTTCTCACTTTTGTTCCTGGTTCATGAGGTAAGTACTTTTGCTCCACTATATAACCCCCCCATGATATGCTGCTTTGCCACAGGCCCTATGCAATGAGGCCAGTCAGTTATGGATTGGAACCTTCAAAACTTATAGCCAAAATAAACCTTTCCTTGTAAAAAGTTACTTATCTCAGGTATTTCATCATAGTGGAGATAAACCAACTAATAACACTGAGAACTATAGCAGTGGGTTCTGTTTAACTCACTGTCAAGACAGATTCCCAGAAACTATCCTCAGCAAATTGTGTGTGTGTATGTGTTTTCATATTATTTTTTAAAATATTTTTAGTTGTAGTTGGACACAATATCTTTATTTTTATTTATTTATTTTTATGTGGTGCTGAGGATCGAACCCAGTGCCTCACACGTGCTAGGCAGGTGCTCTACCGATGAGCTCCAGCCCCAGCCCCTGTGTATTCATATAATATGTGAACAAATTGTTGATGCAAGTCAAGAAGAAGGGAGGCTTCTATCTACAGATGGAATGGTGAGTTCTAATTTATAAAGGAGCCAGTTCACTAATGGGCCCCTATTTTAGTCCCAAACCTTTTGCCTGGTGGTAAAAAGTGTTGCTTGACTCAGGTAAAATTTCTTTGCTTCTTCCAGGTAATTATGTTCTCAAAAGGCTATTGTTAATGGGGCCAGGTGGCACATGCCTGTAACTCCAGCTACTCCAGAGGCTGAAGCAGGAGGATTGCAAATTAGAGGCCAGCCTGGCAACTTAGCAAGAACTTGTTTCAGAAATAAAAACGGCTGTGGGTCTGACTCAGTCAGGGAGCACTTGCATAGATAGCATGTGTGAGGCCCTTAATTTGTTCCCCAGCACCACAATGAAGAAAAGTTATTGTCAGAGAATCCTGAACCTGTTTGATCACCTGAGATACACAAATCAGCCAGAGACGTCACAGTTTTAGAAACAATTGTTTCTAAATCATCCCTAATTGTTAAGTAATTATTGTGATAACTTGTATTTGACTTAGATCTAGGCCACTGGTGAAAAGAAATGATAGGCAGAAGGTGGTTGTCTGAGTATCATACGAACACTCAGCCTAGAATGGATAATAAAGATAAATTGAGGCTGGGGTGTAGCTCAGTGGTAGCTTCTGGACTGGGATTCATAAGATCCTGGGTTCCATCCCCAGCACTGCAAATGACAGTATAAATCATAATGTAAATTACTATCCTGGTGCAGGGGCACACACCTTATATTCCCAGCTACTCCAGAGATTGAGACAGGAGGTTTTCAGGTTGGAAGTCAGCAATAAATTTCAGTCCCTGCTGAGCAAAGACAAACTGGAGTTCATAGCCAAAATGAACAGGTATAGAAAAAATGGTCATGTGCCTAGTAGGGATGATTTTTAAAAATCTTCCAATATAGTAGCCATGGCATGAAATAGTTGTTACAGACCAATTTAATATGTCATCCCTAATTCAAGAATTCATCTGTTTTCAGGATTGACCAAACAGGCAGACAGTGGGAAGCAACCCTCACCTCTTGCTCTCCATTCCTAATTGGGATTGTACATAATGTCCACAGAATTCCAAGCTGACTTAATTTTTTTATTTTGTTTTTGGAGACAGTCTAGCCATGTTGCCCAGGTTGTCCCAAGGTCCTGGTCTTAAACAGTCCCCCCTACCTCAGTCTTAGTAGCTTGGACTCTAGGCATATGTACATTTAATCTTAGGGGAGGAGGGTTCCCACCATGACATTTCCGATAATTACTTTCCTATATGATGTGCTTCACCCAAACAAAATGTCTTCTTCCTCCCTTCTTGAAATCATAATAAACCAATCTTGGTAACCATCTCAGGAGGAGCAGAAGCTCCCTGGGGAATAAATGGCACTGGTCCTCTGTGTCTGCCCTGTAACGTGGTCTGGTGAGCCATTTCAGACATTCTCTCCATCTCCTTCATGGGCCAGAATACTAAAATAAAACAGATTTTTATCAGCTTCAGATTTCATGGAATTAGTGTTTCTACTGAACGCACAATTGAAAATGAGCTCTGAAGTTTGTGAGTATAGCCCTTTTGAACACCTAGCCCTAGGCAGAATACCTGGTTTCCCTGAAAGATCATTGAGCTTTCAATGTTTCCCCTTGAGAGGAGGCCTGATCCCTCATTTTGAGGACAGGACTTGTTACCTTCAGAGATGTTTGCACAAAGTAAGGAGGCTTGTCAAATCTGCCTTTTGTTTATGGTGCAGAAAAACTGGTTGCTAAAGGTCCTTTGAGTTGGCTTGTGCTTATTTTGTTTTACAGTCCTCCTTCCATATCCATGGATTTAAGCAACCAAGAATCAAAAGATATTTTGGAAATAAACAGCATTTGTACTGAACATACACATACTATTTTTCTTGCCCCTATTTCTTAAACAATATAATGTAACAACTATTTACATAGCATTTACGTTGTGTTAGGCATTATAAGTAACCTAAAGGGGATTTATAGTATATGGAGGATATGTATAGGTTATATGCAAACACTGTCCCATTTTACAAAATATACTTGAGCATCCCAGGATATTGGTATCCAAGGGAGAGGGTGCCTGTGACTAATCCCCCACAGGTACCAAGAGACCACAATACACACACACACACACACACACTTTTTTGTGTTATTGGTAGTTGAACCCAGAGGGTTCTACCACTGAGCTACATGCCCAGATATTTTTACTTTTAGAGACAGATTCTCTCTAAGTTGCCCATCTTAATGGGCAATCCTTCTGCAATCCTTCTGTCTCACCCTCCCAAATAGTTAGGATTACAGGTATGTGCCACCATGACCAGCTAGTAACCACTGTATTTTGGAAAGATATTGCTTACAAGATATTGATCCCCACACCTCAAGCTCTGAATAGGTAATAAGATATGGGGGTCTTCCACACTTTGATCCCCATTACATGATGAAGACCTTGGCATGGGGAGAGTTCAGTTGCTTTTCTTTAAGATCAAACTGAGGCTAAGTTGGCAAAATTTACATTACCACACCATCCTGCTCCCCTTACCTTCCTGCCACTCCTGGCCCTTGGTATCCACGACTGTGGGGTACCTCCTGTGGTCAGGAACAACCTAAGGGAGCATCATTTCCAACCCCTCAGACCCAGTGCTTACATTTTTTTTTAAATTCTTTTTAGTTGTAGATGGACACAATATCTTTATTTTATTTTTCTTATAGAGTGCCAGGGATCAAACCTAGTGCCTCAGGCATCCTAGGCAAGCTCTCAACCACTGAGCCACAACCCCAGCCTGAAGTGCTTACTTTTAATAAGAAACATTTTTGGAGGCCTCTTTTTATCATCCTGAAGTAACATTCATGTATGTTACCATTCTTGTGTGAGGCTGCTGCCAAAATCAGGCCCAAGCCCATTGAATGCCAAAGCATCATCATGGTGAAAACCAGAATCTGCCTATCAGGTATCCCAAAACACCTCCAGGGCAGGCAGGAACAGAACCCTGTCTGTCTTGTTCACTGCAGTATCCCCACTACCTAGAACAAGACCCTGCATTGCAATGAGGAGAAAACTGTACAGTCTAGGTATCTATGCTATGGTTTACTGTCCTCTTCCAACAAGGCTTCCCTGTCCTTTCTTCACTCCCCCTGCCAGAGGAAAAGGAGAAGAAACAACTCATGAGTGCCAGGGGTCCAGCCTCCTCCCATAGAGTTGTCCATACTGTTCACTGAAGCTATGGACAAATGGTATTTTGGGATCTCTCAGTCCTGGTCGGGGTAGGTGAGGACTGGGTCTGCACAGAAAAGCAGAGACATCTATAAAGGTAAGAATGTAGGGCTGGGGTTGTGACTCAGCAGTAGAGCCCTCGCCTCGCACGTGCAAGACCCTGGGTCTGATCCTCAGCACCACATAAAAAAACAAGTGAAATAAAGGTGTTGTGTCCAACTACAACTAAAAAATAAATACGAAAATTTAAAAAAAAAATTAAAAGGTAAGAATAGGCACGTGGGGCTGAGGTTGTGGCTCAGCGGTAGAGTGCTGGCTTAGCAACCTCAGCACCATATAAAAATAAATAAATAAAGGTTAGAAAAAAAAAAAAGAATGGGCACATGCCTGTACTCTCAGCAACTCAGGAGGCTGAGGCAGGATCCCAATTGAAATCAGCCTCAGCAACTTGGTCAGACCCTGTCTCAAAATAAAAACAACCAAAAAAAAAAAAAAAAGGAGATTGCCTCAGAGTATTGGGAATATAGCACAGTGACACAGTATGTATTAGAACACTTGCCTGGTATGTGTGTGGCCCTGGGTTTGAGCCTCAAAATTGTGGAGAAAAAAAGCGCTGGCCAAGTGGTTAAAACTAGAATCTGAAGCCCTCCAGCCTAACCCATCTCAGCTGTGTACCTTCTGGTAATTTTGAATGCCTCAGTCTTTTCACCCACGAAGTGAAGATAATAATAGTAGTTATGGTTGTTATGACTGAGATCATTCGTTGTAAAGCAATTAGGACCAAGTTTGATAAGGTATAATAACGCTTTTGTTGTTGTTAACAAAAGAGCTGAGTAAAATGAATAAAAGAAATATCCGTTTTGCCCAGCACTCTCCCACCCACTCAATCCCCTCCGCACATTCCTCCATCCAACTTTCAGGTCCAACCAACTCTCCGTGTACCAATTTTTGTAGCGTCAGGAAAATAGTCACATCTCAATCTGTGTGCCCTCAGAATGTCCACCCCCAAGTATGTGACGGTGGCAGTGTCCAAATCCCCGTGTGAGTACATTCCCCAGTCTGTGTGACCTCAGGAGTGGCAACTTGGAATGAACCACGCCGGGCGTGGGGAAGAACGCACGATGGAGCATACCACTACCAAGGGTCGGCCATCTTGCAATGTACCATTTTGTTTGTGGGGAAGGAGTATGGAATACAGTGAAGGAATATCTCGTTCATGTATAGGGACGGGCATGCTTGTCGCAAGGTCGGGTCCTGTCCTGCCTACTAACACTCACTTTGGACGGATCTCACGCTTCGGTCAGCCCTCAGCCTCTCTCACAATGGCCGTTTTATTACCTCACCCCCCCTCTATTTTTTAAATTTTGAACCAGCTCTCAACGCACCCTAGCAGGCAATTGGCTCAGGAGCTGGAGCTCTGCGGGCTCTGATTGGTGGATGAACAAATTGCTGCGCATAAAGCCCCACCTGCACTCTTGCCCCCGGCAACTCTGATTAGTCACTGATGGGGCCTGGTGGTGGTTCCGCGAACCATCACTCCTCAATGCTGGTACGTCAGGAGTTTCTGGAGCGTGACTTGCAACGGTCCCTCATTGTATCGCACTATTCACCTGTAAAGTAGCAGAGGAGGGTGCTTAGGGTTGGAACTTAGTGACACTACACTTCAGGATGTGACACCTGGTGACCTGGGCGTTTCCATCTTAACCTCTTAACAAGCCCAGTATGTTTCTGTTGCCAGAATGAATCCAAACCTTCTTAAATTCATTTATTTTTCAGTCTCTTAAAACAATACTATTTGGGGCTGGGGATGTGGCTCAAGTGGTAACGCGCTCGCCTGGCATGCGCTGGGCGCTGGGTTCTATCCTCAGCACCACATAAAATAAAATAAAGGTGTCCACCGAAAATTGAAAAATAAATATTTTAAAATTCTTAGAAAAAAACCAATACTATTTGGATCTGCTGGTGGGACACGCACAGTGCGTAATTGGTTGTCTCAAACCATAAATCTCACAGAACACTTGTGCATGCTTATAATCCCAGAAACTGGAGGCTTTGCTGGGAGGATCACCAAGTTAAGATACCAGACTGGGTAACTTAACAGGACCCTGTTTAAATTTTTTTAAAGGCGGTGGTGATGTGGCTCAGTGATAGAGCATCTACTGCCCACATATACACACACTCTCTCGAATGCGCTCTCTCTCTCTCTCTCTCTCTCTCTCTCTCTCTCTCTCTCTCTCTCTCTCTCTCTCACACACACACACACACACACACACACACACACGAAATACCCACAAAACAAATTGCCAAATGAACACCACATGGTCTTTAAAAAAAAAAATAGGTGTATATGACAGCAAAATTCATTTTGGTTCATTGTACACAATTTCAGCACAACTTTTCATTTCTCTGGTTGTACACCATGTGGCATCAACCCTATGTTCCGTCTAGGGTAATGATGTCCCTAGGGTAATGATGGCCATCTCATTCCACCATCTTTCCTTTCCTGCCCCCTCAACCTCTCTACCCTTCCTCCCCTTTGCCCAAAGTTCCTCCATTTTTTCCCCAAGCTCCCCCCTCCCCATTTTGGATCAGCATCCATTTATCAGAGATAACATTCAGCCTTTGGTTTTTTGGGATTGGCTTACTTCACTTAGCATGATATCATCCTACTCCATCCATTTACCTGCAAATGCCATGATTTTATTATCTTTTAATGCTGAGTAATATTCCATTGTGTATATATACCACAGTTTCTTTATCCATTCATCTATTGAAGGGCATCTAGGTTGTTTCCACAGTTTAGCTATTGTGAATTGTGCTGCTATAAATATTGATGTAGCTGTGTTACTATAGTATGCTGATTTTAAGTCCTTTGGATATAGACCAAGGAGTGGAATAGTGGGTCAAATGGTATCCCATGGTCTTTTAATAGTGTTTTAAACTTATGTTAGTTTTACTCCTCTGACAAAACCGGTCCAAAGTTTAAAGCCTTCCAAAAGCTGTAAATGAGCCAGGCATGGTTGTGCACACCTATAATCCCAGCTATGCAAGAGGCTGAGGTAGAAGGGTCCCCAAGTTGTAGGTCATCCTGGGCAATTTTATAAGACCCTGTTGCAAAATAAAATGGGCTGGGATATAATTTAGTGGTAAAGTGCCCCCAGTACTGGAAATAAATAAATAAATAAATAAATGTTATAAATGGCTGGGCTTTTGATATTTTTTTTGAAAAATAAATACTTTGTTTCTCTCATGTTTAAACTCATGGTTTTGGAGTATTAGGCCTGGCCAGGTGGAACAAGGTTGGCACAGTTGACATGAGTTATTTATTTATTTATTTTATTTTTTTATATTTTTTTAAAGAGAGAGAGAGAGAGAGAGAATTTTATTTATTTTTTAGTTTTTTCGGTGGACACAACATCTTTGTTTGTATGTGGTGCTGAGGATCGAACCTGGGCCGCACGCATGCCAGGCAAGCGTGCTACCGCTTGAGCCACATCTCCAGCCCGACATGAGTTATTTAATACATATCTAGGTGATGTAGCCAGTCACCTGTTTGAAGATTGCATTTTTTACATTAAACATATGTGTAAATTAGACATACTATGGTGCATGAATCATAAAAGAATACATATTAATAAACACATGATCCATATGGATACAGACAGAGATGATAATAGATGGAATAGTGGAGCCTCAGGTTACAGCCCTAGGTCATTCACACACTGGAGGGGAAGGAATGTTGATAATTTAACTTGGGGCCCAAAATTCTAGGAATATTCAGCCCTGTGGCCCTTACCTCCAACAAACAGAACAAATTTTCCTAAAATTAGACTAGAAGCTCCAAATCTGTTCCCAGTGCTGCCTCCACCACTGAAAACCCAAGCCAACCTTTAATCCTGAGGAAGATCATTTTATTTTATTTATTATTATTTGTGGTACTAGGGATTGAACCCGAGCTTCGTGCACAGTAAGCAACTGTTTTACCACTAAGCTACATTCCCATTCCCTCCCCTTATCTTTTTTTTTTTTTTTTTTGATACCAGGGATTGAATGCAGAGGCACTCAACTACTGAACCTCATCCCCAGCCCTTTTTTTTAAATTCTGAGACAGAGTTTTGCTAAGTTGCATGGGACCCTGTGAAATTGCTGAGGCTGGCTTTGAACTTATTGTCCTCCTGCCTCAGCCTCCTGAACCACTGGGATTTCAGGTGTGCACCACCTCCCTCCCCTTTTTCCTAATGTTGATAAAGGGTCTCATTAAGTTGCCCAGAATGGTCTTGAACTTATGATCCTACTATGTTAGCTTCCCTACTAGCTGGAATTCATAAGCATGTGTCACCACATGGGGCTAATATTTTATATATTCTTTGGTGATGGGGATCAAACCCAGGACCTCAATCATGGTAGGAAAGTGTTCTACCACTGAGCTAAATTCCCAGCCCCAAGATTATTATTTTAAATATGTACATATAAGAGATTGGGATGGTGGGTAGATAAACCAAGGTGGTGGACATTTGCCAGTTGCAATGGTACAAGTGTCTGTTTTCCCAGCTACTCATGAGTCTGAGACCAGAAGACCACTTGAGCCTTAAAGTTCAAGAAAAGTAGGGCTGGGGTTGTAGCTCAGTGGTAGAGTGCTTGCATAGGACGTGTGAGGCACTGGGCTCCATCTCCAGTACCACATAAAAATAAATATAACAAAGATATTGTGTCCATCTAAAACAATATATATAAAGTGTGTGTGTGTGTGTGTGTGTGTGTGTGTGTGTATAGTTTAAGAAAAATCTGGGGTAAGACAGAGATAACCTATCTTAAGTGTGGGTATTTTGCCATCACTGAATGTTTATGTGCATAACTGGGTTTGTAACATATATATCTCACTTTAGGGGACATAGCAGGTGAGTGGTCCATTGTTACTCTTTGGGGTCTCACCCTACTGGTAATAGAAATGATATAACCAAAAATGAACTATATGCTCTTTTTCAGAAAAAGACACCAAAAGTCATAGTTTACAAAGATAGGAATGAACCAGGCTCGGTGGCACATACCTGTAATCCCAGAGGCTCTGGAGGCCGAGGGAGGGGGATCTTGAGTACAAAGCCAGCCTCAGCAAAAGCGAGGCCCTAAGCAACTCAGAGAGACCTTGTCTCTAAATAAAATACACAATAGGGCTGGGGATGTGGCTCAGTGGTCAGTGTGCCTGAGTTCAATTCCAAGTAACACCCTCTCCCACCAAAAAAAAGATAGGAATGAACAGAAGAAGATCTTTAGTTTCTTAATAAAAGAATAAGTCTTGGGGCTACAGTTGTGGTGCAGTGGTAGAGAGCTTACCTAGCATGTGTGAGGCACTGGGTTCAATCTTCAGCACCACATAAAAATAAATAAATAAAAAGGTATTGTGTCCATCTACAATTAAATAAATTTTAAAAAAAGAATAAGTGATAAGTCTATGTGAAAAGAATAAAATAATTAAAAATTCTCACCTTCCCAAGTAGGGGGTGTAGCTCAGTAATAGAGTGTTTGTCTAGCATACTCGAGACCCTGGGTTCAGTATTATTATACTAATATAAGGTATTTGGCATGAGTGAGGCAGAGTGAAACAGAATCTCTTCTCCTTAGCCAAGTGTGGCAGTTCATGCCTTTAATCTCAGTGACTCAGGAGCCTTAGGAAGGAGAAACACAAGTTCAGGGCCAGCTTCAGCAATTTAGCATGGACCTAAGCAACTTAGTAGACCCTATCTTAAAATAAAAAATAAAAAGGGCTGGGGATGTGTCTCAGTGCTTAAATACCTCTGAGTTCAGTCCTCAATACAAAAAAAAAAGTGCTAGGGATCTATCTTCCTTCCATAACACTCTGAATATCAGCTTGTGATGTCCCTGAACAACCTAGTGATTTGGTTATCACAAAATTAAAAACAGATGCCTGACTACAGGGGAGTCTGTGGCCAGAGAGGTCCAGTCAGCTTCTGAGCCACTTTCCTCATTCCAAAGATTTATTTCCCCAGGAGAAATAAATCATGTATTAAAATGAGAATAAATAAATGGAATAAAACATCTTGTAATTGTTTATAAAAAAATGCATTCGGGGGTGGGGGCTGGGGTTGTGGCTCAGTGGTAAAGCACTTGTCTAGCACATGCGAGGTGATGGGTTCCATCATCAGTACCACATAAAAACAAATAAATAAAATAATGTGTTGAAGTACAACTAAAAAATGCATTTAGGGGTGGATCATTTGCAAAGATTTGAATAAAATTCTGTTCCCACTCAATTCTTATGTTGAAGCCCTAACCCCAAATGTGACTGTATCTGAGATAGGGCCATTAGGCTGAGGTTATAACTCTGTGGTAACAGCTCTTGCTTAGCACTCATGAGGCCCTGGATTCAATCTCCAGCACCACAAACAACCCACAGCTCAAAATATGTATGTGTGTATATGTGTGTTTGTGTGTGATAGGACCTTTAAGGAAATAATTATGGCTAATGAGGTCATAAGTCCTATCTCTACTCTGATAGGACTGATGTTCTCATAAAAAGAGGAAGAAACACCAGGGATGTGTATGCACAGAGAATAGGAACAATAAGAAGGGGGCCATCTGCAGGCTAAGGAGAGGACCGACCAGAAACTAACCCTGGTGGCACCCGGATTCAGAGTCAAGCACCTTGGCTGTCCTTAAAATTATGTATGGGTGATAACTTTGAGAAATGAAAAAAAAAGTTTTTTAAGCAATTACAATCCTTTGCCAAAGAAGTGCTTTTGCAAGGCATACTATAGGCAATGTTGGTATATAATTTCAGTACTTAGGGCTGGGACTGTAGCTGAATGACAGAGGGCTTGCTTAGCATGTGTGAGGCACTGGGTTTGATTCTTAGCACCACATAAAAATAAACAAATAAAAAATAATTTTAGTATTAATTATTAGTCTGAACCACCAAAATGAAGATACTGTCTAATTTCAAATGTGGAAAGAGAATCCTTCAAGTTCCAGAGAGAAAAGACAATCAAAATTGCCTATTTTAATATGTTTGCTCCCTGGGTTCAATACCCCAAATAATAATAATGATAATAACAATAATGATAATGACAACAATAATACTGTTTAACCATTCTATTACAAAATTTGTTACATTGTGAAAAAGTAGTTAGAATTTTCAGTTGGTTGCAAAACAAAACTCATAATGTTGAAATACATTACAATATCCAGCAGCAATTATTGGACATTGAGCAAGGGGGAAGTAAGCCTTCCTCATACCAAGTATGACTTCTTCTAATGATTTTCTAAAACATTCTTTTTTTTTTTTTTTTTTTTTTTTTTGGTACCAGGGATTGAACTCAGGGGCTTCAATCACTAAGCCTCATCCCCCACCCCTTTTAATATTTTATTAGACAGGCTCTCAATGAGTTGCTTATTGCCTCACCATTGCTGAGGCTGGCTTTGAACTTGAGATCCTCCTGTCTCAGCCTCCTGAGCCACTGGGATTACAGGTATGTGCCACCGTGTCTGGCTTCTAAAACATTCTTTAATGCAATACTATTGAGAGGGTCTTTTATTCCTTGCCCAAATGAGCATTGAGTTTCACGATATGAATTTGTTTCATATTTCTTTTAGTTGTTGATAGACCTTTTTTTATTTATACATGGTGCTGAGAATCGAACCTAGTGCCTCACACATGGCAGGCAAGTGCACTACTGCTGAACCAGAGCCCCAGCCCCTACAGTTCATATTTTTTAAGTATTTTTTTTCATCAGTGGGCCTTTATTTCTTTTTACTTACTTATATATGGTGCTGAGGATCAAACCCAGTCCCTCACATGTGCAAGGTAAGAGCTCTGCCACTAAGCTATAGCCCCAGATCCATCATTTCATATTTTTATGAAGTAATGAGTAAGTATTTGTGTGTTACTGTCAATAGAACCCAGGGTGCTTTATTATTAAGCTATATCCCCAGTCCTTTTAATTATTCATTCATTTATTCATTTGTTTATTTATTTATTTGGCATCAGAGATTGAACCCAGGATGCTTAACCACTGAGCCATATAGCCAATCCCTTTTATTTTGAGACAGGGTCTTACTAAGTTGCTGAGGCTGACATTGAACTTGCAATCCTCCTGCCATGGCCTCCCAAGTCACTAGGATTACAGGTGTACACCACCATGACTGGCGTTGATTATTTTTAAATTATTTTTAAATGTATTATCATTATTATTATGAGTAGTAGTAGTAGTGGGAATTGAACACAGGGATGCTTTACCACTGAGCTACATCACCAGCCCTCTTTAATTTTTTTTTTTTTTTTTTTTTTTTTAGATATGGTCTTACTAATTTGCTTGGGCCATGCTAAATTGCTGAGACTGACTTTGAACTTGAAATGCTCCTGCCTTAGCCTCCCAAGTAGCTGAGATTATAGGTGGGATGCCTGGCCCTTTTTATTTTATTTTATTTTATTTAGAGAGGGAGAGAGAGGGAGAGAGAGAGGGAGGAAGGGAGGGAGGGAGGGAGGGAGGGAGGGAGGGAGGGAGGGAGAGAGAGAGAGAGAGAGAGAGAGAGAATTTTTAGTATTTACTTTTTAGTTTTCGGTGGACACAACATCTTTGTATGTGGTGATGAGGATCAAACCCAGGCCGCACACATGCCAGGCGAGTGCGCTACTGCTTGAGCCACATCCCCAGCCCTTTATTTTAATTTTGATACAGAGTCTTGCCAAAGTGCTGAGGCTGTCCTGGAACTTGTCATTCTCCTGCTTCGGCCTCCTTCATCACTAGAATTACAGATGTGCAACACCACTCCAGGCATCAACAAATATCTTGAGTGACAATTATTCCCAGGCACAGAGTTCAGCCCTGTGCTAAATAACATAGGAAGAACAGCAGCCTTACAGAGCCTCTATCTAGTAAGGAAGATGGACTGGTCACCAGCCAATATTTTTTTTTCTTTTACAATATTGGGGGTTGCACCCAGGGGCACTCTACCAATAAGATTCACCCCTAAGGCCTCATTATTTTCTATTTTGAGACAAAGTCTCATTAAATTGCCAAAATTGACCATGAATATATAGTCTTCCTGCCTCAGCCTCCTGAATTGCTGAAATTACAGGTGTGTGTCACCATGTCCAGCTACCAGACATTTGTTATTACTTGGCTCCAAAATGAATATAAACTCAATTCAGTTAATAACCCTTCTCATTCTAAAGATACTGCTATGGAATTGTGGGGTTTTTTTTTTGTTCTGGGGATTGAACCCAGGGGCACTCAACCACTGAGGCACATCCCAGCCCTGCTTTATATTTTCTTTAGTTGCTGAGTGCCTCACCATTTCTGAGGCTGGCTTTGAACTCGCAATCCTCCTGTCTCAGGCTCCTGTGCCACTGGGATTACAGATATGAGCCACCACAACCGGCTGGAATTGTGTCTTTTAAAATACAGTCAAGGGCTGGGGATGTGGCTCAAGCGGTAACACGCTTGCCTGGCATGCTCGGGGCGCTGGGTTCGATCCTCAGCACCACATAAAAATAAAGATGTTGTGTCCACCGAAAACTGGAAAATAAATATTAAAAAAAATTTTAAACTGGAAAATAAATATTAAAAAAAATATTTTCTCTAAAAAAAAAATAAATACAGTCAAACCAGCTGCGCATGGGGGTGCACACCTGTATTATCAATGGCTCAGGTCCCTGAGGCAGGAGGATCAAGAGTTCAAAGCCAGCCTCAGCAACAGCAAGGCACTAAGTAACTCAAATAGGGCTGGGGATTTGGCTCAGTGGTTGAGTTCCCCTGAGTTCAATCCTGGGTTGCTTCCCTCCCCCAAAAAAAGTTAAACTAGGCCAGGCATAGTGGCTCATGCCTATAATCCCAGCAATTTGCAAGACTGAGGCAGAAAGATCATCAAGTTCAAGGCCAGCCTCACCAATTTACTGAGCCTATCAGCCACTTAGCAAAACACTGCCTCAAAATTAAAAGAACTGGGCCTGAGCACAGTGGTGTATGCCTGTAATCCCAGCAATTTGGGAGGCTGGGGTGAGAGGATTGCCAAATTCAAGGCCAGCCTCATGAATTTAGTGAGAGTCTGTTTCAAAATTAAAAAAAAAAAAAACTGGGGATGTGGCACAGTGGCACAGAGGTTAAGCAGGAGAGAGAGACAGAGAGAGAGAGAGAGAGAGAGAGAGAGAAAGAGAGAGAGAGAGAGAGAGAGAACTGGGAATACAGCTGTGGTCAAGCACCCCTGGGTTCAATCCCAGTACCAAATAAGTAATAAAAAATATAGGTAGATAGATTTAATTTAATATAGTTAAACAAGATGCAGAGGTGCACACTGGTTATCCCAGTGATTCAGGAACCTGAGACAGGAGGATCACAGGTTCAAGAACAGCCTCAACAACTTAGCAAGACCCCATCTCAAATTTAAAAATTAAAATAAAAAGGGTTGGGGATGTATCTCAGTGGTAAAATACCCCTGAGTTCAATACCCAATACAAATCAGAAAGAAGCAGAATAGGAGAAGGAAGGGAAGGAAGAGGAGGAAGAAGAAGGTGTTGAATGAGTAAATAAATGAATGTGTGAATGGGACTGGGTATGTGGACTTGGTGTATTGCTCATGATGGTACAGCACTTGTCCAGCATAAGCAAGGCACTGGGTTTCATATCCATCACTGCAAAAAAAAAAAATGCTCATGATACATTCCAAAGGTTCCCACAAACACCCATAGTCTCTCTTAGCACAGATTTTCATTTTGTTTTTGTACTGAGGATTGAACCCAGGGCACTTAACCACTGAGCCACATCCCAGCCCTTTTTATTTTTATTTTTTAATTTTGAGATAGGGTCTCACTAAGTTCCTTAAGGCCTCATTAAATTGCTGAGGCTGGCTTTGAACTTGAAATCCTCCTGCCTCAGCCTCCTGAGCCTCTGGGATTGTAGGTGTGAGCTACCATGGCCAGCTCATTAGCACACATTTTGCCTCTTTCCATAAGTCCAGGTCTATGGTGTTCTTCCTGGAGAGGGGACATAACAAAAAGTGACAAAAATGAATGAGCATGGGCCTTGTGGGAGCAATGCTAAACCTACCATCTAGAAAAAATTTGAACATCAGGCAGTATGCTCTGGTGAGGAGGTGGGCAGTGCTCTAGGAATCAGGAGAGCACTGTGCTATGTGGTCTAAATGTATACCCCCAAAGTCAAATGTTGAAATGTAATCATCAACAGATGGTATTTGCAGGTGGTACATTTGAGAGGCAAAACCCTCATTCATTGGATTAATGCCCTTATAAAAGACCTTTCTTGGGCTGGGGATGTGGCTCAAGCGGTAGCGCGCTCGCCTGGCATGCGTGCGGCCGGGGTTCGATCCTCAGCACCACATACCAACAAAGATGTTGTGTCCACCGAGAACTAAAAAAATAAACATTAAATATTCTCTCTCTCTCTCTTTCTCTCCCCTCTCTCACTCTCTCTTTAAAAAAAAAAAAAAGACCTTTCTTGCCAATCTATCTTGTGATAATATAGAAAGAAGGCACATGTATGAATCTGGAAATGGCCCTCATAAGAAATCTGCCAGACCCTGCCAAAGCCTGGATCTTGGATTTCTCAGCCTCCAGAACTGTGAGAAACATATTTCTGCTTTTCTTTGTCCTCTGATACTGGGGATTGAATCCAGGGGCACTAGACCACACTAATCCACATCCCCAAACCCTTTTCTTTCTCTCCTTTTTGCAATACTGGGGAATTGAACTCAGGGCCACTTTACCACTTACATTCCCAGCCCTTTTTATTTTTCCCCCATTTTTAAATTTTGAGACAGGTTCTTGCAAAATTACCCAGACTGGCCTCAAACTTGCAATCCTCCTGCCTTGGACTCCCTGGTAGCTGAGATTATAGGCATGCCCCACAATGCCTGACCACTATTATTACTTATAGGCCACCTGCTCTGTGTTATTCTGATATGGCAGCCCCAATAGACTAGCACAGGCAGTAAGGAGAGGGAGCTGAAGGAAGAAAATCAAATGATATAATTGAGGAGGAAGTAAAGTTTGATTATTCCAATTTAGTTTCTCAATTTCAATATAATAACAATCACATTAATACAGATTATACATGGAAGAGTCTGACCTGTTACCTTAGAGGTCAAATGCTGATAAGTAGGATACACAAACACTTCCACCTCAAGAAATTCGTTATTTACATGTTCGTATTATTACAAGTGGTTAGTCATTTGTTGGGAATTACAGGACCCTTGGACACTACTTGTCCCCTTTTCCCTGCTCTCACCTCCTGGATCCTGGTCCTCCATTGAGCTTCCCTCAGTCATGCATTCTTTATTCTCAAGACTTTGAGCCCCTGTCCTTGCCTCTGTTTCTGCTAATCTCCTTCATGTACAGTAAAAGTGCTGTGCTCTCCAAGGAGGTGTAGAGTAGTTGTAGGACAGAATAATGACTCATACTTCTCTATTTCCTCCACAGTGCCTGGGTGAGATGGAGAAAATTGTACAATATGTATGTGATTGTCTTGTCCATTATGAACTTCTATAACAAAATACCTGAGACTAGGTCAATTACTGAAAGTATTCTACACTTTATTGCAGTGCTGGGAATTAACCCCAAGGGTACGCTACTACTTAGCTACATCCCTAGTGCTTCTTAACTTTTTTTTTTCCTCGTGAGGGTGTCGCTAGGTTGCCCAGGCTGAACTTGAACATGTGATCCACCTTCCTCAGCCACCTGAGCTGGTGTGTGCCAGGGCTCCTGAATCTGAGACTGGGTAATTTATAATGAGCAAAAATTTATTAACTCACAGTTTTGGAGGCTGGAAAGTCCAGTATTAAGGTGCTGATAGCTGGTGAGGGCCTTGCTGCATCATACCATAATGGAAGAGCAAAAAAGAAAGTAAGGGAGTGAGAAAGAGGAGTTGAATACATCCTTTTCTAGGATACCCACTCCAATGGTAAAGAACCCATTCCTTCCATAACACATTAATCCATTCACTTCACCCTCGTGGCTTAATGTGAGGTCCCATCTTCCAACACTGTTTCGTTGGGGATTAATTTTCAAACACACACTTTGGGGGGAAACCCATTCCAATCTCAGCTGTACAACTTAGTGAAATCCTATCTCAAAAAAAAAAAAAATGAAAAGGCTGGGTATGTAGCTAAGTGATAGAGTGCTTCTGGGTGCCAGCAGGTCTGTCTACCAATACCAAGAAAATATACATTTAGAAAATAACCTATGACTAATAGTTTTTAATTAAGACTAATCGTTTTTAATTGTTCTTTTTTTATTTTAAAACAAACTTAATATAAACTATTTCAGTCCCTCTTAACATGTATGACACTGACTCAAAATACTTCTATACCATTTTTTCAAGTATTGCACAATATACGTACAAAATTAATATTTACGATATTTTCTTCCATAATATATAGCAAAAATCTTTAGACCTTTAACAGAAAATACATTTTTTTGAAAAAGCAAATATTTGTACACTTTAATTCTGCCATTAAAGGAATATTTTGTACATAATTTTTAGAATAGTTGATATCTTTAAGATGGATATTTTACAATTTCAGTAAAAAAAAAAAAACAACATGAAGCTGCTGTTGTCCCAGATCACTGAAGTAAAAAGATATAAATGCAATACCATGTCGTAGAAACAATATATATATATATATATATATATATATATATATATATATATCTCCTTTGATATTTTACAAATTTTGTACTAAATTAAATTGCACAATTAGAAAAGACCAATAAACCCACTTATTATTGGTAATTTTTTATAAAAAAAAATCAGCCATGTCCTTGCTATATCTTACATATTGTAAGAGGCCATATCTGAGAGTATACTTTAAAATATACAGTCAGTATAAAATAACTTTGTGCTTGGTTGGCAAATGAAAAACGATTCATGTTTTATTTTTGTAACCAAGCCTGAATGTATCCTTACTATAAGATTAAAAAAAAATCTCAAGGAGGTGCAAAAAAAGTCCTCTTGCCCGTGCATTTTAACTGGTACGACACACTTTTTTGTTTTCTTAGTTAGCCATAACAGGCTGGAATTGCTGGTTAGAATACTGTACGTTATTTAAGCTAAATTTCAAGCCACCTACAAAAGACTTCTCGTTGAGGTCACCATAGGCCTCAAGTACATCAAAGGCATTACTGTACTGAAGTTAAGGGGGCTGTCACCTGGGAACATTCCATTAGTACTGCCACCTTGACCCTGAATATTAGGAAAAATAAATTCCTTGGCATTAGGAGAAAGAGCAGAGGTTTTCTGCTGTTGCTGCTGCTGTGGTGGCGGCAACGGCTGGGATGGCTGCTGCTGCTGCTGTGGCTGCTGCTGGCTACCCAGGCCCAGCCCGTACAGAGAGTGCATTGAGGAAGAGATGGCTTTCTGCTTCAAGAGGTCATTCACATTCAGGCCGAGGTTGATAGCAGAAGTACGCGCAACCTTGTTGCTCCGGCCACTATTCTTCATTTTGGTAGAGCCGAACTTGGTGGCAGCAAAAGTGGCAGTGGTAAAGGTTAAAGGCTGAGTGGACCAGGGCATGAAAGTAGGGCTTACAGCAGCAGAGTGTCCAAAGGGAGGCGATGGAGAGCTGGACACTGAAGAGGCTGGGTCACTTACGGGCATAAAAACCTGGGCCTCTGGGTTAAAGCTGTTTTTGATTTCCTTATCCAACTCACATCCATTTTCATTATTATCATCCACATAAAGCACCTTCACTGGTCCCTTTTCACCAATTTGGTAGGAAACCTCAAATGGGTCGATCCAAACACTAAGATCCTCTGGCAGATTGCTACGAACATCGTCAATATCCAAACCACTCTCTTTGGATGCTTGTTCAATCACTGGATCCACTTTCTCCCCTACATGTATACATCTAAACCCTGATCCTTTGTAAGGCTTTTCAGGATACCAGTGCCCTTCATATTTCTTCTTAAGAAGTCTTTCAAGCTCTTCACCAAAAATGTTGACACGTCTCCTGGGAAGCTTATTATACAAATATGAAATAATAAAATTCAGTGCTACTTGGATTTCAAGCTGCATAGCTGCTATGCCACAAAGTTAGGTTTGTTTCAACTCCTTCACCAAAAAAAAAAAAAAAAAAGGAAGAAAAGAAAAGAAAGAAAGAAAAAGAAAAAAAGGAAAGAAAAGTTCAGTTTGTGGCAAAGAAACAAATTCTCATTCAAAGTGCTGGTATTATAGATTATCCTTCACCTTGAGTGGTCTTGTTCGGGCTGCATCCGCCACAGACCCACGGCTGGGCTGCGAAGAAGGGGAGGCAGGGCGGGGGCAGAGAGGGTCGGGAGCGCCGAGCTGGCAGGGTGTAAGACGTCGTCGCTGCCGCTGGACGGGAATGGAGGCCTCCAGCGGGCCTTAGGAGATCGCCCTTCCTGGCTCCGGTGGCGAGGATCACCGTCAGGTGAGCGCGCTGACTTCACACAGCCCGATGCCCTGGACCCACGTCCCAGACCCGCGTCCGGGTACTCCCCCACTCCTCGCTGGGCCAGAGCTTTGCTCCTTCTGCCGCGGTGCGCGCCCCGCCTCTCGTTTTATATTCTCCTCCCTGCCCCCCATCCTCTCCGTGGGGGTGTGCGCGCCCGTTTTGTGTTCATTTTTGATGATCATTGGCAGGCATTTGTTTTCTATTTCCTAGGTTTGTCTGTGAGTCTATGCATAAAGATTCTCAGCGTGAATGCAAGTTTCATGAGCAAACACAAAAATTATAGGGAGATTTAGTACAGGAAAAAGCCAGACTTGAGCCATGTATCCATGAGGATCTAGTAAGGAAGATGTTCCCACATTCTCTTGCCCTATCAGGTGTGGGCAACTGCTCTTCGGAGAGGGTTTCGTCTGTATAACGAGATATATGAGATTATCAATTTCTAAAATGAACAGGTTTATTTTAGCTTAGTTGCAGAGATTCCAATCTAGATTAGGCAGACCCATTGCTATTAGGCCTCCTGTGGGGGTGCAGGATGTAAATGGTGAAGAGCACATGGCAGACCACACCAGCTCACCTCAAGCTCAGGAAGAGAAAAAGAGGAAGGGGTGTTCCCTAATCCCTGTTGGGATCACACCACCAATGGCCAAAAGACCAAGACTCCACCTCCCATAAATTCCATCACCTCCCAATAGCACCACCCTGGGGACCAAGCCTTTAACACATGGGCTTTGAGAGATATTCAAGATCCAAACTATTAGCAGGCTTGGTAACACACACCTGTAATCCTGGTGGCTCCAGAGGCTGGAACAGGAGGATTGACAGTTCTAGGCCAGCCTCAACAATTTAGTGAGGCTCTAAATAACTTAGTGAGACCCTGTCTCAAAGTAAAAAATAAAAAGAGCTGGACATAAAGCTCAGTGATAAAGTGTCCCTGGGTTCAGTCCCCCAGTACCAAAAAAAAAAAAAAAAATCCAAAATATAGAGGTCCATTTACATAGCAACTACAATGATCCTTTGTTTTCTTTTTTGTTCTTTTTTCTATTTTTCATTTATTTTTTATTATTTATATGTATTTTTATTTTTTGATACTGGGACTGAACCCAGGATGTCCCTTCAACCACTTAGCCACATCCCCAGCCCTTTTAAAAATATTTTATTTAGAGACAGGTTCTCTCTAAATTGCTTATGGTCTTGCTAAGTTGCTGAGGCTGGCTTTAAACTCACTGAACTCCTGCCTCAGCCTCCTGAGCCACTGGGATTACAGGTGTGTGCTACTATGCCTGGCTTTTTATTTTTTATTTTTGTTTTGACTGTCTTTTTTCTCTGAGGAAACAAGATTTTATTGGGGTTGGGGATGTAGCTCAGTGATAGAGCACTTGGCTGGTATGTGGGAGAATCTGAGTTTGATCCCCAGCACCTCAAAAAAGAAAAAGAAAACTTTTTATGGCATGATCTGATGTTGAATGGGAAACATTGGTTACAGTATCCAGGCCTAATTCATGATCTCCTGTAACATAGTTAATTGTGGCCCACACAAAATTTGAGTGTGTGTGTTGCACTGAATTGGAAAAATGAAGGTTTTTGTTTTTGTTTTCTTCGTACTGGGAATATAACCCAGGGGCAATTTGTCACTGAACTATATCCCAAACCGGGCTGGGGATGTGGGTCAAGTGGTAGCGTGCTCGCCTAGCATGCACGCGGCCCGGGTTCGATCCTCAGCATCAAATACAAAAAAAAAAACAAAGATGTTGTGTCTGCCGATAACTAAAAAATAAATATATTAAAATTCTCTCTCTCTCTCTCACTCTCTCTTAAAAAAAAAAAAACACTATATCCCAAACCATTTTATTTTGAGACAGAGTCTCACTAAATTGCTTAGGGCTTTGCTAAGTTGCTGGAGCTAACCTTAAATTTTCAATCTTCCTACCTCAGCCTCCTGAGTTACTGGGATTACTTGTGTGCACCACTGTGCCTGGCTTCAAAATGGAGATGTTAGTTTGAAAGGTAATACATTTTGAGGTACATTATAAATAATTATCCCTTAGCATTCAAGGAGGATTGGTTGCAGGAACCCCCACTGATACCAAAATCTGCAGAGTTCAAGTTGCTTTAAAAAAAAGGCATAGTTTTGGAGTTTCCTTATTTTTTTTTTTCAGTACTGGGGATCAAACCCAGGCATGCTTTATCACTTTATCACTGAAGTACAATCTCAGCCCTCTTTATTTCTTATTTTGAGACAGGGTCTTAGTAGGGTTCCCAGGCTGGCCTTTAACTTGCAATCTTCCTGCCTCAGACTCCCAAATTGCTGGAATTACAGGTATTAATCACCTTTTCCAACAAAACAGTATAATATTGTCATATAACCTATCCATAGCCTCCTATAAAGTTTAAATAACAATATTATGTAAATAGTTACTATACTACATTACTTAGGAAATAAATTATATTAAAAAAATCTGTTCATGTTCAGCACAAATGCAGGGTTTTATTCATTCATTCATTCATTCATTTCAGGGATAGAACCCAGGGTAGCTCAACCACTAAGCCATATCCCCAGCTCTTTTTAAAATTTTTTTTTCTTTTAAGACAGGGTCTCACCAAATTGCTCAGGGGCTTGTTAAATTGCTAAAACTGGTTTTTAAATGTGTGATCCCCCTGGATTGCTGGTATAAGTGTGCACCAACACACCAACACAAATGCATTAAAAAAAAAAAAACCTGTTCAGGGACTAGGGATGTGGCTTAATGGAAGTATGCCTGCCTGGCATGTGTGAGATCCTGGGTTCAATCCCCAACACCACAAAATACAAACACATTTTCAGCCTATAATTGGTTGAATCCACATTTGTGGAACCAATGGATGTAGAAGGCTGCCTGTTCTATTACACAACAAATTGAGTGAAATTTTCATGATAAAGCAGTTTCAGTGGTGAAGAAATCTATATTCTATAATTGGTTGCACTGCAATTGAAACAAGTGTCAGATTTATAAGAATGG
Source organism: Urocitellus parryii (assembly GCF_045843805.1). Classification (NCBI taxonomy): domain Eukaryota; kingdom Metazoa; phylum Chordata; class Mammalia; order Rodentia; family Sciuridae; genus Urocitellus; species Urocitellus parryii. The sequence goes on along the minus strand of NC_135547.1, from coordinate 90,540,732 downwards.
AAGTCATAAAGATGAAGACCTACTGTGTGTTGTGCCTTTATAGATCTTACTAACAGTCCTAAAAGCTCATATGCAATGTTATTGTTAGCTTGGTTTTACAAATGAGAAAACTGAACCTTGCAGATGAAATAACATGCCCAGTGTGAAAGTGATAGAGTATTCACAGAAGTCTTTCCATTAGTTCTCTTTACTATATAATAAATTACTCCAGAACTAAGCAGCTTTAAACAACTCACATTTATTGTCTACAGTTCCTGATAGCTGGGTGCAGTGATGCTTGCCTGTAATCCCAGCAGCTAAAAAGGCTGAAGCAGGAGGGTCATGAGTTCAAAGCCAGGCTCAGCAAATTAATGAGGCCCTAAGCAACTCAGCAAGACCCTATATCTAGATAAAATATTAAAAAGGGCTGGGGATGTGGCTCAGTGGCTAAGCACCCCTTGAGTTCAATCCCCAGTACAAAAACTAAAACAAACAAAAACTAAAACAAACAAAAACTAAAACAAACAAAAACTATAGTTGCTATGCCTAAGGAGTCTGGCCAGAGATTAACTGGGTCCTCTGGCTCTGGATCTCTCACAAGGTGGTCAGGAAGGTGCCAGCTGGGGCTTTGATCTCATCTGAAGACTTTACTGGTAAAAGATACAGATCCAGGGGGGATAGTAAAGGATAGGAAGGGCAGGAAAATACAACATACACTAGTATTGCAGTATGTAAAAAAGTGGATGTGTAACCGATGTGATTCTGCAATCTGTATATGGGGTAAAAATGGGAGTTGATAATCCACTTGAATCAAATGTATGAAATATGATATGTCAAGAGCTTTGTAATGTTTTGAACAACTAATAATTTAAAAAAAGGATACAGATCCAAGCTGACTCACAGGATTGCTGGACCAAAGGACTCTGTTCCTTGACACATGGGCCTCACCATGGGTCAGTCATAGCATGGCAGTTAGTGTCATCAGAAAAAGCCAACAAGAGGGCCAGAGAGGCTGGGAGTGGTGGTGCATGCCTATAATCCCAGTGGCTTGGGAAGTTGAGGCAAGAGGATCATGAGTTCAAAGCCAGACCTGACAATTTAGTGAGGCCCTCAGCAATTTAGTAAGACCCTGTCTCAAAATAAAATTTTTGTTTTAAAAATGCTGGGGAGGGGGCTGGGGATGTGGTTCAAGCAGTAGCGTGCTCGCTTGGCATGCGTGCAGCCTGGGTTGGATCCTCAGCACCACATACAAAGATGTTGTGACCGCCGAAAATTAATAAATATAAAATGTTAAAAATTCTCTCTGTCTCTCTCTCTGTCTCTCTCTCTTTAAAAAAAAATAAAAATGCTGGGGAGGGGCTGGGGATTGGCTCAAGTGGTAGAGAGCTCACCTAGCATGCATTAGGCACTGGGTTCGATTCTCAGCACCACGTAAAAATAAAATATAGATATTGTGTCCACCTAAAAAGTAATAAATAAATAAATATATTCTTTAAAAAATGCTAGGGATATGCCTCAGTGGTTAAATGCCCCTGGGTTAAATCCCTGGTTCAAAAAAGGGGGGTGGGCAGAGAATGGCAGCAACAGGGAGAGAACACTAACATATCACAAGCCAGTATTTTGAAATCTAATCATGGAAGTGACATCCTGTAACTTTTACCACATTCCATTGATTAAAAGCTCGTCACTAGGTTCAGCCTACACTGAAGGGGAGGAAATTCCACAGGGTTGTGATTGTCAGAAGGTGGACTCATTGTGAGCGATTATAGCGGCTGCTGATTACAGTCCTCTTCCTGGCTCTACTGTTAAAGAATTTCTTCTTGTTCTTAGGAAAGAATAGATAATGATTAGGTGGGCGCTATTGGTGCACACCAGTAATCACAGGGATTTGGGAGGCTAAGGCAGGAGCATTGCAACTCTGTAACCAGCCTCAGACAATTAGCTAGACCTTGTCTCAAAATAAAAAACAAAAAGGACTGAGGATGTGGCTCAATGTTAAAGAAGAGATTGTAATTAGTAGGTATACTGAAGAACTTTAGAGGTTAATAAATTTTAAAATTTATAAAATAGACCATAGCTTTTTGTTTTGTATTGGAAATTTAACCCAGGGGTGCTCTACTATGAAGCTACATACCCAGCCCCTGTTTTAAAAATATTTTTAGTTGTAAATGGATATTTTATTTATTTATTTATTTTTATGTGGTGCTCAGGATCAAACCCAGTGACTCACACATGCTAGGCAAGCACTCTACCACTGAGCTACAACCCCAGCCCACTTTTTATTTTTTAAATGTTTTTAGTTGTAGATGGACACAATACCTTTATTTTGTTTATTTAGTTTTTTTTTTATGTGATTCTAGGGATTGAACCCAATACTTCATGCATGCTAGGTAAGCATCTTACCACTGAGCTACAACCCCAGCCCTTATTTTTTTTATTTTGAGACAGGATCTCATTAAGTTGCTAGGGCCTCAATAAGTTGCTGAGGCTGGCCTCAAACTTGCAATCCTCCTGCATCAGCCTCCCTAGTCTCTGGAATAACAGCCATATACCACTGCTCTTGGCTAGAACATATATTTCTTAATTAATGAAAATCACTAATGAAGACAAAGTATATATGTATACACATACATATATATAGTTATCATAGAAAAAGTAAAATATGTGATGGGTAATTTATCAAAAGTCATGCATGCCCTGTCTTGAGAGGTACAGGCTGGAGGATCACAAGTTTGAGGCCAGTCTGGGCAACTTAGTGAGACCCTGTATCAAAATTTTAAAAAATTGGGCTGGGGATGTGGCTCAAGTGGTAGCGCGCTCGTCTGGCATGCATGCGGCCAGGGTTTGATCCTCAGCACCACATACAAACAAAGATGTTGTGTCCGCCAAAAACTAAAAAAGAAATAAATATTAAAAAAATTCTCTCTCTCTTTAAAAAAAAATTTAAAAAAATAAATGGGCTGATGATGAGCTCAGTTGTAGAGCACCTGTTGGTTGAATCCCTAGTACAACAACAACAAAACATGAAAATAAAAATATTACGTGCCCAAAAGTACACAGCAAGCATCATACTGCATAGAAGAATTTTAGATCCAATTCCTTTAAAACTAAGAAGAAGGATACCCAGTCACTACTGCTAATTGATAAGCCTTAGCAAGATGGCCAATAATTGCAGTTAGCAAAATGGCCAGTAATTGTAGTAACTTTCTACACTAACAATAGCAAACAGGGGCTGTGGCTCAAGCGGTAGCGCGCTTGCCTGGCATGCGTGCGGCCCGGGTTCGATCCTCAGCACCACATACAAACAAGATGTTGTGTCCGCCGAAAACTAAAAAATAAATGTTAAAAAAATTTTCTCTCTCTTTATTTTTTTTTCTCTCTCTCTTTAAAAAAAAATAAATAACAATAGCAAACAATAAATTTCTTCATATATAACACCTACAGGTTCTGCTACCCTGGTTGAAACCTGATGATACACAGGGTAAGGAGAGATGTGTAGTCCATAGTCCCAGTTACTAGGGAAGCTGATGCAGGAAGACTGCTTTAGCTCAAGTGTTCAAGAGCAGCATGGGCAATAGAAAGACAATGTCTTCAAAATTATAAATAAATAAGAGGGGCTGGGATTATGGCTTGCCTAGCACAGGTGGGATCGGGGTTTGAGCCTTAGCACCACATAAAAATAAAGGCATTGTGTTATGTCCATCTACACCTAAAAAAATAAATATTAAAATAAATAAATAAATAAGAAAGATACAAGATGTGGGGAAAAACCAGTTTTTTTCCTGCTCTCAACCATCCAACACAACACTCTTACACCAATTTATGTGGGGATTGTTAAGCAATCATTTCTGCCATTGACACCAGCTGGGTGTCCTCTGGTTAATTTCATTGTGACTCTGCTGTAGATACCTTTAGATTCCACAGGTTGAGGATTCAGTCTCACAAGACTGATGGCTACTTAAGATCCTAAAGAACAGGTTATGATCTGTGCTGCTTAAAAACCACCTTTTATTTGAATCATGACCCGTTCCTTTGGTTCAGTTAACTTGCTTGAGCAGCACAGGAGCTCAGAGAAATACTTATGTTTAATCATTTATTACCAAGGATTTTATAAAGGATTCAGATGAACTAGCCAGATAATAGAGATGCATATAAAATATGAGAGAAGGGGTGTGTCACCCTCCTGAAGCCCCACATGTCCACTTGCCATCTGTGGAGAAGCATCCAGGACCAAGTACTTTTGAGTTATTTTAAAAATTTTTTTTTGTTGCTGTAGATAGACAGCGTGCCTTTATTATATATGTTTGTTCTTATATCGTGCTAAGGATTGAACCCAGTGCCTCACACATGCTAGGCAAGTGCTCTGCCACAGAGCTACAGCCCCAGCTCACATTTGAGTTTGAATGGAAGCTTCATTACATAGTCAGGATTTATTAAATTACTAGCCATTGGTGTTCAATTTAACCTTCGGCTCCTCTCCCTAAACTGGAGGGAGGTCAAGGGCAGGATTAAAGTTCTAACCCTCTAATAAGTTTGGATCCCCTGGCAACAAGCCCCCACCCTAAGGCTGTCTGGGATTCCCTAAGTATCCATCATCTCATTATCATATAAAGGCACTTATCACTTAAGAAATTCCAATAAGGGTTAAAAGCATACCTCAGTGATAGAGCCTTCTAGAATTCTGGAAGTCCCTGTGTTTGATTCCTAGTAAACCACCACCAAAAGAAAGAAATTCCAAGGAGTGTGTGTGCCTAAAAATGGCTAAATATTTATAATATTCGTTTCACAATGTCACACAAGATAATAAAAGCAGCATGGTATTGCTACAGAAAAGGGCCAGTGAAAGAGTAGGGAGGTCAATGTAAGACTCCTGCATGGACTGAAACCAAACGTGCATAAATGACAGCACAGATCAATGAGTAAAGCATATACTTTTCAGTAGATGGTGTGGAAAGTGGCATGAACTGAAATAAAATACTAGGTTCATACATTATACCACCAACCACAGTAGATTCTGAATGGATTGAAGACCTAAATGACAAATGAAATTGATTGAAAGAAATGTAGGAAAATATAATGTAGGAGAGGAAACAAGTCTTCAAGAAAATGTTAAAAGTGACAAAGTGTGGGCTGGGGATGTGGCTCAAGCGGTAGCGCGCTCGCCTGGCATGCGTGCGGCCCGGGTTCGATCCTCAGCACCACATACAAACAAAGATGTTGTGTCTGCCGAGAACTAAAAAATAAATATTAAAAATTCTCTCTCTCCTCTCTCACTCTCTCTAAAAAAAAAAAAAAAAAAAAAAAAAAAGTGACAAAGTGTAGTGGTACAATCCCAGTTACTCAGGGGGCAGAGGCAGGAGGATTGCAAGTTCAGGGCCAGTCTCAGCAACCTAGCAAAATTTAAAAAATGAAAAGTCTTGAGGATATAGTTCAATGACAGAGCACCCTGAGTTCAATTCACAGTAGTCCCAAATAAAAATAATAATAATTTCTAGTATTCTTACTGTATGTAGCTCACTGATTGATAGAGTGCTTACCAAGCATGCAGGAAGACCTGGGTTCCATCCCCAGCAATGCAAACACACAAACACCACAAAAAATCTACTTAACAAAGCAAAATTGTAGGCAAATTTTAAAACCAGATTTCAAAATGGAAGATATTAAAAGTATATAAAGCTATGGAGATATTCATATTTCAAAATTTCAAGGAATTTTTGAAAATCAATTTTTTCTTTTTTGTTTTTTCTGTCTTTCTTGGTACTAGGAATTAAACCTATGGGTGCTTAACCACTGAGTCACAGCCCTTTTTTATTTTTTTTATTTTAAGACAGGGTCTCGGGCTGGGGTTGTGGTTCAGGGATAGAGAGCTCAACTAGCACGTATAAGCCCTGGGTTCGATCCTCAGTACCATATAAAAACAAAACAGGTATTGTGTCCAACTACAACCAAAAATAAATATTAAAAAAAGACAGGGTCTCACTAAATTGATTAGGGTCTTGCTAAGTTGCTGAGGCTGGTTTCAAACTTGCAATCCTCCTGCCTCAGCCTCCCAAGTCACTGGGATTACAGATGTACACTACTGTGCCCAGCATAAAAGACAGTAATCTCAAAAGAAAAATGATCATGGGATATGACAGAAGATAAAACCAAAAGAAGATGGCCTGGGGGTATAGCTCAGTGGTAGAGCACTTACCTAACATGTAGGAGGCCCTGAGATCCATCCCTAATTAAAAAAAAGAAAGAAAGAAAGAAAGAAAGAAAGAAAGAAAGGAAGGAAATAAGAGAAACTTCAAAAGCCAAGCAAGTGCATGAAAAGATGACTGAATTCAATAATCAGAGAAATGTCAGTTAAACTGAGGGACCAATTAACACCTATTTGACTGTTAAACCTATGGGGCCTGGGTTGTGGCTCAGTGAGAGAGCTTGCATAGCATGCGTGAGGCACTGGGTTCAATCCCTGGCACCACATAAAAATAAAAAACAAATAAAATAAAGGTATTGTGTCCATCTACAACTAAAAAGAATATTTTAAAAACTATGAAAGCTAGAAAATGCTGGGCAAGGTGTTGCACACCTGTAATCCTAACAGCTCTAGAGGCTGAGGAAGAAGGATTGAGAGTTCAAAGCCAGCCTCAGCAACTTAGCAGGGCCTTAAGCATCTGTCTCTAAATAAAATATTAAAAAGGGCTGGGGACATTGCTCAGTGTTTAAGCACTCCTGGGTTCAATCCCCCAAATCCCTGGTACAAAAAAAAGGCACAGAAAAATGCTCAGGGAGGGTCAGTAGAGACCAAGGCCTGGGAATAGGAATGTAAACTGAAAGGGTCCCTCTAGAATAACATGATGTCCTTCACCAAGTGGAGGATTCAATACCCTCTGACTCCACTGGTTTGCTTCTGGGTGTACATCCCAAAGCACAATTCCTAGGGGTCCATCAAAGAGCAGTCTCTAGTGGTACAAAGAATTAGAGGCAGCCAGGGCCATCATCTATAAAGATAGGATAGTGCCAAAGGGCAAAATTGCAAAATATTTTTTTTGGTACTGGGGATTGAATTCAGGGTGCTTAACCACTGAGCCACATACCAAGCCCTTTTTACTTGTATTTATTTACTTACTTTTTGGTACTAGGGATTGAACCAAGGGGCGCTCAACCAACTGGCCATGTCCCAGCTCTTTTTATTTTTTCTTTCTAGACAGGGTTTTACTAAATTGCTTAGGGCCTCACTAAGTTGCTGAGACTGGCTTAGAATCTGGAGTCCTCCTGCCTCAGCCTCCTTGAATAGCCCTTTTTATTTTTAATTGAGACAGGTCTTACTAAATTGTTTAGGGCCTAATTGCTGAGGCTGACCTTGATCTTGTGATCATCCTGTTTTAGCCTCCCCAGTTACTGGGATTACAGGCACGTGCCCTGGCATCCAGTGAAAATCTGTGTGTTGGTGGTACTAGGGATTGAACCCAGAGATGCTCTACCACTGAGTGACAATGCCAGCCTTTTTTATTTTGTTTTATTTATTTTGGTACTGAGGTTTGAACCCAGGGACATTTAGCCACTAAGCCACATCCCTAGCCCCTTGCTAAATTGCTGGGCCTTGCTAATTTGATGAGGCTGGCTTTAAACTTGAAATCCTCCTGCCTCAGCCTCCTGAGTTGCTTAGATTACAGGCATGCACCACCACTCCTGGTCTAATTTCTTTTTGAAACATTTATTTTTTTAGTTGTAGGTGGACACATACCTTTATTTTATGTGGTGCTGAGAATCAAACCCACTGCCTCACGCATTCTATGCAAGTGCTCCAACTCTGAGCCACACCCCAGCCCTTCCTACGCCTGGTCTAATTTATTGTTTATTCTGAGATAAAGTCACACTAAATTGCCCAGCTAGCTTTGAACTTAAAATCCTCCTGTCTCAGCCTCCCAAGTTTTGTGATTATAGGAGTGTATCACCTTGCCCAGATCCATTTAAAATTTGTAATTGGCTTTAATTGTGACTCTAGAATTGGATAATACTTTTTTTCATAAAACCATAATTGTTCCAATGAGCTAAAGAAAGAAGGCTGGTTTATAGGTACAGAAAGGCTGAAGAAAACTGAAACAACAACAAAAAAATCAGATTGTTCATTTCAAAGTTACTTTTCTTGTACAGCAGGGACAGGGAGAAAGAACAGTGGAAAAATAACTGATTGGATTTGGGCCCAGTGGTGTACGCCTAAAATTCCAGCACTAGGGAGGATAAGGCAGGAAGACTGCAAAATCAAGGTCAGCCTCAGTAACTTTGTGAGGCCCTAAGTATCTTAGTGAGATCCTGTCTCAAAATTAAAAGCTAAAAAGGGCTGGGGATGTGCTTCAGTGGTAAATCGCCTCTGGGTTGAATCCCAAGTACCAAAAAAAAAAAAAAAAAAATTGGATATCAAGTTACTTTAGATTAACTTTTTGTGGAAGGATTAAGGCAAGTTGAAACTAAACTTTAAATCTGATCTACAAGAAATCAGGATCACAGAGATAAAAGCCAAATTTCTCAAAAAGGCTACTTTCAATTGGCATGATAATGTAATTCCCTCTGCCTTAATCTTTTTTTTTTTTTATATTTTTATTTTTTAGTATTTGGCGGACACAACATCTTTGTTCGTATGTGGTGCTGAGGATCGAACCCGGGCCACACGCATGCCAGGCGAGCGAGCTACCGCTTGAGCCACATCCCCAGCCAGCCTTAATCTTTACACACAGAAAAAAGTAACCTAAGGCCTAGGGATATAGATCAATGGTAGAGCACTTGCCTAAGTCACCTGGGGCCCTGGGTTCCTTCCCCAGCACCACAAGACAAAACAAAATGAAAAAAAAAAAAACTTTCACTAGTTAATGGCATAAATGGGGTTGAGAATGTAGTTAGGTCGTGGAGCACTTGCCTAGCAAGCACAGGGCCCCGGGTTCCATCTGCAACTGTAAAGACAACAATAAAGCCACTCCCAAGGCAAGGGCCTGAGGGCAAAGACCTCTTGAACCCAAACACCACCCAATGGTCCACCCTCAAATGCCATTAATATATGAATTTGGAGATTAAAATTCCAATACATGAATTTGAGGAACACATTCAAACAATAACAATACCCAAAGATTCTAATATCTGGAAATCAATTGTATACAAATGGAGGGATAGCCAGAGATGGAGAACATGAGGAGAGTAAGGGGGGGGGGGACTGTGGATGCACTGGAATGTCCCAGGAGAGGGCAGAGAAGTGACTGCTGCTTTGGCAAGATTGTTACTCATCAGTGATTTGGTTAACAGCAGTCTCAGTGACAGAGGCCGAACTGAATTAAGTTAAATATGGTCTGGGACATGAGGAAGTAGACATTGAAGGAAGCCAGAAGATTGGCTTTGCTGAGGAGTCAAATGCCTAGGAGGGTATATGGGGTCAAAGTGCACAGGTAAACATTTCCATGGCTGTTAATGATACATGAGCTGAAACAACCTAGATGTCCGTCAATGAGGGAACAGCTGAACAAAACTATATTTATAACATGAAATATCATGATCCAGTTAAAAAGATGAATTAAACAGATGTTCTTATAATTAATCAGGCATCAAAACAATACTTCAGGGACTGGGAATGAAACTCGGTGATAGAATGATTGCTTAGCACATGCATTGACCTGTGTTCCATCTCCAGTCCCACTAAAGAACAACAAATAAAATACTTTTAGAGAAAGAGTAGGGTGAGCATGGTGGTGAATGCCTGTAACTCCAGCTCCTGGGGAGGCTGAGGCAAGAGGATCACAATTCAAGGCCAACCTGGGAAATTCACCAAGACCATCTCCAAATTTTATACACACACACACACACACACACACACACACACACACACACATCTGGGAATGTAGATCAGTGATGGAGCAAACCTGGGTTCAATCCCCAGTACCAGGGGGGAAAAAAGGTATATTGCATTAGTGTTAGTATTCTGATTGTAACAATTTATATTTCTTAAAATTGTATGAAACCATTCTTGTCTCAAAATTTTTTAAGTTTAAGAAATACTTCCATGGGCTGAGATATAGCTCAGATGGTAGAGTGCTTGCCTCGCATGCACTAGGCCCTGGGTTCAATTCCCAGCACCACACACACACCAAAAAAAAAAAAAAAAAAAAGAAAAAAAAGAAAAGAAATACTTCCAGCATGCACATAATTTGGAAGCCTTTTGGTTTCTACAGTAAGCATTCATACCTTTTATCGTCAAAAAACTATTTCTCATTTTGTAAATAAAACAGGAACAGAGGTGCAGTGAGGAGAGTATAATTCCATCCCTGAGTTTCCTTGACCAAAGAGATAAAGGCTTAACTTTCAAGGTCTCTAAGTCCGCCTGTGCCCCAAGCCTTTCAAGCCACCTCCCTAAATCTGAGACCACTCCTAAAACAAACAGCCGGAAGCTACTCTAGCCCAACTCGGAGGACCACGTCTTGTTCGCCTGGAAGGTTAAAAGCCTCTGGCTATTTATGGGTTAAAGAGTTGCTTGCTGGGCCCATTTCCGCTTAGCAAAGGGAAGGCCCTCTCTTCCCAACCCCTTCCTGGTTCCCACGCCCTCGGGCAACCTTGCCCTTGGGTATCCTCTGTCCCCATAGCCGACCTTCCTCTGCTATCCGAGCCCTCCATGGAGGACCCTGGTATCACTCGGGATGCTCGAAAGACCCGCAAACCGGACGAGAAGGGTTGTGCGATCGAGTTGTCTGGCCAGGAAGTCACTTCCGGTCGCAGACTCCCTCCCCCGGAAGCGGGGCCTGATGTAAACACCTGAGCTGGGCACCAAGGCCCGGGAGGTCAGAAAGCCGGGCCGCGGGCGGCACCGACAGCGAAGCCTGGGGTCAGGAACGCACTGAAGTCAGGTCGGTGAAGGCGGTGGGAAACTGGAGCACATCCCGGAGCTAATCGGGGTCACGGGGGGTGGGGTCTTGAGGAGGGTTCTTAGTAGGTTAGGGATCTGGGCCAGGGGTCTTAAAGTGAGTGCTGGTGTTGCAAGGGGTATGAGAGGAGTCTTAGAAGAGGCCTGAGGCATTCCGTGTAGGATTCTTGGGTGATGCTGGTACTTGGGATGGATGGAAGTCCAAAAAAGGGGTCTTGGAAGGAGGAGCTATCAAAAGTATAGGTCTTGGGGGAGTGAGGCTGTCAGATGGAGGGGGGAAAGGTAGGAGACTTTAGAAGATGGGCAGGGGAGTGTATCTAGGTAGAGGTCTTGAGGGAGATTGGATTTGAAGGGAGGATGGGGGCTCTTTAGGGCCCGAATCTTGGGAGGGGGGGAACCAGAACAGGCTTTTTTACAAGGTTAAGGTTTTCTTAGGAAGGGGTTTTGGGTGGTGTGTCCTGGGAACAGGTTTTTAGGGTTAGCTGTTCCCTGGAGCAGGGTCTTGGTGAGAGGATAGAGGGTTTAGAGAAGCACTATTAGGGGGATAGGGTGCCTGATGGTGGATCTAAGCCAGTTCAAGTAGGAGCCAGGGACAGCAGAGCACAAGAAATCAGATGTTCCAGGAGTGGAAGATTGAAAGTGATACAGGAATACTGAAGTAGGGTCTTCAGGTCATAATGGGATCCAGGGGAAAGTCTAAGCTGGCCTTGGTAGGCAGAGTTTGCAAGGTGTGAGAAGGAGTTGGGGAAGGTCTGTGAGGGAGAAAATTGTGAGAAAATTCAGATATATGAATGAGTTGCGGTAGAGTAGGAAGGGCATGAGGGAAGTTCCTGTGGGTGGTGGACCACACACTGCAGTCAGTCTCAGGAGGTGCAAGAATCAGTAAATGTATTTGACCCCTTTTCCCCTATATACTGACAGTCAGAGTTGGGTGCTGTATGCATGTGTGAAGATCAGAAGTGGGTAAGCAGTGGTTTGAGGCCACCTTAAGATTGGCTGGAGGTAGGGAGGAGGTATCACTGGGGCGTCCCCTACCACATTACTTCCTGTCAAGTCAGTAAGGGTCAGTGTCTAAGGAGGAGGTACAAGGACTAAGTCAGTATAGGCCTGGGTCTGGGATTGTGAAAATATGTGTGAGACAAAATAGGGTTCCTGGCCATTCTGTTTGGGGACTTTGGAGCTTAGAGAAGAGACTTTAGGACTCTCCTCCCATTTTATCTTCTCTGTAGTCTGGTCGAGAAGTTAGCAGAGTGGGGAGGAGAAGAAATCACTTAGGGACAGAAGTTCTAGGGTGTGGAGGGGAGATCCAGGACCCTTGTCAACTCTACACTATTGTATCTAGGGGTACAATCCTGAACCATGACTCAGCAGCCTCTTCGAGGGGTGACCAGCCTACGTTTCAACCAAGACCAAAGTGAGTAATGCTTGTACCTATACCCTTGAGGGAGGGGAGGAGAGAAGGGTCAGAGGTGGGCCATAGGCCTAAGCTCCCCTCTCCAGGCGTTCTGGATTCCTTCCATCCCCAGGCTGTTTTTGCTGTGCCATGGAGACAGGTGTGCGCATCTACAATGTGGAACCACTGATGGAGAAGGGACATTTGGGTGAGCCACTTAGTGGGGGAGGGGTGGTGGGCAGAAGGCTGGGCATTGGCACCTACCTCCACTGACATCCTGGTCCCTGTTCAGACCACGAGCAGGTGGGCAGCATGGGCCTGGTAGAGATGCTGCACCGTTCCAACCTGCTGGCCCTGGTGGGCGGTGGTGGCAGCCCCAAGTTCTCAGAGATCTCAGGTAAGTGCCCTCATCCTGCCCTTGACCCAGATTCCTCGGATTCCTGGCCTCCCACAGGAACCTGGGAAGCACTAGCAGATGAAGATGTCAGAGTACCTCAGATTCCCATAGTGAGGCCCACAGTTTGGAAGTTTGAGAAGCTTGATTTTTGTTTTCATTTTTAAAACACTTATTGGGGCTCAGGGTATAGCTCAGTGGTACAGTACATGCCTGAGATGCACAAGGCCCTGGGTTCAATCCCGAACACAACAAACACACTTAACCCAGTGCCCTCTGTGTGCCATGTTCTTACCTTTGGAACACTTGCTGTGATCCTGACACTGTCTTAAGCACTTCATCTGTATTGACTCATTTAATCCTCACAGTAACTCTGGTAGGAAGTATCATGATTCTTCCCCCTCCTATTTTTACAGTGCTAGGGAGAGAACCTATGACTGTCACATTTTAAGCCACACATTTTTATCAATGAGGAAACTGAGGCCCAATGAGGTTGACTTGCCCAAGATCACACAATCAATAGTTTTTTCACACCTTGGTGTTGTCTTTCAAACACCTCCTTGGCTTGAGCCTTAAGTGCCATCTTGTTTTAGGGTATTTTCTTGTCAATCCCACCACAGCATGGGAAGAATTGTCCTAGGTGAGTCACAGAGCCCTAGGATTCCTCACAGAAATCTCTGAGGGGTATGGACTGAGACCCTGGAGGTAGATATGGTTGCTGAGGGAAAGTTATAAGCCTGGGTATGAGCCCCTTCTTGGTTGTTTATGGGCTGTAAGGTCCCTGGTCAGACAAAACCCCTTCAAACCCTAATTTCCTCATCACCAAACAAGCATAATAGTTCTAGAACCTAGTCCCTCAAGGACCTTGCCCACAGTGATCATGCTATGCAAAGCTCACATTGGGGGTTTAGTGAAAGGCCAAGGGAGTGGGGTAAGGTCCAATGGAGAGAAGGGGTGGGTCCTGTGTCACCAGGGCTGCCCCTCACCCTAAACCTTGGCCCCACCAACCCATCCACCTGCCCAGCAGTGCTGATCTGGGATGATGCCCGGGAGGGCAAGGACTCCAAGGACAAGCTGGTGCTGGAGTTCACCTTCACCAAGCCAGTGCTGGCTGTGCGCATGCGCCATGACAAGTGAGCCTGAGGAGGACTGGGGTGGAGGGCAGGAGGTCCCCAGAGCAAGTGAAAAAGTGAGTTCTATCTGGGCAGCCTACCCTCCCTCCTCTCATGGCCATCCTGTGTTGTGATGCCCACAGGATTGTGATCGTGCTGAGGAACCGTATCTACGTGTACTCCTTTCCTGACAATCCCCGAAAGCTGTTTGAATTTGACACCAGAGACAACCCCAAGGGTGAGAGGACCCAGATATGCAGGTGTAAGGGTGTGAGCCCAGGAGCGGGACAGAGATAGGAGAAAAAGGAAGGGAGCACATACAAAGAATAGGAAGAGGGGTTGTGGCTCAGCAGTAGCACACTTGCCTGGCATGTGTGAGGCACTGGGTTCGATTCTCAGCACCACATATAAATAAATAAAATGAAGGTCTATCAACAATTAAAAAAATACTTTTAGAAAGTATCGCTATGGATTTATGAATTGTTATAATTAAAGTGTAATAATCTGTGTGATGTATTTTTAAAAATTAGGAAGAGAAGTCAGGCATGGTGGCTCATGTCTCTAATCCTAGCTACTCAGGATGCTAAGTTCACAGCCAGCCTGGTCAACTTAATGAGACCCTGAAAAGACTGGGGATATAGCTTAGTGGTAGAGCATCCCTGAGTTCAATCCCCAGTACCATGGGGAAAAGAACAGGGAGAAAGGCTTCATGCACAGAGATGCTCAAATGGGCTGAAGGGTGCAGTCTATTCATCCTTCTATTCCACTGTTCTCTCTCCCCACCTTCAGCACTGTCCCATCTCTGGATGCCTCAGATGAGAGCAGAAACACCTAGTGAAGATGTGGGTGGGTGTGTTAGGGAGTCCTGGGCTTCTAGGCTGTCATAGAAGCATATTAGAAACCACAGCTGCTTCGGGGAGGATAGGAATCTGGTGGGGAGTGCAGCTGAACAAAATTCTGCCACCACTCTCACTCTACCCCCAGTTTCTATAGATAACATGTACCCATTATGGAGATTTGAAGTTTGGTCCTTACCCAAATCTGCCCATTTCGAGAGACTGTACCCTCACCTTTCTCCTCTTCGCCTGCCCATCCTTCCTGCATACTCACACCCTAGGGCTCTGTGACCTCTGTCCCAGCCTGGAGAAGCAACTGCTTGTATTCCCAGGACACAAGTGTGGAAGTCTGCAACTTGTGGTGAGTTGTCCAGTGGGCAAGAATACAGGTGGGCTGGCTCTCCCTGTGGACTCTTGGCTTCTCCCCTCCATGCCACTCCAAGGCCAAGCAGCTCCCTCCTACCTCAGGATCTGGCAAGCACAAAGCCTGGCACCTCATCTGCTCCTTTCACCATCAATGCACATCAGAGTGATGTAGCCTGTGTGTCCCTGAACCAGCCAGGCACTGTAGTGGCCTCTGCCTCCCAGAAAGGCACCCTTATTCGCCTTTTTGACACCCAGTCCAAGGAAAAACTGGTGGAGCTGCGACGAGGCACTGACCCTGCAACCCTATACTGGTGAGCACAAGATATGTATGGTGGGGTGGTGACCCCATGACACACATTACATGTGCACTTGGCTGGTCTGTCTTCCAGCATTAACTTCAGCCACGACTCCTCCTTCCTCTGCGCTTCCAGTGATAAGGGCACTGTCCATATCTTTGCTCTCAAAGATACCCGCCTCAACCGACGCTCTGCGTGAGTACCTTCTGTCTCACCCTGTATCATCCCCACCCCCCTGCCCATGTACCCCACCTGGGCTTACCCAGTGCTGCCTGCAGGCTGGCTCGTGTGGGCAAGGTGGGGCCTATGATTGGGCAATACGTGGACTCTCAGTGGAGCCTGGCCAGCTTTACTGTGCCTGCTGAGTCAGCATGCATCTGCGCCTTTGGTCGCAATACGTCCAAGAACGTCAATTCTGTAATTGGTGAGTGGAAAAAGCCCCTTGGTTTGGGGTACTGCATGGGCAAAGGTCTGCAGGTTGGACCAAGAAGAATTTGAGGGCCATCAGAAGCCTGAGGGAGCTGGAGTGTGTGGCTCAACACATCATCAGTAAGGGGTATGGCACTTGGGCAAAGGACTTGGAGGTAGACCCTAGACCATGGGACACCTGAGAAGGCTGCAGTGTGTGACTGTGGCAGCCCTTAACCTTTTACCACCCCTCCCATCCCCCCAGCCATCTGCGTAGATGGAACCTTCCACAAATATGTCTTCACTCCTGATGGAAACTGCAACAGAGAGGCTTTCGACGTGTATCTTGACATCTGTGATGATGATGATTTTTAAGGACCCTGGGGGACGTGCTAGGAACCTGCAGTGACAGATGATAGAACTGAACCTTGAGGGTGGGGAAGTGCTGTGGAATTCACCAACCATCAAGCATTAATGGGGCCTGTGCCACTCTCCACTCAGCAGAGAGATGTCTAGATAAACAGCTCACTTCCTCCAAGAACTTTTTGATGATTGCCCCAAGGCCCAGGCCTGGGACTGGGAAGCCGGCAGATTCCCTGGGGCTCCTCGCCTGGAAAGATTTGCCAAAGACTCAAGAGGGCGTGTCTTAATCCAACCTAGGGATTTAAAAAAGCTTTCCAGGAAAAGATGATCTTTGATGTAATGGATGTGAATAAAAGGCCCTTAAAGGCATTTACGGCTTGACCTCAGGGGTGGGGCTCTGAGTTGGCCAGAGAGGTGTGACCCTCTCTGGATCCTGACAGGAAGTGGAATCCTGCTCGGGTTCTTCTGAAAGTCCCAGCGGCCTTACATCTCCGGTCTTGCTATCGAGTGCTTGAGCCGCCATCCCCGCCCAGTAATGCTCCCAATCTCGATGCCCCGCCTAGGGGCGGTTCAAAATTTGAAGAGTTCCCAGAACCTCGTTGCGCGGCTGAAGCATCATTTCCCAGCAGCCTTTGCTGCCTTACTTGCCGGCAAATTATTTGCATTTCCGGTCACATGCGCATCTGCGCAGTATATCTATGTGGTTTGTTTTAGACTCCATTTCCCGGGGTGCCCCGCGCTGCCGCGGGGTATAACGGGTGTTGTAGTCCGGCCGCCCTCCGGGCTGGTCCAGCAACCCGCAGGATGTCGGAGGTGCGGCTGCCACCGCTACGCGCCCTAGACGACTTTGTTCTGGGATCAGCACGTCTGGCTGCTCCGGATCTATGCGACCCGCAGCGATGGTGCCACCGCGTCATCAACAACCTCCTCTACTATCAAACCAACTACCTTCTCTGCTTTGGCTTTGGTCTCGCTCTGGCTGGGTGAGGGAGGGAGGCAACGGTTGGCTGGGGATGCCAGCAGGGCAT
This sequence comes from Urocitellus parryii, assembly GCF_045843805.1. Classification (NCBI taxonomy): domain Eukaryota; kingdom Metazoa; phylum Chordata; class Mammalia; order Rodentia; family Sciuridae; genus Urocitellus; species Urocitellus parryii. Next base: position 90,523,669 of record NC_135547.1, on the reverse strand, counting down.
AGAGGGTGGACCTCTTGGTCTTTGAGGACTGGGAGGGGGAAACCTAAGGAAATGCTGAGGCAAGAAGGGTGAATATGGCAGAAGTGGAAGGCCTAAAGTACACGGAAGGAAGTGAATCCAGGTTATAAGGAAGGCCTGCGGGGGATGGATGGAGGGTCTGGAGGAAAGATCTAGGGAGGATGGAGAAGTGTGGAACTGAAGGGGAAAGTGGGCTTGGAGATGGACCTGAAGATAAAGAGGTACCTGTTGGGGAAGTTGGTCCCAGAGGGAGGACCCAGGGTTGAAAAGCCTGAGATCAGAGGGATGGAGAATCTAAATAGAAGAGGGACTTAGGCAATCAAGAGTGGGGTTCTTAACTTGGAAGTTAAGCATGGGACTGAAGACCTGGAGTTCTAGCAATGATGATGGAGGAATCTACTGGGAAATGGGAGCTTGGAGGGGACATTTGATGTGGAGGATGCCTGGAAGGTGGTCCTGTAAAGACCCTGGGCCTAGGGAGAAAGAAATGTGTGACAGGATTTGAGGCCTGAATGCTGGATCTGCAGGGGCTCGGCTCAAATGGAGGATGTGGGGTGAGGTGAAGGTGGGGTTGCTGGAGAAGGATCCCTGCTCAGGAGTTGGGGGTAGAGTCAGAAGAAAGACCCAGGAAAGTGTTAGGAGCCCGGGGCATCTAGTGAGATGGGAAGACCAAAATCAGGGAACAGGAAATTCAGACTGTAGGATTGACACACAGGAAATGCGGGTCCATAGGAATCTGGTGGATGGACCTGTCGGGGACAGAGCTGGCCTGAGTGTTTGCCGGGCTGGAGGGTCCAGAAACGGGGATCTACGCTCTTGGGGCCCAGGACCCAGGTGAGACTAGCTTAGTGCCCTTGTTCCCGCAGGTACGTGCGTCCGCTGCACACGCTCCTGAGTGCGCTTGCAGTGGTGGTGGCCCTCGGCGTGCTGGTGTGGGCGGCTGAGACCCGCGCAGCAGTACGCCGCTGCCGCCGCAGCCACCCAGCAGCCTGCTTGGCAGCAGTACTTGCCGTCGGTCTCCTCGTTCTCTGGGTCGCGGGTAGCGCTTGCACCTTCCTGATCAGCATCGCCGGGCCGGTCCTTTGTGAGTCTTCACTACCCTGAAATGGCAGGGGAAATGGCCAGCGCGCTTAAGTCGGCAGGCCCGCCCTGTGCTGGTCCGTGGGCTGAGAGGGGGCTGGGAAGCAGACTAGAGAAGCAACACAAGGGCAGCAAGGCCTCTGTTAAGTGCACCTTCTTTGGCGCTGCTCCCCACTTAAGAGTACGCCTCTCTTATTACCACCTTCTCGGGTCTCCTGGTGTTAAGTGCCTTAAACTGGCCACGTCCCTGTTATTGGACTCCCTTCCTGGCCACGCCCCCATGTAAAGATAACTACTCCAGAGGCGTCCTTGCCACTCTACTTGATGATTGGCCTGCCAGTGAGCCAATTCCCTCCAGTGGGCCCTGACTGGCTGAAAAATAAGGGCCCTTCCCACTGACCCGACTCCTCTGGATACCGCCCACAGTGATCCTGGTGCATGCCTCGCTGCGCCTGCGCAACCTTAAAAACAAGATCGAGAACAAGATCGAGAGCATTGGTCTCAAGCGAACGCCAATGGGGCTGCTACTAGAGGCCCTGGGACAAGAGCAGGAGGCTGGATCCTAAGGGCCTGGAATCTGCACCCAAGGGCCTAGAGAACAGCATCCCACCCCAGCCCATACCTGGGACCCAGAGCCCTTTCCCAGACTTTAAGATAGGAGCCTAGAACCCCTAGTCCAAACAAGACCTCTGTGAATGTGCCCCACATGCAAAATCAGGATTTCCTTGGATCCAAACCCCTATTATTTAGATACCAGAGACTTCTCCAGCCCCGAACTTGGGACCCACAGCCACCTACATTCACCTCCAAAACTGGGGCTCGAGACCAGAGCATCCCTGACCAATCTCAAACTATGGACTCAAGAGATACCCCCCAACCCAAATTTGGGATTCACTGGTATTCCATTCTGGGATCCCATGCCCAGGGCAAGGAATTCTCAACACAAGATACCCGGACCAAGGCTTTTCTAGCCCCACCCCTGCTTTGAACCAGATTAAGGCATTGCCAAATCTTGACCCCCAAACCAAGTGTTCTCAGGCCTCACCTGGGTGGAGTCAGAATACCTGGCTGTTGGATCCTTGGTCCCAGGTGATCCCCCAACCCTCACAAGTCCCAGTAGCTTCCCTCCAGCTCTCCAGATTTGGTTCCTTTCCCCAACATTCCAGTGTCAAGGACCAAGGGGTGGAGAAGCCCCAGCAGGGAAGAGGATATCTGTATCAGTATTACTGCAACAATAAAGCCGTTTCATCTATCAAGCCAGTTTGGCCTCCTGAGTGAAGTTCTTGTACCTTTCAATGGACAGGGTGGTCTGCTCTTCAATTCTGCTAGCCTCTACCTGATTAGGTCTCCCTGTCAAGTGTGTAGGATGAAGGGCTTAGGCCCTTTCTCAAAACTTTTACCTCTGGATGATCAATAAAGCATGGGGAGGTTAAGGGAATAGAGTGTATACTATCACCATTTTGAATTACTAAGAAGAGCTGGGTGTGCTGGCCCCCACCTGTAATCTCAGTGACTCAGGAGTCTGAGGCAGGAGGACAGTAAGTTTGAGGCTAGCTTGGTAACTTGGCAAGACCTTGTCTCAAAGTAAAATAAATAAATAATAAAAAGGACTGGGGATGTAGTTCATTGGTAGAACATTCTGGGTTCAATCCCCAGTACCTAAAAAAAAATTTCCTGTTTGAGATGGTCTAGGAATCTTAGAGCAGACAGGCAAAGTTGTCCCACATCACAAAGCAAGCCAAAACAGATGACACTGTTGCAGGCTATCCTGTATTTTTCTTCCTGTAAAAATGTATTAATGAGAGGTGTGGGCCCCAAGGCAAAGCAGACTAGAGAAGCAACACAAGGTTCAATTTACACATTTATTATAGAAATCCCCTTCCAGTGTGGGTAGTGTCTTGGGCCCAGATCCACTGGTACAAAAAGAAAAATTTTAACACTAGGTAAAGGGGGTAGGGGAACCCCCAGCTCCAGAAAGTCACAGACAGGTATCATAGAAAACACAGATTGTATGGATTTGTTTAAAAAGTGTTGAATTGAAGGAAAGCCAAGGAGGATGTGACGTGGCCTGTGGCCCATGGCCAGACGTCACCTGAGGATTGTACTGGCATCTACCAGATGCCAGGTTCAACCACCACAGCATCCCAGGATGCAATATACTGAATGGCTCTGCCCCTTGTTAGCCTCCTACAGGGCCTCCTGATTGGGAATGATCAGCACAGAGAGGGATAGGGCACCCCACCCAGAATTTAATCCTTCCAAATGTGGGCAGAAATCAAAACTGCCCTGGTTTGGGGAGTGGCAGGGAGTTCTGTTCACAACAGAGTCTCCTGACTACCCCCAAAAAGGGTCCTAAGACCCTATATGGTCCATTATGGAGGGGACAGCAGACCTGAACAGAACAGGTTGGGCAGGGGAACAGGAATGAACCCAACCAGGATGAGCTCACAGTTTCCCTTTTATAAAATGCCTAGTATTGGGCAAAGACAGTGAATACTAAATCACAACTGTAAACAGAAATGGAGGAAGGGGATTGGAATCCCCATTACATCATTCACTCTCCTTGAAGCTGGCTGAGGTCCCCCAGTCCCCAGCACAGTGTGAGAGAAGCAGGGTACTAGACACCTTCCTGGGCCCATGGAGAGCCAGGGGCCTTGGAAGATCAGGTTGGTGCCCCGCCCAGGAGTGAGAGCAACCACATCCCAGGGCTCAGCGAGGTCGGCTCTGTGCTCCCAGGACTAGAGCCATGCCCAGACCAACAAGGGGCATATCAGAAGGGGTCAGACCAGTGTCCCTGGGGTCTGGGGGTCAGAACTGGAAGACTGGTCCCCCTCTAGCGTCAGGTCACTTAAACGAGCGTTCAGCTCCGGGGGGTACAGGAAGTCCGCGTAGTATCTTTAGAAGGGGACAGCAGGAATCCGGAGGACAGGGTAGGGAAGACAGAAGAGAGAGGAAAAGACAGACAAGACACAGAAAGAAAGAAGAAAAGAGTCTCGTTAAAGAGGTGGAGGCAGGCACAGAAAAGCACCTTTATGCTCCCGAGCATGGGGCATGGAGAAAAGAGGAAGAGAAAGGTGAGGGCACATGACGTCCCTTCCTCCCAGCACCCTGGCTTCAAGGCTCATTTCCAGCCAACATGCACTGGTTAAAATATTAAACTCCTTCTAGGACTTGGTAAGGAACTGCTTACCAGTGCCCAGGATCCCCCTCTACCAGGACCCCAAGGCCTAGTGCAGGTCACACCTGGAAATGACCTGTGTCAACACTGCAGCTAGTTTCCTTGTGGTCCCAGTCATTAGCTATCATGACTAGCTGATCCCTGCCTGGATATCTTCACCAATTGCCTCAAGAGACCCCTACCCATCAGTAAAAGCACCCCCCATACCTGCTGGAAACGGGGGGTGCCGTGAAACTCCTCGAGTGCGGGAGCGGAGCCTGGCTGGGGCCCCCGTACAGCGCCTGGCCCACCTCATAGCAGCGGGCATGAAGGAAGGGTGGGTGTGGTGGGCCCACGTGAGGGAGCATAGGCCGGCGCTGGGGCCCCATGGCCAGTCCCGAGTTCCGGATGTACCAGTCCCGCAGCCCCTCCAGGGCAAGGTTCTTGTGGCCACTGCGCTCACCCGTCGGGGGGATCCGGGTGGGTGGGGGCATCCATAGCAGAGGGTTTGAATGCACCTCTGGACCCTCAGCAGCTTCCAGGGGCAGGCCACAGGGCTTGGTACGGGTGGCACGGGTGTGGGGGTCCTTGCTGCGGAGGAGGGGGCTGCTGCCATCAGCTGCATACATGGGTGGTGGGCCAGGGAGCATGGCGAGGAGCCCATCCCGGCGGGAGAGTGGTCCTGGGACCTCAGCTGCAGGCAGCAGCTCCCCCCAGCCTGCCCCACCGCCACTGCGGGGCAGGCCTCGGTCCAAGGAATAGTCCAAGAGGAAGTCCCCACACACAGGTGGGAGCCGGGGGGCTCCACGGGAAGCAGGGGCAGCTGAGCTAGGCCTGGCGGCCCGGGGAGGGTCTGGGGGCCCTGCTGTGCGAGAGGAGAAGGCAGGGGTTGGTTGGGGGCGCTCATACAGCACCTCACTGCTCTTGCAGACTGGTGGGCCAGTGGCAGGGGGAGCCAGAGGGGCAGGCGGAGAGCCAGCTCCCCCAGCAGCAGCCCGGTCCACCAGCAGGGCCTCAGAGCTGTTGCTGCGGCGAGTGCGAGCTGCGAAGAGGGAGGCGCGATCTGAGGCAGGGTCCGCCCGGGGGAAGCCCATCTGGGAGTCTTGGCTGCCGGACCACTGTCGAGAATGGAGGCCTTCGGGCCTGGGGTGCAGAGGTGAGGGTAATGGGAGTAAGGTCAAAAATTATCAGGCAAGTGGTTTGAATGCCCTCCCCACACCATCTCTTTCTGAGCCTCCACTTGCACATCTCTAAAATGGGCCCAGGATCAGAAATTGGATGCATGAAGGTGTTAGGTAGGACAGCTGGAATTTGGTCCCAGACTGGGGGCCCCTGGGGTTGGAAATGTATAGACAGAAAGGGCAGTTAACACTAAGGGAGATGCAAATATGTATAGGGCTGGGGAGAAAATATTAGCAGAGGAGCAGTCAAACAGAGCGTTCTTCCTTATCCCCTAACCCTAACCCTCACTACTTTCAGGACCAAGTCCTAGTCCTTAGGCCTGGAATTTAAGACCTGCCTAAACTCTGTGCCACCATGTTTATGAACTGCCTAAAACAATCATCCCAACAGCCACCATGCACAGAACACAGGCCTCAAAAACAGAGGGATTTGGTTTTGTTTGCAACCTGGGAAAGTAGGTACTTAATAAGTCCTACTGTTTAAGAAACAACAGAATAAACCAGGCGTGGCGGCACATGCTTGTAATCCCAGTGGCTTGGGAGGCTGAGGCAGGAGGATCACAAGTTCAAAGCCAGCCTCAGCAACTTAGCAAGACCCTGTCTCAAAATGAAAAGGTCTGGGGATGTAGTTCAGTGGTAGTATCCTTGGATTCTTCCCCAGTACCAAACCAAACCAAAGCAGACAAAACAAAGAGTATATAGTATAGTGATTAAATGTACAGACTCCAGAGTCAAGATTGCCTGGGTTCAAACACCAGGATTTCAGTTTACTAACCAGCTCATTAACTAACCCTCTGTGCCTCATCTGTAAAACAGGAATGACAAGACCACAGCTCTCAGAGGGAACTTGTGATGATTAAATGAGTTGATATCACACAAAACACTGATTACTAGCAGACAGTATAGGCACCCAGGACATGTTGCCCAGAAATTATTATGCCTGTGTCTCTCAAAGGCAGATGTCATTGTGCCTGTTTCACAAATAAGGACACAAGGATTCAGAGATGAGAAGACATACGAAAAAGAAACATACTCAAACATTTGTGCTTCTGCACCCAATTCCCACCCTGTTCTCCAAGACAACTTCTATTCACCTTTTAAACCCAGTTGCCCATGCCCCCACATTTTGATAATTTCTTAACACTTCCAGTTAAAACTAACAGTTCCCTTCTCTGATCCTCAGACCCTCCCTCAGAGTCCCCTTACTTGCAGAGCTGGGGGCCAGTGCCCCGGGTGAGGACAGGGGTGGCAGGCACACTTCGCCCCTCAAAACTGGAGGCACTCCTGGGCAGCGAGCGTGTGGGGCTAGACAGAGACGGGCAGGCCCAGGTCGGGGCCCAGGTTAGAGACTGTACCCACCAGCAGGCCCTCTTGCCAGCCCAGGCTCAGGATTCCATTCCTGGCTCCTGGGGAAGGCAGGGGAAGAGGTTCATCCTCACCTGGTGGGGCTGGCCACAGAGTTCCTCCGGCTCTTCAGATCCCCATAAAGATCTGAAGGAGGTGGTTTCCATGGGGTTCGTCGCTCAGGGCTCCCCCCAGATACTGCTCGCAGCTGGTCCCAAGCCTTTGGTGGCGAGGGGCGCTCTGCCAGAGAGAAGCAGCCACGGGGTTCCTCTGGATGGAAGGAGAGAATGGGGTAGAATTCAATTAGAGAAGGTCAGAAGAGGCAGTATGGATTGGGGCGAAGCAACAGGGAGGGACTAGAGAAGTAAGGAAAGGGCAAGAGCTAGGACACGATTAAGCAAGCTAAAGAAATAAGGGGGTGAGGGATATGATGAAGCTAAAATGGGGGGGTGGTACAACCAGATGGGGCATGGCTAAGGAGGAGCTAAACAAGTAAGGGTCTGAGCAACAGGATGGGCTGAGGAGACAGAAAAGGGAACTGTGGGCAGGTTTGGGGAATAGGAGTCCTCACCATTATCATGGCTGGCCCCAGACTCTGAGAGGGAGCTGCTCTCCGAGTGCAGAACTACATCTTCTACAGGTGAGAAGGGGGAGAACCAGGCCTATCACTCCAAGATCTGGGTACCAATCCCTTACACCACTGAATGGGCTCTTCTGCTTAGCTCACCTTCTGGAGTATACCATCTCACCCTGTTCCCTCTCCCAAGAATCCACCTTTATCCGAATGCATGACCACCACAGGCTGGGTCTTCACTTTCCTGGTGTCTAGTGCTCAATCCCCTAGGGCCTGCCCTTACCTGTGAGTCAGTTTCTATAATTCTTCTCATTCAGTGGCTCCCTTAAATTCTGGGTTTCACTGGCTGCTCATCCATGCCACCCCTACCACTTCCACTACTGAAAAGAGTCCCTCCCTGGCCCATTTTCCCATTCTCACTGGTAGGGTGCTGAGGCCTGGCTCACCTTGGCTGAGCTGAGCTAGGCGTGTGCCCAGGCAGACTCCCTGGGTGGTGATAAGTGCCCCTGCAGACAGTGGCAGTGGCTGGGGAGGGAGAACTGGGAGGCCAAGGCGGGCCCGGACATCCCCCAGCTGCTCCTCCAACTCATGCAGCCTTCTCAGTGCATCCGCCTGTACCTGGCGCCTGCGTCGCCGCTGTTCACCACTCAGCTCAGGGGCTAGGGCCAAGCGTCGGGCAGCGGCTGCAATCTGCTGCTGCACCGACACTTCCCGTTCCAGCTCCTACAGGACCCAAGATGGGTAGAAAAGAACCAAATGTTAGAAATTGCCAGGCACAGGGGCCAGAGAGTGGAGGAGCCCATCTACACTGGAAGTGCAGCTTGCTCTTCCTGTGGGCAGACCAATTTGCCTAGGGGTGAAGCTTAAGCATTCTCTGGCAGAGGGGTCCATATTGATGAGGGGTAGGGCCTGTTGTCTTTTGAAAGTGGCTAACCTGTCCTGAAAGACGTAGGGACTAGCATTGTTCCAAGAATCCAACTCCTGAAGATTTTTCCCTTCTTATCTTAGCCTCTCCCTCCCCTGGCCACAACCTCCTCCCCATCCCAAGCCTGGTGCTGTTACTTCCCCTCACCATCTTACTTTCCACACCCATCTGCTCACCTCAACAGGGCACAAGGAGTGATGTGCTGGATTGGGATGCAGTGGAGGGTAGGCACGGGCTGCAGGGGGCCGACGGCGCACCAACTGGGGCCGTTCGCCAGGTTCCAGTGGGCACTCAGGGGGCAGCTGGCCAGTCAGCTCCTGGAGGGGCCGGGGAGGGAGAGAGACTACCAAAGGTTAGTTAGGAAGATGGACTAAAGCAGTGATGATCCCAGAAGGTACAGAAGTCCTCCAAGGAGCCTGGCCCTTCTCAGCATCCCACACATTGTTTTTCTTCCTTCTCCCAAGATCTCCACCAAGGGGGTGGGCAGTGTAGACTCTCATCCCCTCAATAGCCCAAATTCCTGAGGTATGTGCGTGGGAGGCTGGGTAGCCTGCTTTATAGTCCAGAAGCTTTTAGTTTTTACAAAGGCAACACATTCTATATATTGCATATTAAAAACACTCCCTTCAAGGTTTCTAGCAAGCTATGAGGGCATTCACAATAAGAAGGATAAATCAAACCTAGAAATCATCCCATGACAGTTCAGAGTAGGCCTTGCTACCAAATTCTGGACACAGCCTTTTAAAAAATTTTTCTTTCTCTCTCTCTCTCTCTCTCTCTCTCTCTCTCTCTCTCTCTCTCTTTCTTTCATTATAGTTGGGCATAATACCTTTATTTTATTTATTTATTTTTATACGGTGCTGAGGATCAAACCCAGCACCTGGCACATGCTAGTACGCAAGCACTCTACTGCTGAGCCACAACTCCAGCTCCTGTTTGTTTATTTTTGTTTGTTTGTTGAGGATCTGGAGGTTTTAAAGGGTAGACAAGAGACTGTAGGCCTGTATCACCATATTTCACTGATTCTAAGAAATCTCAGTTGAGCTTTGAGAAGACAGAGGGTGACCTACAGTCCAGATAAGTGGTTTAGCAATTTCCACCACAGTCTGTCTATCTAGGGGTCCCAGCCCCTCACCCCCTCCCACTTGACATCCCTCAGGCCAAGCTCTTACCGCCTCCTGGAGACACACTTTTCGGAGTTCTTGAAGTTTCAGGCTCAGGGCCTCTTGCAGGGCCCGCTGCCGGTCAAGCAGTCCCCTCAGACGCTCTGACTTCACCTGGGGGGCAGCCTCTCCAAAAAGGGCAGCTGGACAGAAAAAACAAAGATCAATGGGACAACTGGGCAATCCTGAAGCAGTTGTGGGGCCAGGTACCAACCTTTCCCAAACAGACAAGTGGTGATGGAGAGCAGGGGAAGAGGCCACAAGAAGGGGAAACCAGCCACCAACCTGAGGCATTGAAGGTAGGAGAGCTGATCAGCTGACCTTTGACTTCCATCCTGGTGTTGTCAGGAGGCCGTGGCTGATGGTGGACAAGGCCTAGCAGTGACACACAGGAGCCATTAAGAAAGGACATCCCATGATACTCCGGTACCCAGCCCAACTCAGCTTCCCACACTCCAGCTGGGAATACAAAGTGCCCTGGGCCCCACCCACCTGCCTGGCCTGGCCTCTGATTCTGTGTCAATGACTGGACCCACACTGCCCTGGTACCTTGGTTCCCTTCCCATTGAGTGGGAACACAGCAAGTGGGAAGCTGGGCAGACTTACGCCTCCTCAGAGGCCCATGGGCCACAGCCGGGAGTCTTGCCTAGAGAGAGAGAAATGATGGTAAAGATTCAATCAAGTATCACACTAGTTGGAACTTATTTTTTTTATTTTTTAATTGATTTTATTTTTTGGTTTTTTTTTGGGGGGGGGTTTGGCTCTTGACATATCATATTTCATACATTTGATTCAAGCGTGATTTTATTTATTTATTTATTTATTTTTTAATTGGTCATTCATAACATTACATAGTTCTTAATACATCATATTACACGGTTTGATTCAAGTGGATTATGAACTCCCCCTTTTACCCCGTATACAAATTGCTGTATCACATCAGTTACCCTTCCATTGATTGACATATTGCCTTTCTAGTGTCTGATGTATTCTGCTGTCTGTCCTATTCTCTACTATCCCCCCTCCCCTCCCCTTCCCTCCCCTCCCCCCCTCCCCTTTTCTCTCTCTACCCCTTTTACTGTAAATCATTTCTTCCATTTGTATTATCTTGTCTTACCCCTCCATCCCTCTTATATGACATTTTGTATAACCCTGAGGATCGCCTTCCATTTCCATGCACTTTCCCTTCTCACTCCCTTTCCCTCCCACCTCTCATCCCTGTTTAATGTAAATATTCTTCTCAAGCTCTTCGTCCCTACCCTGTCCTTGTTAACTCCCCTTATATCAAAGGAGTCATTTGGTATTTGTTTTTTAAAGATTGACTAGCTTCACTTAGCATAATCTGCTCTAATGCCATCCATTTCCCTCCAAATTCTATGATTTTGTCATTTTTTAATGCAGAATAATACTCCATTGTATATAAATGCCACATTTTTTTTTATCCATTCATCTATTGAAGGGCATCTAGGCTGGTTCCACAGTCTTGCTATCGTGAATTGAGCTGCTATGAACATCGATGTAGCAGTGTCCCTGTAGCATGCTCTTGTTAGGGCTTTAGGGAATAGACCGAGAAGGGGAATAGCTGGGTCAAATGGTGGTTCCATTCCCAGCTTTCCGAGAAATCTCCATACTGCTTTCCAAATTGGCTGCACCAATTTGCAGTCCCACCAGCAATGAACAAGAGTGCCCTTTTCCCCGCATCCTCTCCAGCACTTATTGTTGTTTGACTTCCTAATGGCTGCCAGACTTACTGGAGTGAGATGGTATCTTAGGGTAGTTTTGATTTGCATTTCTCTGACTGCTAGCGATGGTGAGCATTTTTTCATGTACTTGTTGATTGATTGTATGTCCTCCTCTGAGAAGTGTCTGTTCAGGTCCTTGGCCCATTTATTGATTGGGTTATTTGTTATCTTATTGTCACTAGTTGGAACTTATAAAGCACCGGCTGCCTGGAAGAGTTGCCTACTATGTCACATTGAATCTTCACAACTAGCTGGGGATGGGAGTTCTCTGATTATTATTACCCCATGTTAGAGGTGAGGAGAGGAAGGTGGAGAGGTGAATAACTTGCCCACAGTCAAGGACATACCCCAGGCCCATCTCCCTGGCCCTACACTCTCCACCACTAAGGCTGTTCTAACCCCACCAACTTCATCATAAACTGCCTGGTGCAGCAAGCCACATAGGGGCCTTGGCCCAGGCTATGGCCATCTGGAGTGCTGTTTTAAACTTCTTACCAACCCGGCCCCATTTCTCATTTATAATTCTGGGGCTTAAATATCACTTCACAATTGCTGTCCAACAAGAGACTGTGCCTTCCCTGTACCTCCATGAGGCGTGTTGAATCAGGAGATACTATTAAATCAGTATCTCTAGCACCCTAACCACTGCGGTTTGTACAGCAAGTGCCTCATGAATGTCTGTTGGCTGAGGGAGCCAAGCTAGGGTTCAAGTCCAGATTTGTGGGTCCATACCTGTCCTAATTCCATCCTGTAGCCCTCGTGTAACAAGGAATATTCACCTAGCCCAAGGTCCCTCCATCTCCTCTCTCCATCACAGGTTAGTCTGAGACTAGCATATGGAGGTCACCTTGCAGAGATTTGTGAGAAGTGAAGTCCATAACCACAGATAACAAGCCACCTGTTTTCTCTGCACCCAGAAACCCTGATGGACCATGAAGTCTGCCTTGGCCAGCTACCAGCCCTCCCTCATCCTGTCCTCTAGACTTTGCTCTCTCCCTCCCACACCCTGCTTGGTCCCAGCTGGGCAGCAGGGTGACATCACCTCCCACCACCTGGCCTAACCTTCATGACAGGTGACTGGGAGGGCCTCATGGGGCCACAGAGTTCCCATCTCCACCTACCCTGAAATCCACAGCTTGTGGATCTGGTAGCCAAGGGAAGACCCAGGCAACCAAAGAGGCAGGGGTACAAGCCCCTTCCCCATCTCTATATTGTGGGGTATGGCCAAGCTGCCTATAAGGTGCTCCTGGATTCTCTGTTGTCCTCCTATCAGCCCCATAGGATCTGTATCACTGTCTTGAAGCAGCTGTGCCTGTCCTCAACATCAGGTATGAGGTCAATCTCTAGAGCCATTTTATAAATCCAGGCACAGCCAGGTGGAGTAGAACATGCCTATAATCCAAGCAACTCAGGAGGCTGAGACAGGAGGAACACAAGTTTGAGGCCAGCCTCAGCAACTTAGAGAGATCCTAAGCAACATAGTGTGACCCTGGTCTCAAAATAAAAATGAAAGCTGGGTACAGGTGGCACACGCCTGTAATGCCAACAGCTCGGGAGGCTGAGGCAGGAGGATAACAAGTTCAAAGCCAGCGTCAGCAAATTAGTGAGACCCTGTCTCAAAATTTTAAAAAAATTAAAAGGTCTGGGGATGTGGCTCAGTGGTTAAGCTCCCCTGGGTTCAATCCCCAGTACCAAAAAGGGGGAAAAAATCCAGACACAGCGTGTACTTTGCAGAGGCCCTCACATGGCTACCCATCTAAGGTATGACCCTTCCCAGCATGGCAGGGTTTCCTTGATGTCCCAATTCAACTTCTCTTTGCCCCTTGGCTCCTAGAGTTCCTACTTTACCCAAGTCCCATTTGGATTTGGGAAATTTTCCCAGGCTCCCCTGAACCTTCTTCCATCTCAAAAGGAACACAACCAAAGGAACACAACTCCTCCCCACATAGGCCCATTTACCCCATTCACTATGAGTGGCCCCACATTTCACATGGGGCTACCTCAATCCTCCCTTCTCTGGGAGCTCAGATTATCCTAGAAATCAACACAGGGTCCACACAGGAACCCTGACTCTACCCTGTCGACCTGACCTCAGGGACATAGCTAGGGTATGAGTCATGGGGTCACTGGGCAGGCTAGACACAGGGTCAACGCCCCACACCTGGCTCCAAAATCTTTGCCTCCACTCACATGTCCTTTGCACTCTTGCCTGGAAACCTAGGGCTGCCAAGTCCCTATCCAGAGATGGTAGAAAAGGGATTTGAGCAATCTCTTCCCCAGCGTGTCCCCACACGGGCCCCTGGGACCTCCACTGATGACCCCATGACCCTGTTCTGACATCCTGTCACAGGGATGGGCTGCAGCAAGAGAGCTGCAAGAAGGCACCCCCCACACCCAGAGGCGGGCCCAGCAGGTTTTTCAGGTCTGCCCTTCTGACACCACAGCCGAGAAATTCCTGGCTGTAATGACTGTTTACAACCAAGACACCTCACCGGGGTGGCACCCCAACACTGTCACCAAGACCCCCCATTTCCACACACTGACACCCCTGGAACATTCTCAAAAGTCTGAATTGCCCCCTGAGTCCCCCTGTGCCAGCTTTCTCCACTCTAGGTGAACAAACAGGGAGTGGGCAGGCAGGTGTCTAGACAATGGTTTTTCAAACAGCTCAGTCTGGCTTCTCAGAAGCATTGGCCTTGGGTTGCAGAAGGACAGAAGCTACTCTGGCAGGGAGGAAAGGAAGAGAGGAAGTAAGAGGAGTGGAGAAGGGGAACTCATGTGTCTTCTCCCCCATCCTTCCCCTGTCCATTTCGTCCATTTCCGGCCCCAAATTACTTTGTCCCAGGAAAGGAAGTAGGACATTTTGTGATTCTCAAGCCCTCTTTCTGTGCTGAACCCCCCCCCAGCCCCACCCCACATTGTTGGTGTACCTCTCCCACAGACCTGGCTCTCTTCTGAAGGGAACTTTAGTACACCATACCCTGGTTCCTAATGCTCTCATCCCCTCCACCCCTGGGCCCACTACTCCCAGGTGCTCACCAATGTCAGAGAGTGCTGTGGGGTAGCTTCGGGTACCTCAGAAAAAAAAAATAGTTGTCTCAATCGGGTCCTGGTTCGGCTGGCAGTGGCAGTGAGCAACAGTGGCGGATGCCTTGGCTGCCTCCCACTAGGTAATGGCCCAGCCTACCTGGCCAGGAACTGGGCCGGCCCACACCTTTTAACCCTTGCCTGTCTACCATGAGGGCTAGGGCTATCCCTGGAGGGCAGCCTCAGGGCCTAGTCCCTTCACAGTGCCCTGCATGGCCAAGAAGAGAATTTAGAATACCCCCCCTCACCTCAGATACTTAAGTAGAGACCTGGGAAAGAAGAGCTAAGAGTCTTGGAATGCACACTGCCTCTCATGCTGCCCAGATTTCCAGAGGACCAGAGCCTGCCTGCTGACGGTAGCACCTTGGGGTTGGGGGACCAGAGGACTGGGGAACTGTAAAGCAGATTGGAGGCTCAGGTGTTACTCTGGCAGGGAGGAAAGGAAGAGAGGAAGTAAGAATTTGTGTCTCTTAGGAGTATATATCACATTCCCAAGGCCCCTGCCCTTCCTCCTAGGGCAAGGTGGGGTGGGAGAAGTCCTTGGAATAATTCATTGGGATAAATTTCCAAGTTGGGGACAGAGGAAGTGAACCTTTCTAAGAGGCCAGATCTCAAGACCCTACAGCCTTCCACAGGTCCAGAAGAAGTAATCCTAGTAAACCAACCACAATAATTTATGTCCTACAAACATGGAAGAATGTTATAGGCCTACCTTCTCGGAGCCATTGTACTTATGTGGAAGCTGAAGCTCAGAGAGGTGAAGAGACCTGATATAGATCACTACCCACAAGAGCAGGTGGAGTGGGGGAGGGGACCTTTGCCTGTAATCCCAGCAGTGCAGGAGGCTCAGACAGGAGAATCATAAATTCAAGGCCAGCCTCAGAAACTTAGTAAGAGCTTGTCTCAAAATAAAAAAAGAAAAGAGGGCTGGGGCAGGGCTGGGGTTGTGGCTCAGTGGTAGAGTGCTTACCTAGCACATGTGAGGCACAGGGTTCGATCCTCAGCACCACATAAGAATAAATAAATAAAATAAAGGTATTGTGTTCATCTACTACTAAAAATATATTTTTTAAAAATATTTAACAAAAAATGGCCAGGGATATAGCTCAGTGGTAAATCACCCCTGGATTAAATCCCTAGTATTCACCTCCCCCGCCAAAAAAAGCAAGTAGAATCAGAATCTTGGGTCTGGGTTGGGGGCTGAAGGCAGGCAGAGGTTGCTCCTGAAGGAGGAGGAGTAGGAAGGAGGTAAAGGCTTCTTCACATCCTTGCTGGGTCTCCTTCATTTCTTCCCTTTGCCATTTCTGGACAGGAGTCAGGCTTCATGCCAGACAAGGAAATTGAGGGTTCCAAGTCCCTACAATGTAAGGACAACACCACATGGGCTCTGGGCCTGTCCCAGCACACACCACACATCCTGTGCTCCATATGGGACCGTCTGCTCTGTGACCTCAAGGCCCAAACCTAACCCAGGCCCCTGAAGCAGCCCTGCTACAACATGAAAGAGCAGAGTGTGAGGAATGCTCTCTCCCTATTTTGGCAGGTGTGCCAAGCAAGAGAGTTCCCTTTGTCACATGCTATTAAGGCCTCCTGCCATCCCTGCCCACCTTTCTTCCTGGGTGTGAGATTTCTGGTGTGGCACACAAAGGCCCCTTTCATTACCTCCCCCTTCTTCCCTCCTTCTCTGCCCAGAGCTGGTGGAGGCGGACAACAGAAAGGTGGGCAACTAACTAGATGGGTGTTAGTGGGGAGTGTTTTCTTGGCCATGGCCTCTGCCACCTCTTGCGGGCCACCAAGAACATTAGGATGGTAGGAAGTGAGATGTATATAAAATCAGAGCCAACAGGGACAAGAGACTAAGGCTGGCAATGCAGATTGAATCTCAAGGCTCAGGTTCCCTCATCTATAAAATGGGTAAAAGGTGATTATAAAGATAATAAAGGCCAAAGGAACTCTGGAAGGTATTTCAAAGTGCAAGGAAACTCATCACATCATTAATGACTGGTAATAACAATAATAAACTCATCCATTGATGGATTGGGGTGCAGGGAAGTGGAGAAGAGCAGGTAGCTGGACCTCCTTGGCCATGCAGACAAGTAGGGCAGAGTCACCCACACATATCATTGCTCTGATGATTTTAAAAAAAATTTTTTTAGATATCAATGGACCTTTGTTTTATTCATTTACTTATGTGTGGTGCTGAGAATCGAACCCAGTGCCTCACACGTGCTAGGCAAGCACTCTACCATGAGCCACAACCCCAGCCCCGCTCTGATGATTTTTAACAGCCTGGAAGATGGCCCAAACTCTCAGCCCTACTCCAGTGGGTCCTGAGTCTCCCATGGATACTACGCAGCTAATAAGTTGTAGGTGTGGGATTTGACCCTGCTCTGTCATTTACTGTTGTATGCCGGCTTAGACAATTCACTTAATGTCTCTATGCCTCAATGTTCTCATTTGTTAAATGGGGATGATGAGAACAGTATGTAGTGTACACAGAGCTGTTGTGAGCATTAAATCAGTTAATAGACTACCGTAAGTGCTCAGTTATGATGGCTGTCATAATCACAAGTATTCCTCCCCAAAGAACTCAGGAATCAAACAGATATATATCTGGACTGGGTTGTGGGGGTTTTTTGTTGTTGTTGTTTTGTTTTGTTTTGTTTTTTGAGATGCAGCCAGTGTCTCTCAACCTCACTGGATAAATTTGAAACAGACCTATTTTCCCTCTGATAAGCTGTCTGAACTCTCACTATCCAAAATCAGGATATAAATATATTCAGATGCATTTCAAAGAGAGCTAGTATCCCTCAGCCTCCAAACCCTCCCTACTTGCCAAACCAGACATTTTTGAAACAGAGCTGTTTTCCCTAATCTCCAACCTCTCCCTCAACTCAACATTAAAAATTAAAAATGCAGGAAACAAGGACGCCATGGGGCACACCTATAATTCTAGGCTGAGGAATTCAAGGCCACTCTGGGCAACTTGGCAAGACCCTGTTTCAAAATAAAAAAAAGAGCCGGGGGTATAATTCAATGGTAGAACACCCAGGTACCAAAGAAAAAATGCAGAAACCAAATACATTCAGATAAATTGTTGTAACTCTCACTATCAAATATAGGAATTGAATTTTTTTAAAACTGTGCTGGGGACAGAACCCAGTGTCTTGTGCATGCTAGGCAAACAATCTACCATAAACCCATATCCTCAGCCCCTGGATTTTTTTTTTTTTTGATACTAGGGATTGAACCCACTTAAGGGGCACTTAACCACTGAGCCATATCCCTAGCCCTTTTTTATATTTTATTTTGAGGTAGGCTCTTGCTAAGTTGCAGAGGACCTCACTAAATTGTTGAGGTTGGCTTTGAACTTGTGATCCTCTTGCCTCAGCCTCCCAAGCTATTGGGACTACAGGTGTGTGCCACCATGCCCTTCCTGAATACCTTTTGAGTTGGAGTCATTATCCCTGATTATCTGAACTTTCACTTCTCACTATGTAAGATGGGAACACAAAGTACCTTCAGATAGGTTTCACTGTCTGAACTCCAAGAAATCTTCCTGACTCAGAACTCAGACACTAAATAGATTGGGACAGTGAAGAACAACTAGTTGTTATTGACAGATTTGGAGAAATGTTTTGAATAAATAAGATTGGTCTGATATTCAACATTCAAATTCACTACTCTAGGGCTGGGGGTGTGGCTCAAGCGGTAGCACACTCGCCCGGCATGCGTGCGGCCCGGGTTCGATCCTCAGCACCACATACCAACAAAGATGTTGTGTCCGCCGAGAACTAAAAAATAAATATTAAAAATTCTCTCTCTCTCTCTCTCTCTCTCTCTCACACACACACACACACACACACACCCTTTCTTAAAATTCACTACTCTATAAGAAATGCAGGAATAAGTGAATAACACATTACCATCTCACTATTCACCCTATCCATCCTTAAAATCAAGAATATTCATATAGCAAAGGAATCTCACATTATTGTTGTAATTGTTACTACTGGATGGCCTGATTCTTTTTCTGTTTTTTTTTTTTAGGACTTTAACAAAAATTTATTAAACCTGTAAACCGGGTGCAGTGGTGCACGCCTATAATCCCAGCATCTCAGGAGGCTGAGACAGGAGGATTGCGAGTTCAAAACCAGCTTCAGCAACCACAAGGTGCTAAGCAACTCAGTGAGACCCTGTCTCTAAATTATAATTACAAAAATAGGGCTGGGGATGTGGCTCAGTGTTCGAGTGCCCCTGAGTTCAATCCCTGGTATCAAAAAAAATTATTAAACCTGTAAATTGATAGCTTTTCTATGTTGAGGGATCCAATCTATTGACTCTTTTAAAGCCTTTCTTAGCTTATTGTCTTACCACTTCATAATTTTCAAGCAAACAGATTCTGTAAATTATTTTAAGTATAGACCTAAATATTTCATTTCCTTTGGAACAACTAAAAATACTTTTTTTGAGACTATCATGCTGTGTTGCCCAGGCTGGCTACAAACTCCTTGGCTCAAGTGATTCTCCTGCCTCAGCCTCCTGAATAGTTGGGACTACAGGTGTGTACAACCACACCCACTTAGATGGGCCTGATTCTAACATCCAGTGACAGCCTGCATTCCCCCTACCCCCAAAGCATGCACACACACACACACTGGTCCCACAGAGGTGGGATGGACTTAGCACCCAAATTTTTATTGTTTACCAGCAGGAGAGAAGTGTATAAACCCCAACCTCCAACCTACCCCCACCAAGCCTCTGACCTACAATAGACTTTTCTCCAGCCAGAAAAGCAGGGATTACACACTCAGGATCATGAACAGGGAAGGGGCGAGGTGTAGTAGCACATGCCTGTAATCCCAATAGCTCAGGAGGCTGAGACAAGATGATCACGAGTTCAAAGCCAGCCTCAGCAAAAGCGAGGCACTAAACAACTCAGTAAGACCCTGTCTCTAAATAAAATACAAAAGAGGGCTGAGAATGTGGCTCAGAGGTTGGGTGCCCCTGAGTTCAATCTCTGGTACCCCCTCCAAAAAAAAACAGGAAAGGAGGGTAATGTGACCTAGAAGATGCATACATACTCTAGGCCCCTACCCCACATATGTTCTCAATCTCCCTGCCTCCCCCCAACTAGTGATAGCCCTGGACATAGCAAGGCTGGAAACCTGACCTGCACCTCTTGACTCCCAGAGAGTCACTGAATAATTTAGGGTGTTTTTCACACTTAGGGAGGGCAGGGGACATAGGAAGATTTCCATGCCCTCCTGCAGGAAGAGAAATGCAAGCTCTATTCGAGATCACTGGAGAGAAATGAGGGAGGGAGAGATCACATACAAAAATCCCATCAACCACACAGAGCTCACAGTACTGCTTGCTCTTCAGCATTTGGAGTATACTTTAAAAACCCTGGGAACAATGGAACCTTCAAGTTCAGGGGCAGGGTATAATGTACTGGACTCAGAAGGGAGGGGAAGTGGATGTTAGAAAGGAGGAAGACCTGAATAGGATGGAAGGGCATGGTAAGGGGTAGAATAGTAGTCTTAGATTGGGAATAGGATAAAAGAACAGGAAAGGAAGGAGTACAGGGGATACAGGATAGAGATCACTAAGCAGAACCGGGCCAGGCACAATGGCCCAGCAACTCAGTAGACAGAGACAGGAGGATCACAAGTTCAAGGATAGCCTGGGCAACTTAGTAAGATCTTGATTCAAAATTAAGGGCTGGAGGGCTAGGGTTGTGGCTCAGTGGTAGAGCACTTGCCTAGCATGTGTGAGGCATTGAGTTCGATCCCCAGCACCACAAAAACTAAATAAACAAAATAAAGATATAAAAAAAATTAAGGGCTGGAGGATGTAGTTCAGTGGTAGAGCACCACTGGGTTCAATCCCCAGTACTGCTTAAAAAAAGAGGCAGGACAAGGAATGAGCCAGGACATTGGCCAGAGGATGGAGTGAGGTTCAGGACAAGAGAAAAAGTACAAGAAGACAAAACAGCAAGGCAGGGTAAAAGTCAGTGTAGAACAGCATCCAAGAAGACATGACTGGGATGGGTTAAGCCTGTCAAGGGAGGGGGAAAAAGGGCAGGTTCATGAGGGAGATCAGGAACAGGAAAAGACCAGGGCAGAATGAGGATAGGAAAGAGGTAGAGATGGGACCAAAAAAAAAAAAGAGGGAAAAACAGGAAAGGGTTGGGGACAGGGACAGGTAGGAGACATAGGGGGATGTTTAAAAGTGGTGAGCCAAGAGGGAGATCAGGAGGTGGGAAACAGACCAGAGGGATAGTACAGGGTGGGGAGAAAGTACAGAAATAAGGGGCCAGGAATCAGGATAGAACTGGATCAGATCGGGATTAGGAAGACAGATCACAAATGGAAGAGTTTCAGACACCTGATAAGCGTTTTGGGAACACACAGATCCAAGCAACCAGACATGAACTAGGGTCAGCTGGGCATCAAGACAGGGCAAGATGAGATATAGGACATGGTCAGGATCTGATCTGCATGGGTTTGGGGGTGATACTGGATTAAGGGGGGACAAAGCAAGGGTTAAGGATCACAGCAGGCCAGAATATGATTAGGTCAAGGATCTGACTGAAGGTTTTAAGACCAAGGTTGGCAGGGGTCCGGGGTTGAAAAAAGAGGTCAGACAGGGGTCAGGGGTGATATCATAAGGTCAGAGGTTGTGAGTGTACACGCAGGTACATTCTTGTCTGCGTTTCCAGGCCATCACCCCACCCTGTCCCCTCCCTTCTTCCCCTAGAGGGGGTTGTTACTCACCTAGGGTCCTTGCACCACGGTGTAGGCGGGGTCGGTGTAGGCCAGCAGGGATAGTGGGCGCGCCCCTCCCTCGCTGAGCCCTGCTAGTCCCTGGACACGCGCCTACACCCCTTCCGCGCCCTTCTGGTGGGCCGCATTCGGCCCCGCGACCGTTAGCCGTGGGGGCAAGATGGGGGGGCGCCCTGAGGATGGGAAAGGTGTGCTGGCCCCTCTGCAGGCTGTGGACCCCCAACCCCCACCTTTAACTCGGTGCATCCGCTCCCGGCAGCACCGCCACCTCCGCCGCTGAGCGCGAGCCTGGGGAAAACTGGGGAGTGGGGCGCGAGACCACAGCAGCGGCGGAGACGAAGTGCGCAGGCGCCAGCTCGGGTCTTCGATTTTCCTGCCCTGGGAGCGCCAGGAGCGAACAAACTGGGAGCGCGTGCGCACACGCTTTCTCGAGGGCAGCCGTGCCCGCCCCTGCCCAGGCCACGCCCCTTCAGTAAGCAGACTGGCGCCCCTCACCACTGGTCTCCTTTCACAGATCCCCAAGCAGTACCCCAAACTGCTTTCTGTAAGCCATCAATACACCTCTAAACTCCCCATCGACCTTCTGTGCCTTTCCCCAAATTCACCCCAAAACCACCCTTCATCATCCACCAAATTATATCCCCAAAGTAATATTAATCCCAAGCAGTCTCTCCATTCCACCCTTCATGAACACCCAAACTGCACCAATAAACCACTCTAAGGACCTTTGAGCTGTATCCAAAGCACACTATGTTGACTCCAAGGTATAACTCTAAACTACCCTCCATGGATATCAAAATTGCATACAAAAAATTACTCATAGATCCCTCCCAAGGGACCCAATTCCCCAATCACTCTATTTACCTCTTAATTTCAACTTTCAAACCACCTTCCACAGTTCTCTAAATTGTATCTTCAAGCTACTTCTGTTGATCTCAAGCAGTACCTCCAATCCACCTTTCCGTGGATACTCAAACTGTACCAATAAACTACCCTCCAGACCTGCAAGTTGTTCCCCCCAAACGAACTGCAATCAGCCCCGAAACTACTAGCTTCCAAACAGCATTTTTTTTTTTTTTTTGCAGTGCTGTGAATGGAACCCAGGGCCTCTGTAATGCAAACTACCACTGAGCTACATTCCCAGCCCCAAACATTACTTCTGAATCACCCTCTAATATGTATCCAAACCACCCTAATTTGACCCCAGATTGCTGTCCATGTGCTCTCCACCATACTCTATCAATCCCCAAAGTGCTTTCCAAGAGCCCCCATCACCACCCCAAACATTGCCAATTACACTTGACATGGGCCTCACCTGCACTTCAAATCAATTCCAAACATCCCATGTTCTACCTCCAAACCAAGCTCCATACACACTCCCCAACAAAATACATTCAATTGACCTCCCTTCCTTTTTCCACAAAATTACCTTCCAATAGCCCCTACCAATATCCCAAATACTCCTAAATACACTTTGTGTGGTTTTCTAGCTGCACTTCAGATCACCATTAACATACTCTGCACTTTTAAACCACAGTCCAGTGTCTCAGACTGCATCACCAAACCACTCTTCAACAGTCCTCAACTATTCCTCCCAATAACCAACAACCATCTTGCTATAGGGATCCCCCAAATCATACTCCAGTGACCCAAAACGTGTCCCTCAAACCCTCCAATGACTCCATTTGCACACCAAATACTACATTAGGGAACCAAATTACAAAGCATTTTTCAATGATCATTCTTTTTTGGGGGGTGGGGGTACCAGGGATTAAACTCAGGGGCACTCAACCACTGAGCCACATCCCCAGCCCTCTTTCATATTTTATTTAGAGACAATGTTTCACTGAGTTGCTTAGAGCTTCATCAAATTGCTGTGGCTGGCTTTGAACTCCTGATCCTCCTATCTCAGCCTCCTGACCCTCTGGGATTACAGGTGTGCACTACCACGCCTAGCCCAATGATCATTCTTAAAAACATTCAATTGAGATATAATTAACAATCCATAAATGTCATTCACTTTTAAAAGTTCTCAACGATTTTAGAAAGTTTACCAAGATATGCACCAATCACCATAACCCAGTTTTATAGCATCTATATTATCTCAATAAGATTCTTTGTGTGAATACAATGCATCCCCATTAACATTCCCATGATCTAGGCAACTACTAATCTACTTTCTGTCTCTATAGATTTGCCTGTGCTGGACATTTCATATGAACGCAACATGAGGAGTTTTTTTTTTTGACTTGGCATCTTTCACTTAGCATAACTTTGTTTTGGCACTAGTGGACATTGATCCCAAGGCCTTGTGCATGCTAGGCAAGTGTTCTACCCCTAAGCTACATCCAGAACCATTTGTATTTTAATTTTAGCCAGGGTTTCCACTAATTTGCTGCGACTGACCTTAAACTTGTAATCCTTCTACCTCAGCCTACAAAGTAGGTAGGATTACAGGTATGTGCCACTGTGCATGGCCAGCATAAGTTTTTTGAGGTTTATCTATGTCATAACATGCATCATGTATCAGGAGTTTGCTCATTTTATTTCTGAATAGTTGAATATCCAATGACATTTTATCTTCTTTGTATTTTTATTTGAGGTACTTAGGATTGAACCCAGGGGTGCTTTACCTCTGAGCTACATCCCCAACACTTTTTTGTTTTGTTTTGTTTCCTTGAAACAGGGTCTCACTAATTTGCCCAGGCTGGCCTCAAACTTGTGATCCTCCTTCCTCAACCTTCTAAATCACTGGGATTACAAGCATGCACCACCACACCTGGCTTATCCAATCATCTTTCAACTGTTCCCTAACTACAATTTACAATAGCTCCTGAAATCCAGACTTCAAAATAGGCTCCTCCCAAGGGCTGGGGATAGAGCTCAGTTGGTAGAGTACTTGCCTCACATGCACTAAGGCCCTGGGTTCAATCCCCAGCAACACACACACACACACACACACACACACACACACACACACACGCTCCCAGACAATACCCCACATCATCCCTAAACCACTCCACTGATCCTCAATCATCACTAAACTACCCTCCCACGGCCTTATTTTTAGACCCCAAAACCCTTTTAACAGCTTCTACTATACCCTCAAACTGCCCTATATCAACTCCTGAGAAAGCAGAGTAGTACCACACACCTGTATTCCCAGCTATTCAGAAGGCTGAGATAGGAGGATAGCTTGAACACAGGGACTCAGGGGCTAGTTTGGACAACATAGTGAGACCCTTGCTCTTAGGGGAAAAAAACCTCACTGGGTGTGGTGGCACATGCCTGTAATTCTAGCTACTTGTGAAACTGAGGCAGCAGGATCACAAGTTCAAGGCCAGCCTTGGCAACCTTAATGAGACTATCTCAAAATGAAAAATGAAAAATGGAGGGGTTGGGATATAGCTCAGTTGGTAGTGTTTGCCTTGCATGCACAAGGCCCTGAATTCAATACCTACACCGCCAAAAATAATGGATAGGGATGTAGTTCAGTGATAGCATCCATGGATCGAATCCCTAGTAACCCCCCCCCACACACACACAAACTGCCAAGTGTATCCCAAAAGTATCTTTTCAATGATACCCAACCCTAACCCCAAACTACTGTCCAATAATTATAAGCCTCACTGCCAAAATTTGCCTTCCAACAGCCCCCAACTCTGTTTCTCCTAACTACATTTCCTTGGTCCCAGAACTGTACCCCAAAACCACTTGTTTTGTACCAGGGATTGAATCCAGGGATGCTTTGCCACTGAGCCACATTCTTCAGCTCTTTTTATTTTTTTTTATTTTGAAACAGGATCTCACTAAATTGCTGAGGCTGGCTTCAATCTTGCGATCCTCCTGCCTCAGCCCCTTAAATCATTGGGATTACAGGCCTGCACTATCACACCCAGCAGTTCCACATGATTTAAGATAAGGTTGGGTATGAAAGTCATTAAACAGTAGTTTGGGCCCAGGTGCAGTGGTGAACATCTGAAATCCCAGAGGATCAGGAGGCTGAGTCAGGAGGATCACAAGTTTGGGGCCAACCTCAGCAACTTAGAGAGGCCCTAAGCAACTCAGCAAGACCCTGTCCCCAAATGAAACTAAAAAGGGCTGGGGATGTAGCTCAGTAGTAAAGCGCCCCTGGTTTCAATCCTTGGTACCAAAACTAACTAACTAAATAAATAAATAAGGAAGTAAATGAAAATAACTAGGGATGTGGCAGAGTGGTTAAGCACTCTAGGTTTAATCCCTGGCACCAAAAAAAAAAAAAAAAAAAAAACATGGGGGCTGGAGATGTGGCTCAGCGGTAGCGCGCTCGCCTGGCATGCGTGCGGCCCGGGTTCGATCCCCAGCACCACATACCAACAAAGATGTTGTGTCTGCCGAAAACTAAGAAATAAAATGTTAAAATTCTCTCTCTCTCACTCTCTCTTTAAAAAAAAAAAAAAAAAAAAAAAAAAAAAAGGTGTCACCAGAGATGTACTCTCTCTAGAGGTCCTAGGGGACAATCTGTTTTTTGCCTCTTGCAGTTTCTGGTAGCTGCTAGCATTCCTTGGCTTGTGGCCACATAACCATAATCTGCCTTGATGGTCACATTGCTTTATTTTCTGTCAGTAAAATCTGCTTCTTCCTACCTTCTATAGAACACTTGTGGGGCTGGGGATATGGCTCAAGCGGTAATGCGCTCGCCTGGCATGTGTGGGGCACTAGGTTCTATCCTCAGCACCACATAAAAATAAAATAAAGATGTTGTGTCCACCAAAAACTAAAAAATAATTTTAAAAAAGAACACTTGTGATTGCAATTAGAATTTATACCCATTTTGATATCCTTAATTTAGAAGCTGAGCATGGTGGTACATGCTTGCAGTTCCAGCTACTCAGGAGGCTCACGCAGGAGGATTGCTTGAGTCAGAGGCCAGCCTGGGGAAAATAGTGAGAACCTGTCAAAAAAAAAGAAAAAAAAAAACAAGCAAAAAAATGCACTTGTGCACTATGGTGCACACCTATAATCCCAGCCACTCAGGAGGTTGAGGCAGGAGGCTCACAAGTTCAAGACCAGCCTAGGAAATATAGCAAAACCTTGTCTCAAAACAAAATAAAATAAAACATCTGTGCTGATGTGGTGGCACTTACCTATAATCCCAGTGACTCAGGAGGCTGAAGCAGGAGAATTACAAGTTCAAAGCCAGCCTCAGCAACTTAGCAAGGCCCTAAGCAATTTAACAAGACCCTGTCTCAAAATAAAACATATACAGGGCCCCAGGTTCAATGTGCGGTACCAAAAAAAAAAAAAAAAAAAAAAGGCTGGGGATATAGCTCAATGATAGAGTGCTTAGAGTGCTTGGCAGGCATGTGTGAGGCCCTAAGTTCCATTCCCAGCACTAAAAAAAAAAAAAAAAAATCCTTATCTTAATCATATCTACAAAGTCCTTTTCCATTTAAGTAACATTCAGAGGTTCCAGGGATTAGGATGTGGATATCTTTGGAAGGGACATTATTTAGTCTACCACACCATTCTATGGCAATTAACAGCTCTGCTCTTTAACTACCTTGCAACTCTGTCCCTAAACACCCACTATCTTCTGATAGACCCCTAAACCATCCTTTTCCCCCAAAGAAAACAAGATAGCATCTCAAATCATCTTCTTTTTTTTTTTAAGAGAGAGAGAGAGAGAGAGAGAGAGAGAGAGAGAGAGAGAGAGAGAAAGAATTTTTTAATATTTATTTTTTAGTTCTCGGCGGACACAACATCTTTGTTGTATGTGGTGCTGAGGATCCAACCCCGGGCCGCACGCATGCCAGGCGAGCGTGCTACCGCTTGAGCCACATCCCCAGCCCCTCAAATCATCTTCTAACCTCATAATTGTATTAATGATCCACCCTCCACTAACTCCTACTAACATACTCAAATTGTCTCCTAACCGCCCCATTCCTCCAAAGTCCTTCAATTGCAACTTAGTGAGACATTGAATTTAAAAAACAATAAAAAGGGCTGGGGATGTAGCTCAGTGATAAAGCACCTCTGGGTTTAATAAAATGGGCTGGGGATGTAGCTCAGGGATAAAGCACCTCTGGGTTCAATCACTAGTAGCCACCCCCCCCCAAATAATAAAAAGGGTTAGTTGGGGTTGTAGCTCAGTAGTACAGTGCTTGCCTAGCAGGTGTGAGGCACTGGGTTCGATTCTCAGTGCCACATATAAATAAATAAATAAATAAATAAATAAATATAAAGGTCCACTGACAACTGAAAACTATAGGTTAGGGATGTAACTCAGTGTTCGCCTATCATGTGCAAGACCTTCGGTTCTAACCCTGATACTGCAAAAAGAAGAAGAAGAGGAGGAGGAGGAGGAGGAGGAGGAGGAGGAGGAGGAGGAGGAGGAGGAGGAGGGGAGGAGGAGAAGAAGGAAGAGGAGGAAAAGGAGAAGGGGGAGGGGAGTGGATGGGGAAGAAATACCATTTACTAATTCCTATCAGGACCCAAGTCACCATTTTCGTTGTCATTTTCTGGTACTGAGGATTGAACTCAGGGGTTCTCTACACCTGAGCAACATCCCCAGTGCTAGCTGTTTGTTTGTTTGTTTGTTTGTTTATTTATGGTACTCATAATTGAACCAAGGGTGCTTCACCACTAGTGACATACACAGCCCTATTTATTTTTTTTAAATTTTGAGACAGGGATCTCACTAAATTGCTTAGGGCCTTGCTGAATTGCAGAGGCAGGCCTCTAACTTGTGATCCTCCTGCCTCAGCCTCCCAAGTCACTAGGATTACAGGCATGCATCATAGTGTCGGGATCCCAGCCACGTTTTAATGACTAGGGCTTTGTAATTTACTTGCGTGTGTGCGAGCGCGCGCGCGCGCACACACACACACACACACATATATATATGGGTGGTACGGGGATTGAACCCAGTGGCACTTACCCACTGAACCACATCCCCCAGCCCTTTTTATGTACCCTATTTAGAGACAGGGTTTCACTGAGTTGCTTAGGGTCTCCCTAAATTGCTGAACTGTGATCATCCTGCCTCAGCCTCTTGAGCCACTATGATTAGGGCATGTGCTATTCTGCCAGCTGTAATATTTTTTAATTTTTTTTAGTTTGTAGGTGTACAGATTATCTTTATTTTATTTATTTATTTTTATGTGGTGCTGAGGATCAAACCCAGTGCCTCATGAATGCGAGGCAAGTGCTCTACCACTGAGCTACAACCCCAGCCCCCAGCTGTAATATTTTAATCTGTTTAGATGATGCCCTCCTCTTTTTTCTTCTATCATAAAATTATCCATTCTTGCATATTTAGGGCACCATAAAAATCTTTTGGGTTTTTTTTGTGAGGTCTATGTTTTCAGAGCTGGGCTTAGAGTTGGGGTGAGCCACACTCCCAGCCCAATTTTGATTTTTTTCTGAGGTCCTAAAGATTGAACCCAGGGCATTTTACATGCTAAGCAAGAACTCTCCAACTGAGAGTCTGAGGCAGGAAAAATGAAGTTTGAGGCCAGCCTGGGACACTTAGCAAGATCCTGTTTCAAAATATAGTTTTTTTTCTTTTTCATTTTTCTTTTATTTTTTAACTGACGATTGAACCCAGAGGCAATTTTACCACTGAAGTACATCCCCAGATCTTTTTATTTCTTATTTTCAGGCTGGGTCTTTCTACGTGCTGAGGGTCTTGTTAGACTGCCCAGGCTGGCTTTGGACTTGTGATGCTCCTGCCTCAGCTTCCAGAGCCACAGGCGTGCACCACCGCGCCTGGCTCAGACAGGTATTTTGATTCCATTTGACAGGTCTGGAAAGCGAAGGCTCCGAGAAGGGAAGTCCCCTACCATATTCAAACCTGGCTCCCTATGATTCTACAAGTCATTGGTCCATCCATCAAGGATTCATTAAGCATCTATTCTGTAGAACAACGACCATAGTACAATAACTACTTTAGATAACAGAGAACATGACAGATGAGGGACTGGACTGTGGGTACTGAAAGGGCAGGGTTTCTGGCCAACACCTCCAGGAAGTGTAGCTGCTTCTGCCTCGTAGTTATTATGGCTTTGGCTGAGAAGGCACGGTGAAATTGAGGTTGTAGCGCGGTATAGGACGCAGATATTGCAAACGTGAACCGGGAGAGGGCGCGGTTCCTGAAGCTAAATGCTTGGCCTGGAGACCCTCGGCTAGCCGGCTGGCCATTGGTGCGCAGACGCAGAAAAGCCGAGGAGCGGCTTAATATTATCTTGCGGAGGGATAATTTGAGAAGGGGAGGCGTGGCTCAGACACCGATGCAAACATGGAGGCGTGACTCAACCAAATCACCCCTCGCCTATTTGCCTCCGTCACTGAGGGCGTGGTCTAGGTGCCCCCTCCCTGAATGAGGGCGGGTCGAATTCAATGTTCAGTCCGCCTCAAAGGCGTGTCTTAGGGCGGGTCCCTGGAGTCTCACCTCAACGATTGGATGCTTCACTAAGGGGTGTGGCTATATGAGCTGTCCATCCCCAGTGTGGTCACTTCCTGTGGAGTTTCCCCAGTTCAGGGAGGAGGGGGAAGAGGACGAGGGGGAGGAGGGCGGTCGTCCGGGGTTAGGTGTGGGGGGGGTGTCGGTCCGTTCAGGGCGGGGGATGACTCACGGCCCATCCCATCTCTCCGTCGCCGCCCGCCCGCGCAGAGCTAGCTCCATGGCTTAGCGGAGGAGGAGGCAGTGGCGAGCGGGGGGAGGGGGACTCTTATTTTGTTAGGGGGACCGGGCCGAGGCCCGACCGGCCTGGCAGGGCTTGCCCGGGGCCGGGCGTCATGTCTCATGCGGCCGAGCCAGCTCGGGACGGCGTAGAGGCCAACAAGGAGGGCCCTCGAGCCGTGTTCGTGCTGTTGGAGGAGCGCAGGCCGGCCGATTCCGCCCAGCTGCTCAGGTGCGGGGCTGCCTGGGGCCGGGAGTGCTAACTGGGGTGTCCGGGGGGGGGGGCTCATCTGAGAGCATTGGGACCCCTGACTGGGATTGTAGGCCCTTGGCCTAGGCTTGGAGGACGTTGGGGCGCCGATCTTGGGGGGGCACCTAAGGAATCCTGTGGTGGCCTGCTTGGACTGAGGCTTAAAGGAGTCGTGAGAGTGCATTAAGGGGGGCAGGGTCAGATTTGGGGGGCCCTTGACTGGGTCTAGAATGGCAGATTCTGTAGTATCCAGAAACTAGTCTGAGGTATCAGAACTTGGGGGACTAATTAGAGTCTGAATGTGGGGTCCTTGAGTTGGGCATGAAAGGAATTGTCAGGTACACTGATTGAGGATATACTGATTTTAAGGAAATCCTGGAGCCTTTCTCTCTGTGGAAGAAAGATCATGGGGTGCAGAGGTGCTGTTTTGGGACCTTAGTGACTCCCAGTGATTGGTTGATGTGTTTGGGAATAACTTGAATCTGGAGAGACTGGGGGGTATTTCAGTTATACGGTGTGATACCAATCTTGTGTGTGTATGTGAGTGAGCAAGAGAAGTAACATTCACCAAGACTTGTCCAGAATAATCCTGTTACCCTTGCCCACCCAGTCAGATCCCACACCCTGCAGAGGCTTGAATGGGAGATCACCCGGTAGAGTAGGAAGCTCCCGGCAGGCCTCAGACCTTATTTGGGAACCCAGAGGAGGGTCTTGTTCCTGCTGCCACTCACGCCTTTCAACCAGCCCTGCCCACTCACTACCCACACACTCCCTCTTCTTTTCATCTGGCCCTCCCAGTCTGTCTCGGGCTGTGTGGGGGGGGTAATCTTGAATCTGTCCCTAGAGCTGGAGTGAGTACTGATTGCACCATCCCGGCATGGGTAGGTTCTCTTCTCTGGCTTTTTCTCATTCCCACTCTCATCAACCCTTTTTGGAGCTCCGTCTCTCCCTGCCCACCCCAGCACCCCATCTCTTTCAACTTCTGTGCAATGGGTGTGTGAGCATGGGAGGGGGCTTTGCCTCCTTTCTGCCTGGGATTGTGCTGACCTCAGCGGCTCCCCTAGCTTCCTCTTCCCTACTTCCTGGGTGGTTTTAGGGCCCCATCTGAAAGTGAGGAGTGGAAGGAAGACAGATCCTTGGGGAGGGGAGAGGATTCTTATCAAGTGAAGTCACCCTCAGTCTCAGGATTTTAAATCTTTGACTAAATTCAAGGATGCATATTCATCCACATGTGTGTAAGTGTTTCCTGGGCACTAGCGTTCTTGTACCCAGCATGGAGGGCTGAGCAGGAACCTTTCTGGGTTTACCATTTTCTAATTCCTTATAGTAACCTGGATCATCACAGTAGTGGGCACAGTTTGAAGGGAGGGGTGTGCATAGCTTCTTGTTTTGTGTGCCAGTGGATCTTGATACTGGAGATGTGTGTGTGTGTGTGTGTGTGTGTGTGTGTGTGTGTGTGTTGATCTATCCCCCCCAAAACAGGAGAGAACTGGGTAGGTTCCTCCAGCTAAGAAATGAATGCTCATATAAAGCAGATCATCCACCCAAATTCTCTCTCTTGTAAATCCAAACTGTTGGAGTGAGGGAGCCTTTCGTGTTTCCACTTTTATATTTGGGTGTGTATTAATGTCTCGTAAACTCTGGCTGGGGCTGGGGAAAACTCACTTGCAAAAGGGTAGCTCTTAGATAAAGTAAATGGTCTCCAATTGTCTTTGTGATGCATGCAGTTAGTGTTACATTGGACAGTTATGCTGAGGGATGCCCCTAGGTGTGTGTGTGTTTGTGTAGATTCAAACATAGGCTAACATTCAACTGTCAGAACAGTAGGGGATGGGGGTGTGTCTGGGAGAATTCTGAATTTAAAGTCAGGAATGCTTCGAAGTGAATTGTAATTCCTAAATTCTGTTTTTCTCAAACTCTGGTTGCTGCTACATGTGATTGTTAGAGTGAAGGGGTTGGGATTCAGGCATTCATTATTCTGGCTCTTAAGGGACCATGGATACCTCAGAAATAAAGAGTTAGGAGAGGAAAGGGGATGGGGAACAGATGAAGGGATTCTCGGTGGAGGTAACCCAGCAAGGTGGCCAAGTATGCTTGAGGGCTCCCTCCTTCTTTGTCTCAGAAAAAAGGAAAGGAATGAGTTTTCCCTACAATCACTGACCACCCCCCTCCCTCCTTCCCACCCTCAGCCTGAACTCTTTGCTTCCGGAATCTGGGATTGTTGCTGACATTGAATTAGAAAACATCCTTGATCCTGACAGCTTCTACGAGCTCAAAAGCCAACCCCTACCCCTACGCTCCAGGTATGACTGGCCTACCTGATACCCCCCACCCCAGTTCCTCAGCCTCCCCTCCCTACAGGGCAGAGTCCCTCAGTGCTAGCCCAACCCATTCTCTCAGCAGCCTGTATTTTCTAGATAGTAAAATCAGGGCGCTAAAAGAGCATGTCACACAGGGAAACAGGTGGGCAAACTATGTTATCTCTGATCAGAACTCCCCTGCCTCCCTTAACTATACCTACACACCCGTTGATACACAAATATTCTTGCAGGCCTGGAGCACCCAGTGGAAGGGAATGTCCTGCGTAAATTCCCGCCCTAGGTGGGCGGAGTCATGACCATAGCCCCGCCCACACTTTACAAGCCCACCCACCCTAATCTCTGGAGGAACCCCTACTACTCTCTTCTTTCCCCTAGCCTGGTAGTCTAAATGTGCTGAGTCATCGGCCTGAGCTCTAAGAGAGGGGAGGGGACCTGGAAGAGGGGCAGGAAGAGAGGATTGTGAAATCTCTGAGATTTTCAAGACTGACTAGCTCCTGGGACCAGAGGCCCTAACAGGGAAGGAAGGGGGTGCCCGAGACTGCCCTTTTATCCTGATGCCCATGTCCAGGAGCTCCAAGAGCATCTGCAGCCCCAAATTGGATTTAGGAGTCCTTTGCATACCTTGTCCATTGCTGCAATCTGAATTCTGCTTCCACTCGACCTTTAAATACGCCCCTCCTGCAGAGCCCAGCAATGGCATCTCCATGTAGAATATGAACTGGCTCAAACCTAGGCTTCACTATTAGGAGTGAGGGCTAAAATTCCCCCACTAGTCTGAATTCTGAATGCTGACACGGAGTCTGGTTCCACTATGACCCCTGAGGGCTGCAAACAGGCCTGGTTCCTTTGTTTTGCCCTCCACATTGTAGCCTCCAAAGGCAGAGAATCTGCCTGGCTCCTGTGTCTGTCTATTCCAGCACACTATGACCCTTAGACATGGGAAGAGACTTTTAGCTTACGTATGGCCCCATATTTCCCATTCCACAGCCTCCCAATATCACTGCAGGCCACACCAACCACCCCAGCTACACTCTCTACATCGTCTTCTGCAGGGGGCTCCAGGACCCCTGCCATGTCGTCATCTTCTTCATCCCGGGTCTTGCTGCGGCAACAACTCATGCGGGCCCAGGCACAGGAGCAGGAGAGGCGTGAGCGTCGCGAACAGGCTGCAGCTGCTTCCTTCCCCAGTCCTGCACCTGCCTCTCCTGCCATCTCTGTGGTTGGAGTCTCTGCTGGGGGCCACACGTTGGGCCGTCCACCCCCTGCTCAGGTGCCCAGGGAGGTGCTCAAGGTAAGGTGAGGTCTAGAGACCCTGAGAGTTACTCCAGGTGTCAAAGAAGTGGTCCTAAGAGCTAGGGGTGGCCTGGGGTCCTAGTGTCTTTTTGGATGAGGTTCTAGGGTCTGTAAAGAAGGTCCCTGGTAGTATTTAAATGGTTTGTGCTAATGTCCTATGTGTTTAGTGTTTCTGAGGTGTTTTTGTGGACTTGTGAGTAGTTCTTGGGGGCTACAAGGATGTCTTGGTAGACCACGGATGATCTTCCAAGCCCCAGATGGGCACTGGCTTTGTAGGATGAGCTTCTCATGAGTGAGTATGTGTGTGTGTATGTGTGTGTGTGTGTGTGTGTGTGTGTAATTCTTTGGTGATTAGGGTGTTTTGGAAAACCATGTGTAGTTTCCAGATGTTAGGTGGTGTCAGAGACTCCAGGGGAGTTGTTAGATGGTGTCAGAGATTCTAGGGGAGTCTTGGGAACAGTGACAAGGTGATCTAGAAACTGAGAGTTCTGGTCAGCTGTGGGTGGATCTTAGGGACTATGAAGGATTTTTGAGCAAGGGATTAGGTCTTTGGTCAGATTCACCAATATTTTTTTCCAGTACTGGGGATTGAACCCAGATATGCTCTATCACTGAGCTATACTCCCACCCCTATTTATTCTTTATTTTGAGGTAGGGTCTCGCCAGGTTGCCCAGGCTGGCCTCTAATTTATGATCCTCTCTCATCTGTCTCCCAAGTAGCTGGGAATACAGGTGTGCGCCACTGCGCCTGGCAAGATTCATCAATATTTTTTACGGGTTTTCAGATTCTGGACCCAGTTTGCATACCTAAACCTAGGAACAGAGGAGTCAGGAAGATCAGGCTGGGGCTCAGAATCACCCCTCTGATACTGTTCCACCTTGTCCCCTCCCTGCCCCGTCCTTCTTATCTCATAGGTACAGACCCACCTGGAGAACCCAACGCGCTACCACCTGCAGCAGGCACGCCGGCAGCAGGTGAAACAGTACCTGTCCACTACACTTGGGCCCAAGCTGGCTTCCCAGGCCCTCACCCCACCACCAGGGCCCACCAGTGCCCAGCCGCTGCCTGCCCCTGAGGCTGCTCACACCACTGGTCCCACAGGCAGCGCTCCCAACAGCCCCATGGCACTGCTCACCATCGGGTCCAGCTCAGAGAAGGAGGTAAAAGGCTGTAGACAACTCTCTCATGCCCTTCTTCCAATTTTTCTTGTGGTGCTGGGGATGGAACCTAGGGCCTTCCTTATACATGCTAGGCAAGTGCTGTACCACTAAACTGTACCCCCAGCCTTCCCTTCCAATCCTTCTAACCCTGTACAATATTTACTTTTACCCCCAGATTGATGATGTCATTGATGAGATCATCAGCCTGGAGTCCAGTTACAATGATGAGATGCTCAGCTACCTGCCTGGAGGCACCGCAGGGCTGCAGCTCCCCAGCACGGTGAGGCCTTGATACGGGTGATTGATTGGTCTGAAAATTAGGGCATCCTTTTATCACTAAGAATACACCCTAATTTGTTGGCTGTGTATATATGAGACCCTTGCCATTGATTGTACTAAGGTAGAGAGGGAGGCCCTATGATGAGAATATGGCATAGTATTGCCCTTGGGCCTTGTATTGGACTATGTGAAGCGGAGGCCCTTATAGACTTTGAAGGGAGTTTATGGAGATATTAAGGCATACCAAAGCACTTGGACTTTCCTGTAGAAGTACCAAGAGATAAGAATCATATAGCAATTTGAATATCCCAAGGGAGTCAGATGTTTGGGGCATCCCCAGACCATGTATTGACTGGAACATGCCCAAAGGCTCAAAATTTGGTGTGGGTTGTAACAAGTGGTATCTTGTAGTGTACTGGGCCAAGAGGCAAGGCCCTAGTAGAGAATGAGTAAAACTTTCTGGAATAAGGGATGTACTATTATAACATTCTGACACTAGCACATTGTAAGGATCTCATAGCTTGCTTTGCAATATACATAAGTAGCTATGGTTTGACTTTGTTCCCACTTATCAAGAGGATAGAAGCATTTGTAGTCCAGACATGGTACCACACACCTATAATCCTAGCAACTCGAGAGGCTAAGGCAGGTGGATTGCAAGTTTGAGGCCAGCCTCAGCAACTTCACAATACCCTATCTCAAAATAAAAGAATAAAACAGGCTATAGATGTAGCTCAGGGGTAAAGTGCCTCTGAGTTTAATTCCTAGTACTCTCCCCCAAAAAGAATGTATAAAAATAGTACCAGTTTGGATCTGGGGGTATAGCCCAGCAGTAGAGTGTTTGCCTAGCATGTGTGAAGACCTGGGTTCTATTCCCAGTACTACAAAAAATTGGTACCAGTTTATTAGAACTTTGTCTTTTTTAATTTGTGTGGTCCTGGGGATTGAACTTAGGGCCTCTCTCACACTAGGCAAGCACTCTACCACTGAGCCACATCCCCAGTCCAGAAGTTTTCATTGATTTGGACACAGGGATTGGGATCTTATATCAGACAGATAAGGAAGTGTCAAAACATGACAATTCATCAAGAGGTGGGACTTGGGTGTACTTTTATACTGGTTTGTTGCACTGGAGTAGATCCAGGAGAGTGTAAAGAAAAACATTAGGCTGATACAAAAGCAGTGGTAGTTGTTGAGTAGTTGAGAGCAGAATGTGTGGGAAAATGTCCCTAGAGTCATTTTCCTAGAGTTAGGACCTTGGTACATGGCGTGGTATTTAAGGTGGAATGACTTGATCAAAGTGAAAGACTGAAGATTAGGTTGGAATGCTCCAGAAGGCCAGATTTTGGGTGGAATGTTACCATGACAATTTACCAAGGTCTGAGGAGATTGGGTTGGAGTGTTCCAAGAATGTTGGATTGGAATGTTGTGCTGGGAGGAGCTATCAGACTGGAATGTCACATCAGAGCTGAGAAAGACCTGAGAATGGTGGTTTTCCAGCATTTCTTCTCAGGGCCAGCACTGTGGTTTGGGAGAGGGCTTTGGGAGATCCCCTAAAAGATTTGAGGGACCTGGTATGGGTGATAGGCATACTAGGCAGGCCCTAGTCACTCAGCAAAGCACAAGAGGTCCACTTTGCTCTGTCCCCCCACATTGGGTTGCCATGTGAAATTTCCTTGAAGAAGGAAGGGTTCCTGGGACAACCAGTCCTTGCATTAGAGGGCCCTGTCTTTGGGATGTGTGGGGGCAGTCAGGAGCTTGGTTCTGAGGAGAGGCTGAGCCTGGGGCCTATTCCCAACCATTGTGTCTATGTTCTCGCTGCCCTCAGCTGCCTGTGTCAGGGAATCTGCTTGACGTGTACAGTAATCAGGGTGTGGCCACGCCAGCCATCACTGTCAGCAACTCCTGTCCAGCTGAGCTGCCTAACATCAAACGGGAGATCTCTGGTAAGTACCAGAATCTTGGCTTCATACCCCCACCTTGTACCTTGGGCTGAGCTCCATGCCTGCCAGGTCTTGGGGTGTAGCTCAGTAGTAGGGTGTCTGTTTGGCATTCATGAAGCCCTGGGTTCAGTTCCCAGTACCAAAAAGGGGGAATAAAAAACAAGCTAGCAAGAATGAAATGGGCTGTTTTTGCATTTTCTTTATATGATCCATGGTCCTGCTTTCACCTCACTTCTTCTCATCTTGGGTATAACAACTGGCTTGTCATCATGTCCTCATAAAAATAATAAAGAAGAGTCACTTTTTAAAAAAATTCACTTCAAGCTGAGTTTGGTGGCCTGTACCTATAGTCCCAGCTACTCAAGAAACTGAGGCAGGAGGGTTGCTTGAGCCCAGGAGTTCATATCATGGGCAACACAGTCTGACCCCATCTCTTTAAAGAGTCACTTCCCTGGTCCCCAGCCCACCAACCCCTACCTCTGTATCTGCACGTGCTCCTTCTTTCTGTGTCCAGAGGCCTTTACCACCCCTGCTCTCTTCCAGAAACCGAGGCAAAGGCCCTGTTGAAGGAACGCCAGAAGAAAGACAATCACAACCTGAGTAAGCCTGAGTGTGCACGCTTGCCCATGCGCTACACATTCCTGCTTTGCTCTGAGTTCTGGCCCTCTCTCCATGGGGAGCCCCCTCCCTATACCAGCTTTCCAGCATCCCATTTTCTCTTCCCTCTTTTACCCATTGATGACTCTTTCACCTTTTCTTTCTCTCTCCCTGCCTCCAAAGTTGAGCGTCGCAGGCGATTCAACATTAACGATAGGATCAAGGAGTTGGGCACCCTCATTCCCAAGTCCAATGACCCGTGAGTCTGGGCTGGGGATCCCAGGCCAGTGGGAGGTGGGGGGTGCCCCATGCTAAAGAATTTGTTCTTTGATTGGCCTTCCATGAAGTCTTGCCCAAGCGCCAGTTCTCTTCTGGTCTTTTCTCAGCCTGAGCAGGGTTGCAGACTCTCACTGTGTGCCCATCTAAAATATTAAGTGTGTGGTGGTATGGTTTATATGTCATGTCTGCTCCCTACAGAACATATTGCACCTAGTGTTCTATTCACTTAGTACTTCCTTTATTTATTCTATTCAAGATTTATTTATTGAGCCTCTATTTTGTATCAGGTACCGTGGTAGGCCCTGAGGATACCAGAGGGAAAAAAAGAGACAGAGATCCTTGACCTCATAGAACTCATGTTTTAGTTGGGGCAGACAGACAGTAAACAAGATGAATTAGTAAAATCTGTGAGATTCACATTTTGATCAGTGTCAGGGGAAAAACAAAGAACAGAAAGAAGCTAGGCACAGTGGCACACTCCTATAATTCTAGCTACTCAGAAGGCTGAGGCAGTTGGATTGCAAGTTTGAGGCCAGCCTTAGCAACTTAGCAAGGCCCTAAGCAACTTAGTGAGACCCTGATTCAAAATAAAATATGAAAAGAGCAGGAGTGTAGCCCAGTGGTAGAGCTACACCCTAGCATGTGCAAGGCCCCAGGTTCAATCCCTAGCACCCCCCCACACACACATACACACACTTGCAAAAAAACAGAACGAAGGTGGGAGAGTGTTGGTGCATTGAGGAAGGTGAGAGTTTGGGGTGGAGAAGGTGAGATTTTGGGGTGAGAAGGGTGGAACAGGTGGGCCTCAACTCAGGACAGACTTCAGCTAATAAGGAAACATTTGAATTAAGAGCCTAAAGATGGGGGCCTAGGGTATAGCTCAGTGGTAGAGTGCTTACCTCACATGGTCAAGGCCCTGTATTCCATCCCCAGCACACAA
The DNA here is from genome assembly GCF_045843805.1 of Urocitellus parryii. NCBI lineage: Eukaryota > Metazoa > Chordata > Mammalia > Rodentia > Sciuridae > Urocitellus > Urocitellus parryii. The sequence continues at coordinate 90,484,885 of NC_135547.1, read as the reverse complement.
GAAATAAAAAGCATAAGCAGGCTAGGTAGGTAGCCATGTAGGTGTTTGGATGAAGAATATTCTAGGCAGAGGGCACAGGTGGGCAGAAGCCCTGAGATGTTGATGGTTTTCCATGTTCTACAAGCAATGAGAAGCCATTGTGGCTGTAGTGCAACAAATGAAGAGGGCCATATATGGCAAAGGATCCAGATGGGGTCAGGTCACACAGGTCTTCCAGGGTTTGGTGTGTAAACCCTTTCTAGACAGGGAGTTTTCATACCCTTGAATAGCCTTGCCTCAAGTTCTGGGCATCTGGTAGGGTGTTCCATTTACCTGGTATGATCCCCCCTCACCTCTTGAGAGACTCCATATTCAGCCTTTCCATTTTTCTTCTGCCTTGGGCCCCATAGAGAGATGCGCTGGAACAAGGGCACCATCCTGAAGGCCTCTGTGGATTATATCCGCAAGTTGCAGAAGGAGCAACAGCGCTCCAAAGATCTGGAAAGTCGACAGCGGTCCCTGGAGCAAGCCAACCGCAGCCTGCAGCTTCGAATTCAGGTCTAGAAGGAAGAGATGGTGGCAGGGGTGACCGGGTGGGAGTGGAGGATCCTGCAGGCAGAGGCAGAGCAAGAACAGACCTGGTTTCCCATCTTGGCATATTTGGGGGATTCTCCAGGTTTCCTGATTCATAAGATGATGATGATGATGATGATATATAATAATCAAAACATTAATAAGAATACTAATTAATGTTAGCTAACACTAATAACATTTATGACTATTAGCTAAAATACATGATGTTTATCTTGTGCTACACACTGTAACAAGTTTTATATCCATTAACTCATTAATCCTTACAACAGTCATATGAGATGATGGGGACCATTATTATAACCCTTTTATAGACTGGGACTCTGAGGCTCAGACTTTAAGCCACTTGCCTAAAGTTTTGAAACTATCCAGTAGCAGAAGTTGAATTGGAACTCAGGCAGTCTGCCTCTGGGAGACTCAGAACCCCATCTTTTTCTGTACCCATCCCCTACTTTTTACAGGAGCTAGAACTGCAGGCCCAGATCCATGGTTTGCCAGTGCCTCCCACCCCAGGGCTGCTCTCCCTAACCACAACTTCAGCCTCTGACAGCCTCAAGCCAGAGCAGCTGGACATTGAGGAGGAGGGCAGGCCAGGCACAGCAGCATTTCATGTAGCAGGGGGACCTGCCCAGAATGCTCCCCATCAGCAGCCCCCAGCACCACCTTCAGATGCTCTTCTGGACCTGCACTTTCCCAGTGACCACCTGGGGGACCTGGGAGACCCCTTCCACCTGGGGCTGGAGGACATTCTGATGGAGGAGGAGGAGGGGGTGGTGGGAGGACTGTCGGGGGGTGCCCTGTCCCCACTGCGGGCTGCCTCTGACCCCCTGCTTTCTTCAGTATCCCCGGCTGTCTCAAAGGCCAGCAGCCGCCGCAGCAGCTTCAGCATGGAGGAAGAGTCCTGATCAGGCCTCACCCCTCCCCTGGGACCTTCCCCACCCAGGAAAAGAGGAGGAGTCAGGATGAGGCCCTGCCTTTTCCCCACCCTCCCATGAAACTGCCCTGCCCAGGAATTTTGGGGGAAGTAGAGATGTGATCAGGCTCCACCCCTGTAATAGTCAAGGAGGAGGAGTCCGATGAGGGTCTGCCCCTTCCCCCAAAGGCATAGCCCAGTGCAGGTATTTCAGAGGGAGAAGGCTGTGAGATCAGGGTCTATCTGCTGGGGATCACAGCCTTGTCCCTGCTCTATGGGCCCTACCCTTGACCAGGAGACCAAAGGTGACAGGATGAGGTCCCACCTCTGCCCGCTAAAGACTGTCCTAACCAGGTCTCCTGGGAATAGGAGATGTCAGGATGCTGCTCCATCCCTTCCCTGGGATCTGCCAGTCTAGCCCATCTTGGCACTGGAAGAGGAGGTCCCACCCCTGGGGGGGTTAAGCCCGTCTCCTTCCCCATGAACCCTTCCCTGTCCAAACAAGGAATAGAAATGAGGACATGACCCAGCCCCTTCCCATGGGAACGTGAGTCCTGACCTTCTGGGAATGGAGGCCAGGCCCCATTCTATCCCTTCCCTATAGGAAGAGTCCAGCACAGGTGTTTCAGGTGTGAAGGAGTCAGTAGGAGCAGGCCATCCCACTTGAAGACCATAGCCCTACCCTTGGCCCTTAGCAACATCTCATGCAAGCATTCCACTCAGCAGGGAGGAGCAGTACTTAAGCTCCCCACCTTAACCTGGGACCAACCTGACCTGATCTAGGAGGGCTCTGAGCTAACTCTGCTCTTGGGGAAGAGGACAGATCTTGAAATTCTACAGTTTTATTCTTCCAACCTAGATCTGGAGTAAGAGTTAAGCCTCTACCATTGGGTAGAGTCCTGTCTTCTTCCTTTAGGGAAAGTTTGGGGAGATGATGGGGATTACTGGGGATCCAGACCAGGTGTCTAGTACCCCAGTACTGTTGTTCAAAATGTAGAACAGGGTGAAGGACGGGGCCCCTCCAGGGAGATCCCTGCCCAGGAAAAAGACAGTCTCCCTTACAAGGCAGAGGCTTGGAGGAAGGGTTGCAAAAGTGTATTGTACCCTCTCTCATTTGTTTAACTGATTTTTTATTGTTCCCCCTACTCAGAAGCTAGGTTATCCCCAACCTCTGGCCCCCACTCAGTTCTTCATTTGGAGGATTCCCCCCATTTCAGAGTTATCAAGAGACACTCCTTACCCATCCCCACCTCTCCTGCTGCCTATACCCAAGGTCATCAGCTTTGGATTGCTGGGGACCTGGCCCCAAGGAGGGTGTACTGAGGGGTCTGTAGGTTTGTGATTAAAATAATAAATGCTAGGCGTGTTTGATGCGCTTTTAACTTTGGCAAAGTGTCTCATGTGCTTGTTTTTTACTGTGTAGTGAATGTGGTCTGTGCAGACCAAGAGGGATACAAGTTACTGGAAGAAGCATTTCAGAGTGGTAGACAAGGGAATTTAGATAGGAAGAATGTCTGGAGGAAAATCACCTGTATGCAAAAGCAATCAGTCCTTTTAATGACCTGCCACGTACCCATCTAACTTTTGCATTTATTTCACCTGATATATTTCCCAGAGGGCTGGTGGTCAGAAAGTGCTGCTGCTCATTTCCATTTCCTGTTTGGAGAGACTGAGGAATAGAATTAAAATAAGTGTTGTGGGGCTGGCAGTGACACACACTTGTAGTCACAATTTATGTGGTGCACGCCTGTAATCCCATTTACTCAGGAGGCTAAGGCAGGTGAATCATAAATTTGAGGCCTCCCTTAGCAACTTGGCAAGACCCTGTCTCAAAATAAAAAATGGACTTGCTCAGTGGTAAAGCACCTGGGGTCAATCCCCAATACCTAAAATAATAAATAACTTCTGAAGATAGGCAGCCTGTAAATGTGTGAAGCAATAGATGCTTAAGTGAGATAAGGGTAGAAGAGGAAAATAAGATATGCTTGCAAGTTCATTCCCACCTCCCAGTTCTGGGGATGGAACCCAGAGGGTTGAACTTTCTAGGCAAGCATTCTATTGGTGAGCCACATAGATCCCTGCAAGCTCTTTGTGAGTGTGTGTGTGTAGTACTGAGGGATTGAATCCATGGTCTTGCAATATGCTAGGCAATTGCTCTACGACCAAGCTACAGCCCCAACCCTTTTTTTTTTCTTTTCTTTTTTCTTTTTCTCTTTCTCTTTTTCTCTCTTTCTCTTTCTTTCTCCTTCCTTCCTTCCTTCTTTCTTTCCTTCTTTCCTTCCTTCCTTCCTTCCTTCCTTCCTTCCTTCCTTCCTTCCTTGGGGTTGAATTTAGGGGCCCTCGACCACTGAGCCACATCCCCAGCCCTATTTTGTATTTTATTTAGAGACAGGGTCTCACTGAGTTGCTTAGGACCTCACCATTACTGAGTTTGGCTTTGAATTTAAGATCCTCCTTCCTCAGCCTCCCAAGCCCTTGGGATTACAGGTGTGTACCACCGCACTTGGCTCCCAGCCCTTTTTTAAAGTTTTTTTTGATACTGGCAGTTTATTCCTAGGACACTGTCACAGAGCTACACCCTCCAGCTCTTTTTTTTTGAAACAGGGTTTTACTAAATTGCTAAAGCTGGCCTCAAACTTGCAATCCTCATGGCTCAGCCTCCTAAATAGTTGGGATTACACACGCATACCACACAAACTCACTTTTGAAACTGATAAATACAAGAGGTTATCTCCTGGCAGATAAGATAGGTATTCGTGATGGTGGGAAGGGAAAGATAAAAACTATAAAAGTAGAGTAACAGAGAAGCAATTCCATTTTGGAGCAGACATTGACATCTTGGGAGATGTTAAATTGAGATGAATAGATACAAGTATTTTTTTGAACCGAGTGCCATGGTGCACATCTGTAATCCCGGTGGCTCAGAGGCTGAGGCAGGAGGATCACAGGTTCAAAGCCAGCCTCAGCAATTTAGTGAGGCTTACAGCAACTCAGCAAGACCCTGAATGTGAATTTAAAAATATAAAAAAGGACTGGGGTGTGTCTCAGTGGTTGAGTGCAGTGGTTGAGTGCCCCTATGTTCAGTACCCAGTACCAAAAAAAAAACAAAACAAAAAACATTTTTCTTGGAATTCCTCAGCCAGACTTGACTCTGACACCCAGGAGAAACATCAGGCTTTATCCCAGCAATTTCCTCAACAGAATGTGAGGAAATTTCCTCAACAGAACTAAGACTCCCCATCAGACTGACCCCTGAGGGTTTGAACAGGACTTAGTCACTGTGACTTCCCCCCACCACACTGTGTCCACCACACTTGATACCTCTTTCTAATCTGTTTCTGCAACCCCTCAGAGCTAGTCATTGAGTCCCTATCACCAGACTGCTGATACCTGATACCTTTATTGTTTTTCTCCTCAACCTTGGTGTGATCTCTTTCTTACAAACATAACATATAACACCCAGAAGTGGCTTCTTTTCTTTTATTTCCTTTCCTTTCCCTTTCTTTTCCTCCCTTCCTCCTCACTCCCCCTTCTGGCCTTGAGCATGCTAGGCAAACACTCTACCAATGATCTCCTTCCACAAACCTCTTTAGTTTTTAGTCTGAAATAATTTTAGATTTACCAAAGAGTTGCAAAGCCCTCAGAGATCCATACCAATCACCTACCTCCCCCTAATGTTAATTTTACTTAACTATGGTAACATTTTGTGGGGTGCTGGGGAGCATTTAGGGTCTTGACCATGCTAAGCAAGTGCTCTACCACTGAACTACATCCCAGATCTCCCCCACCTGCATATGGCATAGTCATCAATGCTAAGAAAATAGCATTTATAGAGTACATTTAGCTCAGTTTCAGACTATTTGAGTTTCGTGGATTTTCCCACTAATATCTTTTCTGTAATAGGATCCAAGTAAGGATAATACATTAGTTATCTATTCCTGTGTAACAAATGATCATAATCTTAGTGGCTAAAAAAAAAAACATGTTCATTATCTCTCATGCTTCGTGGGCTAGGAATTCATGCTGGACTCACCTGGGTCCTAAGCTTCAGAGTCTCTCTTTAGGGCACAAAGAAGGTATTGGATTGAATTGAGGAATCATCTACAAGTGTGACTGGGAAGGGATCAGGCCCACATGCCTCTGGTTGTTGGCAGGATTCAGTTCTGTGCAGCCTGTCGAATGGTGGGCCCCAGTTCCTCGATGGCTGTCAGCCAGAGATGCCGTCAGTCCTTGCCATGTTTGCCTTTGTGTAAGGCATCTCACAGCATGGTAGTTTACTTCATCAAAGCCAACAAGAGAGGGGCTGGGGTTGTGGCTCAGTGGTAGAGTGCTTGCCTAGCATGCACCAGGCACTGGGTTAAATAAAGATAGTGTCCACCTAAAACTTAAGAATATTTTTTTTAAAAAGCCAACAAGAGAGTCAGAAATTAAAACAGAAGTTCCAATCTCATATAATCTAATCATGGAAGCGACATCCCCTCCATGTTAAAGCAATCTGCTGGTTTGAATCAAGTTACTCAAGGGGAGGGGATTACACTAGACCATGAATATCAGTAGGAGGGACCACTGAGGGACATCTTAGAAGCTCCCTACTACAGATACTGTGTTGCATTTTAGTTGTCATATGTTCTTGATATCTCCTGAAAGGTTCTCAGTTTGTCCACTAAGAAGGAAAAAAAAAAAAGAAAAAGCTATTCCAGAAATAACAAGTATCTCATGCCCAGATCTTGGTTTATTTCCTTTTGTTTTCTTTCTTTTTTTTTTCCAGTACTGGAGATTGAACCCAAGGGCACTCTACCACTGAGCTACACCCCAGCCCATTTGAAATTTTTTTCTTAGTACATTATAGGTGTACTTAATGGTGGGATATGTTGTTACATATTTGTACATACACCTAACTATGAGTTCACACAGCCCTGAGCTCTAGCCACAGCACTACCCCCTCCCAAAAAAAGAATTCCAGAAACTACATGTAGAAGGAATTAGAAAAGTAGAAAACTTCCTTTTAGAATACCATTATATTAAGCCAGTTCAGTGGTGCATGCCTATAATCCCAGCAATTTGGAAATCTGAGGCAGGAAAATCTCAAATTCAAGCCACGCTCAGCAACATAGTGAGGCACTAAGCAACTTAGCAAGACCATGTCTCAAAATAAAAAATAGAAAGGACTGCGGTTCAGTTATTAAGCACCCCTGGGTTCAATCCCAAGATATCAAAAAAAAAAAAAAAAAGAATCCCACCATAACAATTGCTGCAGAGCAAGCACATTAGCACATACCTGTAATCCCAGGTACTTGGGAGGCTGAGCCAGGAGGATCAGCCTCAGCAACTTAGATCCTACCACAAAATAAGTAAATAAATAAATAAAAGGGTCTGGGTATGTAGCTCAGTAGTTGAGCACTTCTCTAATATGCCTGAGGCCCTTGGTTCAATTCCAAGTAGCTGGGGGGAATTCACTAAATGCTAAAACTAGTGGGCAAAACTTTAAGGTGAAACATGATAGTTACACAGCCTTAAAGTCTCACCTCCAAAATATATATTAAATATTTGATTCTTAGACTGGAGTTGTAGCTCAGTGGTAGAGCACTTCTTAGCATGTGTGAGGCACTGGGTTCAATTCTCAGCACTGCGTATAAATAAATACATAAAATAAAGGTCTATCAACAACTAAAAATATATTTTTAAAATATTTGATTCTTATCCCTTTAAGATATGGGGCTTAAATCCTCTCTTCCTTTTGAATGTGAGCTGGTCTTAGGGAATTGCTTCTCCTGAAAAGACTATGCAAAGTGAAAAAATAAAAGTAACTTTGCAGTAGAGAAACCTGGCAGGCATCACCTTAACCAAGACTTGAATGTTCCATTTTCATCATGATGCTTTATAAATGAAAATGTTTTATAAAATATTCAGACTAATTGTATAATAGATGATGTTCTCTAGAAGGCAATAAAATTAGACAAATATGGTGAAATAGTCTCTGGGTGATTTTACATGTTATGTTTTTTGCAAAAATCAATTTATCTTTTAAAGGATCACAAGAAACTATTGGAAGTCCCATTTTGGGAATGTTTCTAAACATAGTTGAACTTTTCTTTAAGGTTCTGGGAATTGAACCCAGGGCCTTTCACATGCTAGGAAAGTGCTCTACCACTGAACCACATTCCCAGCCTATAAATGTAGTTGTAAATCAATATAATAATATATTTAATCATTCAAAGTGATCTTTATCTTAATCTTTATCTTATTTTTAATAAATTTAAAATTCTACTGGGAAATCATGCAAAAGCTAAAATACCTTTTGTGGTAAAAGACACAAAATCTATTTCCCTTCTTTTTATTTATTTATTTTTTCATTTCATGCAATTCCTGGGGATTGAACCCAGGGACACTCTACCAGTGAGCTACATTCCCAGCTTTTTTTCATTCTATTTTGAGACAGGGTCTCATTAATTTGCCCAGGCTGATCCTAATTTGCAATCCTCCTGCCTTAGCCTCCCCAGTTGCTGGGATTACAAAATGTGTGACTTTACCAGCTGTTTCTATACTTTTTGATTATACAGTATATGTATCCCATCATTTATTATGTATCAGATCATAAGATATATCCACATTAGGAATAATGCTAGCACACATATAACCCCAGTGTCCTGGAAGGCTGAGGCAGTAGGATTGCAAGTTAGAAGTCAGCCTTGCAATTTAGGGAGGCCCAAAGTAACTTGCACCCCATCTCCAAATAAAAGATTAAAAAGGGCTGGGAATGTAGCTCAGTGGTAAAGTGCCCCATGTTCAATCCCCAATGCCAACAACAACAACAAATAAGGATTCAACAGAAGATTTATTGTCTTTTTTTAAAACTGGTAATTAAGTTGTAGATGAACACAATACCTTTATTTATTTTTAATGCAGTGCTGAGGATCAAACCCAGTGCTTCACATGTGCTAGGCAAGTGCTCTACCACTGAGCCACAACCCCAGTCCCAGATTTATTGTCTTCATTGAACTAAAGAAAACCCTGGATATAGTTTGTTTATAAATCTGTTAATAAAAGGAAAAAATATGACATTGACTTAAAAACTAGTATGGCTGGGGATATAATAATAGAGCATATATGGTAGGAATATACAAGCCATTATTTCCCAACAAAATGATTATACTAAATTTTTGCCTTACTCAGCTCATCATCATTTTTTATGTGTGTTGTTTTAGTGCTTGAATCCAGGAGTACTTTACCTGAACTACAAACCCAGCCTTATTTATTTTTATTTTTTTTAATTATGAGACAGGGTCTCACTTATTTGCTGAGGCTGGTCTTGAACTTCAAATCCTCCTGCCTTAGCCCTCAAGTCTCTGTTATTATAAGGTTAGCGTTACTGCACACAAGGCTCATCATCTTAATATAAGATGCAAAATACTACACCTGTGAATTTAAATATGATAATCTTTTTTAGTACCATTCAAAGGATATATGTATTTTGGTGAATTATATAGAATATTCTTATGGCAGCTCTACTGCATTAAAAACATATACACCAGCTACTCAGGAGCAGAGGCAGGAGGACTGCAAATTTAAGACCAACCTGGGCAATTTAGTGAGATCCTGTCTCAAAATTAAAATAAATAAATAAAAAGGGCTGGAGATGTAGCTTAGTAGTAGAGCACTTACCTAGTATGTGTAAGGGCCTGTTCAATCTCTAGTACCACCATGGCATACACCTGCAATCCCAGCAATTCAGTAAGATGAGGCAGGAGGATCATAATTTGCAGGGGTAGGGGGGAGGGTACTGGGAATTGAACCCAGGAGCACTTAACCACTGAGACACATTCCCAGCTTTTTACTTTTATTTTTATTTATGTATTTATTTGTTGGGTACCAGGGATTGAACTCAGTGGCACTCAACCACTGAGCCACATCCCCAGCCCTATTTTGTATTTTATTTAGAGACAGTGTCTCACTGAGTTGCTTAGTGCCTCGCCATTGCTGAGGCTGGCTTTGAACTTGCGATCCTCCTGTCTCAGCCTCCCCAGCCACTGGGATTACAGGTGTGCGCCACTGCACCCTGCTGAAAGTGGTTTTGAGAACATTTTATTTATTTATTAGTGCTTCCCAGCTAAGGGCCTGCTCAAGACCAGGGCCTCCTGCAATGTTAAGTGCACTATGACTGAGCTATGCTCCTAGCCCCAAGAATTATTTTTTAATCTTTTTTTTTTAGTTCTGGATGGACATAATACCTTTATTTTATTTATTTATTTTTATGTGGTGCTGAGGATCAAATCCAGTGCCCTACATGGGCTAGATAAGCACTCTACTTCTGAGTCATAACTCCAGCCACCCCCCCCAGAATGTTTTAATACTACTAATCATAATATTGTCCTACAAAATAAGTTTCTGTAAACTGAAGTTTAAAATTACTTCAGATTGGGCTGGGGATGCGGCTCAAGCGGTAGTGAGCTCGCCTGGCATGCGTGCGGCCCAGGTTCAATCCTCAGCACCACATACCAACAAAGATGTTGTGTCCGCCGAGAACTAAAAATAAATATTAAAAATTCTCTCTCTCTCTCTCTCTCTCTCTCTCTCTCTCTCTCTCTCTCTCTCTCTCTCCTCTCTCACTCTCTCTTTAAAAAAAATTACTTCAGATTGTTACTTGGTCAAGAGAGCTGTCAAAGATGGCAATTGTCTCAACTGAAAATGAAATAAGCAAAGAAATATATTTTGAAAATATTATGGGTGAATCTGCTCCATTAAAGTAAGAACAGCAATATACATAATTCTGAATTTGTCAACATTTTTCAATGACTTTAAGGTTCTAGAATTTTTTTCTTTTGGTTCAGAGGATTGAACCCAGGGGCACTTTGCCCCTGAGTTACATTCCTAGTCATTTTTATTTTTTATTTTGAGACAGGCTCTCACTAAATTGCTAAGGCTGGTCTCCAACTTGTGAATCTCCCGCCTCAGAATCCTGAGTCACTGGGATTACAGGTGTGCACCATTATGTCCACGTTGAAAAAATTTAACTATTAAATATTACATAAAAGAGCATGCACAATGGGCTGGAGTTGTAGCTCAGTGGTAGAGCACTTGCCTTGCAATTGTGAGGTACTGGGTTTGATCCTAGCACCACATAATAACAAATAAAGGCACTGAGTCCATATACAACTAAAAAAAAAAAAAAAAGAGAGAGAGCTTGCACAAGGCCCTAATTTCAATCCCCAACACTGGCAAAAAAAAAAAAAAAATTCATTATATATGAGTGTGTGTGTGTGTGTGTGTGTGTGTGTGTGTGTGTGTGTTTTCTTTCTACCTCCTGTCCAGTATGGCTTGAGATGGCACTGAGTCCTATTCTATGCTGTCTACAAAAGAAACACACCAAAGCAATAACAGTTAAAAGCTGAAACATAATTGGGGCTGGGTTGTAGCTCAGTGATGGAGTGCTTTCCTAGTTCATGTGAGGCACTGAGTTCTATTCTCAGCACTGCATATAAATTAGTTAATTAATTAAATAAAGATCTCATAAAAAACTAAAAAAAAGTTAAAACATAATGGCTGGGGGTGTGGTTCAGCAGTAGAGCACATGCTTAGCAAGTACAAATCCTTGGATTCTATCCCCAGACACCCTGCCCAATTAGAGCACAGAAAATATGTATGATGCTGGGCTGGAGTTATGGCTCAGAGGTTGAGTGAGGCACTGGGTTTGATCTTCAGCACTGCATAAAAATTAAAAAAAAGGTATTTTAGTGTGTCACCTAAAAGTAAAAAATAATTTTGTTTTTAGAAAAAGAAAAAATATATGATGCAAACACTAAGTTTAAGAAAACTAAAATAGCTGGGCATGGTGTAACACAGCTATAATCCCATTAGCTCTGAGGCTGGGGCAGGAAGATAGCAAGTTCAAATCCAGCCTCAGCGACTTAGTAAGGCCCTAAGCAACTCAGCAAGACCCTGTCTCTAAATAAAATATAAAATGGGCTGGGGATGTAGTTCAGTGGTTAAGCACCTCTGGGTTCAATCTCTGGTATCAGAAAAAGAAAAAAAAAAGAAAGAAAAGAAAAAAGACTAGAAGTCTTTCCCTGGAGAGGGGTAGAAAGAGAGGGACATTTCATAATGATAAAAGAGTGAATTCATCAGGAAGACATAATATTACATATAAATTTAAGAATCTAATAATAGGATTTCAAATTACATGACAGCCCAGTGTGGTGGCACATGCCTGTGATCCTAGTGACTCCAGAGACTGAGGCAAGAGGATACAAGTTAGAAGTCAGCCTGGGTAAGACCCTGCTTCAAAATAAAAAATAAAAAGGACAAGGAGACATAACTCAATGGCAAAGTACCCCTGTTCAATCCCCAGTACTTAAAGCAAAACAATGAACAAACAAAAAGTCATGACACAAATCCCAACAAAAATAGAGAAATAAGGCTGGGGATGGATATAGCTCAGTTGGTAGAGTGTTCGTCTCGAATGCACAAATTCCTGGGTTCAATCCCCAGCACCACCAAAAAAAAAAAAAAAAAGTAGGGAAATAGTCAAATCCACAATCATGATCACAGGTTTTAATATCCTGTGATCAATAGTTGATAATATGAAGCAGTAAAGAGCTTTCTATTTCCAACCAAGATGGAATAATGGGGACCAGATTTGCCTTCCTGCCTGAAACAAATAGAAATTCAGGCAAGTATATGAAACAACAAATCTCAAGATACTAGACCTCAGACAATGAAGGAAAGTGATCCCTGAGAGATGATAAAAAGAAACAGGGTGAGCCTTATGATTACCCAGCTTGTCTCTTGGAGATAGAGGGCCAACTCATGATGAATCTTTTTTTTTTTTTTTTTTTTTTTTTTAGTTGTAGTGGGACACAATACCTTTATTTAATTTATTTTTTATGTGATGCTGAGGATTGAACCCAGCACCTTGCACATGCTAGGCAAGCTGAGCCACAACTCCAGTGTCATGATGAATCTTGAAAATATTATGTTAAGCTAAATAAGTTAGACAGAAGACAAATATAATTTAATTTCACATATACCAGTATCTAGAATTAGCAAATACCTAGAGAAAGAAAGTAGAATAGAGGTTACCAGTGGCTGGGTGGTGGGGGAGAATGAGGAGCTATTGCTTAATGGGTACAGAGTTTCTGTTTGGGATGATGAAAAAGTTCTGGAAATAGATAGTGGTGATGGTTACACAATGTTGTGAATGTACTTAATGTTCCTGGTTGTACGCTTAAAATGATTAAAATGGTAACTTTCATTATCTATATGTACCACAAAATTTTTTTTTAAAAAAGGATAATGGGGAACATTATGAACAACTTTATTTTGAAATGATTTCAGACTTGTAAAAATATTGCAAAACAATAATATTATTATATTCTTCATCCAGTTGCTCCAGTGTTAACATTTTACCACCTTTCCTTCCTCTTGCTTTGTCTCCTTATCTCTGTGTAATTATGTTGCAAGTCACCAGGACAATCCTCCAGTTTGGTGGCTCAGATCACACACACACACACACACACACACACACACAACAAACAAACAAACAAACAAACAAAAAACAGGCAGTATCTGAGAAATCCAGGTACAGGCTTTTTTATGTTCTATAACTCCACGAGCAAAGAAGAAAGGGACACAGCCCAAAGTCTAGAGGAAACCAGGCAAAGCTTCAGAGTCCTCTCTCAGTGAAGCCACATAAAACTCAATTCCTCCAACAATGCGTATGACATCCAGTGTGAGGTATTGTCTACCAGCTAAACTCATAGAAACCAAGTGCCAAGGTTTTTAGTGGAGGCTAGTCAGTGGGTGCCTCTATCCAGCACATACCAAAATTCCAGACTCTGAAGGAATGCAGGTGTTTAGCATAAACCACATTGTTTCTCCAAACAGTTTCATCATCATGAACCACTTTTTTTTTTTGGTGTGTGTGTGGTGCTATAGGTGAAACTAAGTAAGGGCCTGGTGCTTTCTAGGCAAGCATTCCAGCATTGCTCTTTACCCCAGACCCAGCCACCCTCATTAGGAAAAAATGTTTTATCAGTGTAGTGAACTGTTTACTACCAAGTTACCAGATAACTGTCAAGAGCCAACCCTACAGTTAGGTCATTTAAAGGCATTAGTCTAATTTTTTTTTTCTTTATGAGGACATATAAGAGAGAAACATTGTCTTATAAAACCACAATATCAGTGTCAACATCAGGAAATTTAAAAATGATATGGGACTGGGGATATAGCTCAGTTGGTAGAATGCTTGTCTCATATGCACAAGACCCTACTGATGTCCTTTATAGAAAATTGTGGGGTGGGGTAGGGAATTCAACCCAAGGGCACACTCCAGCTGAGCTACATCTTCAGCCCTACTTTAAAAAATATTGTGACAGGATCTCACTAAATTTCTGAGACTGGCCTCGAACTTGCCATCTTCCTGCCTCTGTCTCCCAAGTTGCTGGAATTACAGGTTTCCTTTGTAGTATTTTTTTTTTTTTTTGGTACCAGAAATTGAATCCAGGGCACTTAACAACTGAGTCACATCCCAAGACCTTTTTTTAATGATGTTATTATATTTTTATACCTTTATTTTATTTATTTTTAAATGTGGTGCTAAAAACCGAACCCAGTGACTCACACATGCTAGGCAAACGCTCTACCGCTGAGCTACAACTGCAGCCCCTTCCCAGACCTTTTTTTCATATTTTATCCTAGAGACAGGTTCCCACTAAGTTGCTTAGGGCCTCACTAACTCACTGTGTCTGACTTTGAATTTGAAATCCTCCTGAACCACTGGGATTACAGGCATGTGCCACTGTGTGTGACCCTTTATAGTAAAATCTAAACAAACTTATGGTACAGGCTTCAATCCAAAATTGTTGCATTTTATTTTATTTTATTTATTTTTTTAAATTTTTTTAAAAGAGAGAGTGAGAGAGGAGAGAGAGAGAGAGAGAGAATTTTTAATATTTATTTTTTAGTTCTTGGTGGACACAACATCTTTGTTGGTATGTGGTGCTGAGGATCGAACCTGGGCCGCACGCATGCCAGGCGAGCACGCTACCGCTTGAGCCACATCCCCAGCCCCAAATTGTTGCATTTTAGTTGTCATGCTCCTTTGGTCTCCTTTAATCTGGATCACTTATTCAATTTTTCATGTCTTTGATGTTTTGAAAAATCCTTTAATTGGGATTTGCCTGATATTTTCTCATGAGTCTATTCAAGTTATACATTTGTGGCAGAAATACCCCAGAAATTATGTTGTGTCTTTCTCAATACATTACATCAGGAGGCCCATAATACCAGTCTGACCCCACATAGGTTTTTTTCCCCAGTATAATTTTTTTTTTTTACTTTGAAAAGTTGTTTTATTTAATCAAGGATGGGATTAATATCCAACATATATGAAGAATTTCTACCAAAGTCAGTTCTTTTGACATATGTGTATATGCTATGAGCAATTCACAGCATATAATTGTGCAACAAGATTCAACAATCTGAAATAATCAGAAACACAGATTAAAAGCATAATAGGCCCCAGTATAATTAAGAAGTAATTTATTTGGAAGGCTGAGGCAGGAAGATTGCAGGTTTGAGGCCAGCCTCAGCAATTTAGTGAGGCCCTAAGCAATTTAGAGAGAACCTATCTCAAAATAGAAAATAAAAAAGGTCTGGGGATATAGCCCAGTTGTAAAGCACCCCTGGGTTTAATCCTCAGTATCAGAGGAGAAAAAGAAGTAATTTTCAGGATATTACTTTTTTTTTTGTATGAAGGATTGAACCCAGGGGTGCTTAACCATTAAGCAACCTCCCAAGCTCTTTTTGTTATTGATTGATTGGTACTGGCGATTGAATACAAGGACACTTAACCAGTGAGCCACAACCCCAGACCTTCTTTTAAATTTTGAGACAGGGTCTCCCTAAATTGCTGAGGCTAGCCTCAAACTTGCAATCCTCCTATCTCAGCCTTTTGAGTTGTTGAGATTACAAGAGTGGGCCACCAGGGCTGGGGATGTGGCTTAAGCTGTAGCTGTCTGGCATGCACGGGGTGCTGGGTTCGATCCTCAGCACTACATAAAAATAAAATAAAGATGTTGTGTCCACTGAGAACTAAAAAATAAATATTGAAAAATTCTCTCTCTCTCTCTCTCTCTCTCTCTCTCTCTCTCTCTCTCTCTCTCTCTCTTTGAATAAAGTCTATCTTAAAAAAAAAAAAAAGAGGGCTGGGGATGTGGCTCAAGCGGTAGCGCGCTCGCCTGGCATGCGTGCGGCCCAGGTTCGATCCTCAGCACCACATACCAACAAAGATGTTGTGTCCGCCGAGAACTAAAAAATAAATGTTAAAAAAAATTCTCTCTCTCTCTCTCTCTCTCTCTCTCTCTCTCTCTCTCTCTCTCTCTCCCTCCCTCCTCTCTCACTCTCTCTTTAAAAAAAAAAAAAAAAAAAGAGTGGGCCACCAAGCTAGGCAGGGCAATTCTTTAAATCTATGTAAATATAGTGTTCCTCATCATACTCATACCCATTAATTTTTACCCTTAATGACACTTGCCTGAGGCAATTACTACATCAGTGGTTGCCAAATGGAGATTTTCTGATTCCATCATTTCTTCTGCATTAATTAGTTAAAATTGTTTTGTAAGGAAGTTTTCACTTCCACTCCATTTACTTATTTAGATCAGTTTGGATTAGTGGATTCTTTTCTTTTAATTCAAATTAGATCATTGGATGGTAAAATGAGAGGCTCCAGACTAATCTTGTACTTTTCCTGCACTAGTCCTGGAATCAGCCTTCTCTCCATGGGTCCCTCGTTTCTGGTAACAGAAAATAGTAATTAGATAAAAGAAGTCAGTTAGAAGCAGTCTGATTGATTGGAAAAAAGAAATAAACATAGCTCTCTTTTCAGATTATAGGGTTTTGTATTTGACAAACTCAAGAGAATCAATGATAAAATAACTCTAACAATGAAAGTACTCCATAAAGTGGAAGGATATGAAAATAACCTAGAGAAACAAATGGCCTTTATACATACAAACACTAATCAGTTTGAGGATATGATGATAGTGAAAAAACCTCATTTACGAAGGCAAGGAGTGGATGGGATGAAGCTCAGTTGTAGAGTGCTTGCCTAGCATGTGTGAGATTCCTGATTGGATCCCCATATCCACAAAGAAAAAAATGTAATAGCAACAAACAAAATAGTATACTTAGGAAGGAACCCAAAAAGAAATGTGAAAAAAAAACTTATGTGAGGAAAACTAATTTATATATATATATATATATATATATATATATATATATATATATATATATATTTTTTTTTTTAAGAGATAGAGAGAGAGAGAGGATTTTATTTATTTATTTATTTATTTTTAGTTTTCGGCGGACACAACATCTTTGTATGTAGTGCTGAGGATCGAACCCGGGTCGCACACATGCCAGGCAAGCGTGCCACCACTTGAGCCACATCCCCAGCCCTCAATATTATATATTTTTAAAATATTTATTTTTAGTTGTAGTTGGAAACAATACCTTTATTTTATTTATTTATTTTTATGTGCTGCTGAGGATCGAACCCAGGGCCTCACAGGCTCTAGGTGAGCACTCTACCTATGAGCCACAACCCCAGCCCCCAATACTATATTTTTTATTGGTTCTTTTTAGTTATTCCTGATAGTAAGTTCTATCTTTTATTGTATTTTTATACCTTTATTTTATTTATTTATTTTTATGTGGCGCTGAGGATTGAATCCATTGGCTCACATGCTAGGCAAGTGCCCTACCACTGAGCTACAACTGCAGCCTCGGATACACACACACACACACAAAGCATAGAATACATCTTATTCTAATTAGGATCCCAGTCTTGTGGACGTACATGATGGTGATATTCACTGTTGTGCATTCACATATATATGTAGGAAGGTTATATAAGGTTCATTCCACTGTCTTTCCTATTCCTATCTTTTTTGCCTTCCCTTCCTTCCATTTTGTCCAACCCAATGAACTTCTATTCCCCCACCATAACCTTATTGTGGGTTAGCATCCACATATCAGAGAAAACATTCAAACTTTGATTTTTTGTCATTGGCTTATTTCACTTAACATGATAGTATCCAGATTCATCCATTTATTGGCGAATGTCATAGTCATTGTTCTTTATGGTTGAGTAATATTCCATTGTGTATATATACCACAATTTTTTTATCCATTCATCTGTTGATGGGAATCTAGGTTGGTTCCATAACTTACCTATTGTGAATTGAGCTGCTATAAACATTGAGGTGGCCATGTCACTATACTATGCTATTTTTAAGTCCTTTGGGTATATGCCGAGGAGCGGGATAACTGGGTCAAATGGTGGTTCTATTGCAAGTTTTCTGAGGAATCTCCATACTGCTTTCCAGAGTGGTTGCACCAATTTGCAGTCCCATCAACAATGTATAAGTGTACCCTTTTCCCCACACCCTTGTCAACATTTATTGTTACTTGTATTCTTGATAATTGCCATCCTGATCAATAAATGGGCAACGGAACTATTCTTTTTTTAATTTAAAAATGCACTTGATGGTGCCTACACTCAGAAACAGTTGTTATTGCCTGCATATTTGCAAAATAATAAAATGGGGGTACCATTCAAAACAATTTTTTTAAAAAATTAAAATGCACTTGACAGCAGGCATGCTGGCTCATGCCTGTAATCCCAGTGACTAGGGAGGCTGAAGCAGGAGGATTGCTAGTTCAAAGTGAGCCTCAACAATTTAGCGAGGTCCTAAGCAACTCAGCTTGATTCTGTCTCAAACAAACAAATAAATAAAAATAAAAAGGTCTGAGGATAGTCTCAGTGGTTAAGTGCCTCTGGGTTCAATCACACACACACACACACACACACACACACACACACACACACAAACATGTTAAGAGCTAGGGATGTAGCTTAGTGGTAGGGCACTTGTTTAGCATGAAGAAGGCTTTGGGTTAAATCCCCCCCAAAACACCCATATACACATATATTAAATTAGTCCTTAAACATACTAAAAGATGCCCAGTCTCACTTATTCTAAGAGGAACACAAATCAAAACTACACTAAGGTGGGTCTGTGGTTGTGGCTCATTTTAGAGCGCTTGCATAGCACCTGTGAAGCACTGGGTTTGACTCTCAGCACCACATTAAAAATAAGGTTCCTTTTGTAATTCCAGCGACTGGGGTACTGAGGCAAGGTCGAGCTTCAGCAATTTAGTGCCATCCTACCTCAAAATAAAAAGGGTTGGGGTCGTAGCTCATTAATAAAGATTCCCTTTTTTTCCCCCACTGAGTCACATCCCAAGCCCTTTTTATTTTTTATTTTGAGACAGAATAGGGAGACAGGATCTTGTTGAATTGCTTAGGACCCTCCCTAAATTGCTGAGGCTGACTTTGAACTTGCGCTCCTCCAGACTCAGCTTTCAGGGCCACTGGGTTTACTGGAGTGCACCACCATGCCTGGCAAATGGGTGAGATAAACAATGTATCTCAATAAAGTTCATTGAATCAAAGAAAAAAAAGAGCTCTGGCATTTTAGTATTAATTCGAATGTTTCATCATTCAGGTCCCCTCCTCCACCCTCCAGGTGCCAGAACGCAGGATTCTACCTTTGGAATACACTCTCAGCCCTTGCTTTTGTTTTTGTTGTTTTAATAGAGCGCCCCTCCCCCCCCACCTAGTTCACTGCCATTCTTTCCTCTCAGGTATTTTTAATTTTTTGGTAGCTAGGGTCCTTTACCTAAAATGATGTACAGCATCATGTTAATAAAATCATTGTCAAATCTTAGGGAAAACGGGGTTCACCAGAGGCGGGATTCCCCTCAGGGGTCATTGGAAAGAGGGCGGGAACCAGAACAGAGGAAAGCTTCCGCTTTCATTTCTACGGTTATTAAGTCAACCATTCTTATTAAAGGAGTAGCACAGAAGGGTCATTTTCTGTCGGCAAACACTTCCCTAGCGAAGAGTTCACTCATGAGACAGGGATGCCATAATGTCTCACAACAACTGGTAACCCACAGAAGTTTAAAAGGCAGATAGGATGATTTGAAATCTAGTAAAACATTATACTAAAATCCATCTGACTTGTCAGTTTTGTTTTCTTTTCTAACGTTTCCCAAAATCTGAACTTCTGAATTAGGTTCATCCCCCTCTATTCCTGGCCATTGGTTCGGTCCGAACTTAATACTGACAGGAGGCACGAGCTGCGTCTGCGCATAAAGCTGAAGGGGGGGTGGGGGGGAGGAACATGGCGCAAGCTCTGTCTGAGGAGGAGTTTCAGCGGATGCAGGTGCCGCTCGCTGTGGGAAAGACCACCGGGCTAGGCGACGAGGGGGAGGGGTATAGAGCGGTCGTGCCACCGGCTCTGAGAATGAGTTGGCTGGAATCGACATTGAGTCTAAGGGATTGATCTGGAGAAGGGAAACTGAGGCTGTGATCGGCGATACTCTTTGATTCTGAGATATTTGGGCTCTGAAGATTAGATTCTGTTAGGCTTGTGGGCAGGGGAGAGTGCCCTTTACTAGGCAATACCTTACTCAGAACTGGGGGGATGAGATCTTTGTGTCTGTGGGGGGGGGGATATCATTGGTGGGTGATGATAATTTTGGGCTTTGAAAGAAGGAGATCCTGAGGGCGAAACCATTTTGTCTGGAGAGGAAGGAAGCTGGCGTTGGGCCGTTTGCGTCACGGTGGGGGGAGCCCTTGAGAGGGCAATACCATTACCCTGTGGGAGGTGGGAAGTTTGTGGGAGATACTACTATGCCAGGGGATTGGGGAAAGACCCCCAGGTGTGTTCCTGGGAAGTGGAGATACTGTGCCTTTGGTGGTAGGGGATCCTCAAAGGGGCGGTACCATTGGATTACTAGGGGTGATCCCTTAGGCCGGGGTAAAGAAGGCCCTGAATGGGTAATACCATCAGTCCCTACCGGTGTGTGTGTGGGGACCAGAGAAGGTAAAAAAGTGGTATCTTGGACTACATGGAGAAAGGATCACTGCACTTTTTGGAGGTATCCTGAATTGGTACTATGATTACTTGATTCTTTTAGGGTGGGAACTCTTGAGAATGGATGAAAGGCCATAGCATTGCTTCAGGAGTGGGCTCTTCTCTATAGAGAGTTCCTTGCTGAGAGTCTCTGAAAGGAGAAAATCCTGAGAAGTGTCCTGTGGGTGAAGGACAGGAACTCTGAGAGAGGACAAATAATTCTTTTGGTCCTTGAATGAGGGAAAACAGTTGTTCCTCACTGGGACTCTTGGGGATGAAAGGGTGAGATCTTTGAACCATTAATTGGAAAGACTTCCCTAACCATTGCAAGGGATCTGAGTAATCCAACTGTCCCACCCAAGGCTTTGTATTTGAGAGACCTTGAAGTGTGTAGAGTCATCCCATTCTACCCCCACTGGGGAGATCTTGTTGGGAGGTGGGAATCCTTGGGTGAGGAAGGTTGATCCCACTGTGCAGTGAGTGAGAGAAAACCATTTCACTCTGTTGAGGAGGAAATCTAAGGGACTGAAAAGAAGTGTTCCAGTTGGACCAGGATGTGGAGAGGGATCACTGAGTCCTGGTGAAGACAGGGGCAGGAAAATTTTTATAGAGACCAAACCCTCTGACTTTGAGCAGGGGAAGAGAGGTAGATGTTAGTGTGTTTTGAGGGAAGAAAAAGGTCCTGGTGGGGTAGAGGATAGTGAATGAGTCTGGGACCAACCAGCTTCAGAGCCCTACAGCCCTACTGTGCTGTTTAGAATGGCCCAAATTTCACTTTTTCTTAATTCTTTTATTTCTCTTATTTCTTTTTCTCTCCTTTTCAGTAATAAGGATTAAACCCAGTGAGCTGCATTCCCATTCCTTATTAATTTTTATTTTGAAACAGCGTTCTCACTAAATTGCTGCTGGTTTCACTAAGTTGCTGAGAATGGCCTCAAACTTGTGATCTCCTGAGTCACTGGGATTACAGGCTTGTGCCACTGCACCTGGCCCTTTCCCTTATTTTATTTTATTTTATTTTTTTTTTGGTCCTGAGGATTGAATCCAGATAGCCTAAACACTGAGCTACATCCCCATCCCTTTTTGTTTTTATTTTTTAGACAGGGTCTTGCTAAGTTGCTTAGTGCCTCCCTAACTTGCTGAGACTGGCTCTGAACTTGTGATCCTCCTGCCTCAGCCTCCTGAGTCACTGGGAGTACAGGCATGGATCATTGGCATGCCCAGCCCTTTCCTTAATTTTTGAAGGGGGCCTGGAGATGTTTTGAGAACCTTTGTAGTTACAGGATCCTGGGAATGCTCTTGACTCAATGAAGGTTGGGGAGGAAAATACCAGACCCTCTTCCCTTGGGAAAGAGGTGGGAAGGCAAGCCCTTGTTCCTTGCCCTCAGGGGCCTCCAGGTTTGGTAAGATAGTGTTGAGTGTGTGAAGGAGTCAGCCAAGATGAGAAAGAGAAATTTTATCGCATGTGTGTGGGCCAGCGCTCACTGATGGCTGGAGCGCAGAGTGGATTGGAGGGGTGAGATTGGTTGGGGTTATAAGTGGACCTGGAGGAGGTGGGACAAGGGCTCAGAGCCTGGCAGCTCATTTTAGGATGCAGTATGTTTAAGTAATAAGGAGTGGCTGAGGAAGCACTTGGAGGGTACCAGTCTAATCCATAGGGTCTAGGAGCTCGGTTCCCTTGTGGTGGGGGTGAGAGCACTTTTCCTAAGTTTTTTCCCTTCTTTTTTCCCCAAAGGCTCAGCTCCTAGAACTCCGGACAAACAACTACCAGCTTTCAGATGAACTACGCAAGAATGGCGTTGGTGAGCCAAGAGGGTCTCATTAGGTGGGGGTGAATTTGGGAGCCAGAGGCTGAGATTTTTACCTCAGAGGCCTGGCAGGAGGAGCCTTCAGCTCCTTGCCACTGCCTGAGGTTGCAATTCCCTGCTTTCCTCACACCAGAACTTGCCAGTCTTCGACAGAAGGTTGCCTATCTGGATAAGGAGTTCAGTAAAGCTCAAAAGGTACCTTTCTCCAGCCACCCACTCTCTGCTACCCTTTATTTGTCTGACTCATTCATGTAGCCAATGAGCACCTACAGTGAACTAGACCTAATATTAAATGCTGTTTTCATGTAGTCATTTAAATAATTCTCATGGAAATCTCTTTATTTGGCTAGTTTTATCTAATCCTGCTTAATTTATTGATTAACTTAATTTATTCTTATTTCATTCTTTGTTCAGTTACTTATTCATTCTTAGTCACTAACTTTTGATTGAATAGTCTAAGTCAATCTGCCTTCAATCTGCATCCCAACTTCTACCCACATTCCCACTTTGTCCCCCTATTTTCCATCCCTATACTGATCCTGTTGGTAATATAAGACCCAACCCACCTCTTAGATCCCATAAAGATGAGATAGAATATAACCTATTAAAGCTCCTCAAGACATTCAAGATTCTCCTTTGTTTCCTTCACTGCTCTGTCCCCCTTATTACAATGTTATTTGTAGTACATGCTGGATAAATATTTGTTGGATGAACACTAATACAGATTGCAGAAAATCTCACTGTCAGGAGGCTGGGCTTCTCTTTGTTAGGGTACTAATTCTTCAAACCTGACCATGCCCTCGGCTGCTGAGAAGCACTTTCCATGTTCTATAAGAGGGATCCATATAGACATGTTTGGATGATGTAGCAATAAAGCCACAATTTCTGAGCTTGGAGATCCAGCCTGTAAAGGGTTAAATACTAAGTCACACCTCAACCTCAAGAACATAGAGAAAAGGAAGATTCTTATGTGCTGTAGCACCAAAGCAGTATTCTCGTTTGTTCAGTCTCTTATTTACTCACTCATTCATTCTGTTATTCCTATGGGCTCCAAATTGTCAAGAAAGTTCTGAGGTTGAAGACAATCTCACCCTATGACCCATGTCATCATTGTCCTCCATTAACACTAGTCACAGTAGTCTCCATACCTTACTGAGGGTAGGATATATTCATCGCTGTTCACTTTAGCTGTCTTTCCACCCTTCACTTTAGGCACTGAGCAAGAGCAAGAAAGCTCAGGTAAGGGGGCTCATGGTGGGTGAATGTGTCTGAGAGACTCTGTCTAAGTGGGAATATATCTCTGTGTGCTGGGATCTCCTCATACTGGCCTGCCTTTCTCTGTGTGTGCCCTTGCATCTACCATTTCCTCACTGTCATGTATTTCTGTGTCTGTCTTTGTTTTCCTGTATTTGTCTTATATTCTGCCTCTCTGTGTTTTTCTTTCTTTCTCCATTTCTCTCTTTATTCTAATTCTGTCTATTCCTGGCTCTATCTTCCTGTTTCCTTCTCTCTGACTCTTGTTTCTCTCCTCAACCCTCTCTTTGTCTTTCTCCATCCTGTTCTTATCTCTGTCATTGTGTGTCTTTTATGTTTTTTTTTTGTTTATTTCTCTCTGACTCCTTGTTTCTCTTGCCCATTCCATTTTTTTTTCTTTTTTTCCCCTTTGTTCCTTTATCTCATCCTGACTCATTTCTTACCCTGACTTTCTCATTTCTCTCTCTGATCTGTTCTTTCCCTGGTGATTTCTCCCTGTTCCTGTCTTTTCTTTTTCTTTCTCTCTGATCCTTCTTTCCTTTCCTGTTATTACCTTTCCTTTTCTTTTCCTATACTCCCCCTTCTTTGTCTGTCTCTCCCTCCCTGTTTTCCTTTCTTTCTACTTCCCCATGACTCTCTATCCATCTTTTTCTCTCTCTCATTTTATCCCTCCCTGTATGTTTCTCTCCTGTATCACCCCTTTCTCTGTACCTTATGCTCTTCCCCCACATCATCTTCTTCTGTCTCTTTCTTTGCCATACCTCCTCATCTTTTCTGCCTCTATTGGAGTCCTGGCCTATGTCTGCCACTGCAGGAAGTCGAGGGACTGCTGAGTGAAAATGAGATGCTGCAGGCAAAGCTGCACAGCCAGGAGGAGGACTTCCGTTTGCAGAACAGCACACTTATGGCCGAGTTCAGCAAGGTGCTGGTGCCTGGGATAAATGAGGGAACAGGAATGCTGTGTGCGTGCTTGTGTGCATAAGTATGTGCAGGGGCTACCCAGGCTGAGACCTGACAACAACTGGTGGTTGGACAGGGTCTGACCTTGGATCACTGTCCATGGTGCTGAAACAAGTCCTGAAATACTGTTGGGGGGGCAATGATTTGACAGATGGTGCCTTTCACTGTGGTGCAATCAGATGGCTTCAAGCCCTGAGGTCAGCTGGTTCCTGGCCCAGGCACTCCTTTTCTTTGAACTTCAAGTCTCCATAAAATTGGGGCTGACGTATGGAGCATCAGGGTGTTGGGGAATTTTTAGCTAAAATTATTATGCTTAATATGGGTTGGAAAGGTATTTGAAGTGCTTCCCTTTTGTCTTCCTTCCCTTTGTCTGACATAAGCCGGGGGTTCCACTTCTTCCAGATAATTCATCCTGGATCAGTTAATTCTATATCCTCACTGATTTTAGTGTCCTGGCTGCTTTTGAAACTACTGGGCAGTTGGAGACTTTGTCTTTTTGTTCTCTTATGTATCTTCTGTTTCCATGGCTAATTCTTTGTAAATTTTTAGCATATTTTCAGGAAAAAAGTCCCTTGGTAGCAAAAATGGTATTTATAAGGCTCCATCTGATAAAATACTTCTTAATACCTTAAAAAACAAAGCAAAAATCAACCTTTAAGCAAGTATAGTGCCAGGAGAGGCAGTTCAGTGAGCAGTTGTTCCAAACATGTAGTCTGGTACCGGAAGACCCAGATTAAAAACTTTTTTTCCCCTCATCACTGAAGATTGAACCTAGGGATACTTTACCACTAGGCTACATCCCTAGCACTTTTTAAATTTTATTATTTTTTAAAAATTTTGAGTCACGGTCTTGATGAGTTGCTGAGGCTAACCTCAAACTTGTGAACTTCCTGCCTCAGCTTCCCTAGTTAGTGATATTGTAAGTGTGAGCCACCACTCCCAGCTAGGCCTAGATTAAAATCTTGGCTAACTGTGACCATGGTAAAGTCAATTCTCATTCCCAAATGTTTAAATGATGGAAATGATGGTGGTCATGGTGGCCCATGCCTGTAATCCCAGCAGCTAGAGAAGCTGAGGCAGGAGGATCGCAAGTTCAAAACCAGTCTCAGTAAAAGTGAGGCACTAAGCAACTCAGTGAGACCCTGTCTCTAAATAAAATACAAAATACAGCTGGGGATGTGGCTCAGTGATCAAGTGCCCCTGAGTTCAATCCCTGGAACGAAAAAAAATGGAAATGATACTGATAACAGTATTTGTCTTGCAGGGCTTTGTGAGGATTAAATGGATAAATGTATGTAAGTCACTTACAACAGAGCCTTGGATATAATGTCAGCCATGGAAATGTTAGCTAATGATATTATCCTTCTATTGATTCAGTCTTACTCTAAAATATATTTTATTTTGGCAGTGTTGGGGATTGAACTCAGGGCTTTGCATATGCGAAGCAGGTGCTCTGCCACTGAGTCACATCCCTAGTCCTCTAAAATATTTCTTGATTTTTTGGGAAATCCTAGAGATTGAACCTAGGGACTCATGCGTACTAGACACATACTCTATACAACTGAGCTACATCACCAGCTCTTTCTTGACTTTTTAAGTTTTGAAATTCTGGGGTTGGGGATATAGCTTAGTGACAGAACACTTATCTATCCTGGGTTTGATCCTTAGTGTCACACACAAAAGCCATCAAGTAGATGACTGGGGATATGGCTCAGTAATAAAGCACCTGCTTAGCATGCATGAGGCCCTGGGTTCAATCACCATTACTGAAAAAAATGTTTTATATCCATCCTATGGCCCTCACCTGCCTCAGCCCTTACTACCTCTCATTTGAGATATATATATTTGGGGGCGGGTACTGGGAATTGAACTCAAGGGCACTCAACCCCTGAGCCACATCCCCGGCCCTATTTTGTATTTTATTTAGAGATAGGGTCTTACCGATTTGCTTAGCGCCTCACTGTTGCTGAGGCTGGCTTTGAACTTATGGTCTTCCTATGTCATCCTCCCTAACTGCTGGGATTACAGGCATGTGCCACCATGCCCAGCTTTATTTGCTACATTTTCACAGCCTTCTCTCTGGTTTTCTCACTACAAGTTTTTTTTTTTGGAGGGGGGGTACCAGGGATTGAACTCGGGGGCACTTGACCACTGAGCCACATCCCCAGCCCTCTTTTGTATTTTATTTAGAGACGGGATCTCACTGAATTGCTTAGTGCCTCACTTTTGCTGAGGTTGGCTTTGAACTCACAATACTCTTGCCTCAGCCTCCCAAGCTGCTGGGATTATAGACCTGCACCACTGCACCTGGCTTCAAGTTTTTTTATTTATTTATTTTTATGTGGTGGTGAGGATCAAACCCAGTGACTCATTTGTGCTAGGTAAGCACTCTACCACTGAGCCACAACCCCAGCCCTCGAGTTCTTTTTTAATTGGTCCATTCCACATAGGTTGTTTTGACCTGCAGGTCTGCCTCATCACTACTTTAAACATTAACTTCTGGTGCTCCCCACCCCCTAGTTCCATGCCCCTGGTGCTCACATAACCACTGGTCTCACAGCCTTACTTGTCTATGCTTTTTGCCTCCATGGTATCTTGGTTCTGATGGGGTGAGGTAGGTCAGGCATTTTTCCATAAATCTAGCTCATGTTTCCCTGTACTACCCAGGGCTGGGTACTGGACCAGGTGTGGAGACTTCCTTCATAGTCACCTTCCTACTCCTCCCAGGCACTGGAAGTGCTCACAGGGAGGCATTGGGATCGAAGCCTGTATCCACCCCTTGTTTGCCAAGATATTTCAGCTCAATTGTTTCTTCAACAAATAGTTATTGAATGCTTGCTATGTTCTGTGTGTTCTGGAAATACAATTGTGAGCAGCACAGAATGTTCTCCACTCTTGCGTAACTTACATTCTGGGGATGGGATTAGGAGAAAGACATAACATAATAAGCAAATAAAATTAGTAGGTAGTAATAACTGACATTTATATGGCATTTCCTATGTACCAGTTCCTATTTGAAGTGCTCTACATTATTTATTCATTTTAATCCTAGCAGTAGCCTATGAGATATTTTTAGGATCCTTATTTAACAGATGTGGAAAACTGAGCCCCAGGGAGATAAAGTAATTTGTCCCAAGATCACCTGGTTAGTAAATGGCAGAGTATAAATTCATATCCAAGCAGTCTTGTTTCAGAATCTGTGCTTGTGACTGTTAAAAAATAAAATTTAATTGTGATTAAAACCAGATAAGAAAGAAGTGAATGCAGTGCTTTGATAGAGTAGAATTTCGATGTTGGGGGATACCAATTTTTTTTCTTTTTGGTTCTATGGATGGAGCTCAGGGCCCTAAGGCTATGCAAGTGGTCTCACTGAGCTACATCTCTAGCCCATGGGATACTATGTTAAAGGTGACATCTGAGCAGAACACTAAAGGATGCACAGAAGCCAATCATCTGAAGAACTAGGTGAAAGAAATAGTGTTTGGGATAGAAAATATCCCCGTCAATAAAAATAAAAATTTTCCTGGGCCTCAATGTTATCCCCTGAAAATGGGGACAAGGTATCATCTTGGAACTTCTATGAGAAGTGTATTTCAGTCAGGAAGTGAACAGGGGGCTGGCTTAGTTTTATTTTTATTGTTTACTCTCCAAGGCCAGGAGCTAGCAAGGCAGGAACTATAAGCAGTGCTGGCCCTGGAAATACTCTTAAAGTTTTCTGTGGTGCTTGAGCTGAGAAGGAACTATCCCTGGGTGTAAGACCCAGGACACAGAGCTGTTTATAGAAGTCATGGCATTGGGACTATCCATGGTGCTGACAATTTCCAGAGGAGTGTGAGGTCTTAGAGTTTATCTGAGATGTTGGGAATAGGCAAAGGGGAAATTGTTCTCATCATTCTCAACCTTTTTGATTCTGCTAAACAGATGTGTGAATATGAAGTTGTTTAACATCTCTGTGCTTCAGTGTCCTTATCTGTAAAGTGTGAGAGCACCTATGTCATAGGTTCTTTATGGGAATTAAATGAATTATTAACTGCGTGGTCAAGTGCTATATATGTTTCGGTGAATAGTATTCTGATTTGCTGCTTCTGTGCTTCCTTACTCTTCCCCTGCTCAGCTCTGCAGCCAGATGGAGCAGTTGGAACGGGAGAACCAGCAACTAAAGGAAGGGGCTACTGGAACAGGCACTATCCAAGCTGGACCCCATGTGGATGGGGAGCTGCTAAGATTGCAGGCAGAGAACACAGCCTTGCAGAAGAATGTGGCAGGTATGTAGAGGCTCTCCTGGGTATGTAGGGATCTCAAAACTTGAGTGAAACATAGAAGAATGTCTGCCTCTCAGGGGAAGGAAAAGGGCTTTAGGGCCAGGCTTGGCCTTGCTAAGAACTGCTGAGTGGCTTTGGACAGGCCAGTTTACCTCTCTGAGCCAAAGGGTCCTTATCTGCACAGTATACACAGTGATGGCTGCTACCTGAAAGATGGAAGTAGAAAGAGTTGGTATCAATCTGCATTTGGTTCAGGGCCTGGTCCCTAGCAAATGTTAGAGAGCAGCAGCATGAATGTTGAAAGGGATCTATTTACTAAGTGAAGAAAGTGAATGAAGGAGCTCAGATCATAGGTGGAGTTTGGGATAAAAGCTGAAAGACAGTTTGGTATATTGTGGGAAGGTCCTAATGCATGGACTCTTGGTGAACAGCTGGGGCTTGTTTGGTGGTGGATGCTAGTTCCATGATCAGGAGGGAGATTGCTAGAATGTGGATGGGTATTCTGAGTTTATAGTAAGGATTTAGCTATAAGTAGGGGAATGGAGCGTGGCAGACAGGATCTCAGAGGTTGGTAGGATTTGTAAAGGCATGAATGGTGCTTGTGGGCATTTGGAGCAGGGTTTCTGTGACCTGAAGGATTGAAGGCCAGTTTTCCCTCTATTTGAAGCATGGCAAGGAACTTCAGAGACTACCTCATCCATCATAAACATACATAGCACTCCATCATATATTCTTATTCAACCCACTAGCCCTGCAGGAGCGCTATGGGAAAGAGACTGTGAAGTCCTCAACTGTCAGTGAAGGCCAAGGAGACCCCCCAGGGGGCCTCACTCCCACTATCATGGCCCCCATGCCATTGGCAGAGGTGGAGCTGAAATGGGAAATGGAGAAAGAGGAAAAGAGATTGCTCTGGGAGCAGCTGCAAGGCTTGGAGGTAAACCTGGGTCTGTTGTGGCTGGGATGTCTGGAGGCAGGCAGATGCCCTGGCTCTGTCTGTGGTCCCACGGAGATGTCTGTGACATCACCATCTCGTGGGCAGAAGGGAAGGGGTGAGGGAGGCAGGAGGATAAGGTGAAGCAGAGGCCTTCCCCTGTCCTTACTAACAACAAGCCCATCCCTCATCTTTCCTTGCAGAGCTCAAAGCAGGCTGAAACATCCAGGCTGCAGGAAGAACTCGCTAAGGTGGGGCTGCCCAGCTTATTCCTGGCATAGCATAAAAGAGCATTGTGCCTCCCTCAGAGCCTCAGTTTCATCATGGGGGAAGTGGAGAGACTCACACTTATCTTTCAGAGTTACTTTCAATATGGAATGGGCTAATGTGGCCCCACTCTATTTTGTGCATGTCAGGCCCCATCCCTTTTGTCTCCTCCCAACTTTGCCCATTCATTCATTTATCCAAGCACTTACAGATTCCTTATTCTTATTTTAGAACCTAGCGGTCCAGCATTAAGATAACCAGTTAGGATCCTGATTTCTAGGCCTCCCAGACTAGCCATTCTAGGATGTGGCTATTGGCCACTATTTAGAGGACATAAGTGCTGGCCTTTGGAGCCCAAGGGATCTAAATGAAAATAATGCTTTTGCTGCTGACCAGCCAGGCAACTAAATTACTTATGCTTTCTGAGACTTAGTTTCCCAGTTTGTAAGACTGGTCGTAGTCACTTCTCAGGGCTATTTTGAGGATTCCATAGGATAACATAAGTAAATCATGTCTTTCAGAAAGGGTGCAGTGAAATTATGTGAAAATATTAAGTTAATTTTTGTCTTTGTTAATATAATTATCATTTTCATCACTTGTCTACTCCCCTTTGTCCCTCCCATCCAGCTCTCTGAGAAACTAAAAAAGAAACAAGAAAGGTACACTTCCTTTTTAAATGGTTTTTAAGAGCCTAAAGGGACACTGACTTATAAAACTGACCCATCTATGTCTGTCTTTCTGTGTCCAGCTTTTGCCGTCTACAGACAGAGAAGGAAACACTATTTAATGACAGCAGGTAACTGTCAGGATTGGGAGCACTGGTAGACAGAGACTGTTCCATGCAGAATTACCTGAAGATCACAGGGGCAAAACTAGGAGTTTGAATCTTGAGCCACATCCAGTGTGCCCTATCCCTGTCACCCCCAGGAACAAGATTGAGGAGTTACAACAGCGGAAGGAAGCTGATCTAAAGGCTCAGTTGGCTCGTACCCAGAAACTGCAGCAGGAACTTGAGGCTGCCAATCAAGTGAGAAGCTCAGTCCTGAGATCCCTGGGGTGGGGACTCTTGTTTGGGGAGGTCTGTGGCTCATGGAGACTGGCTGGGCAGTCTGTAGTATTTCCTATGTTGGAAATTCAGAGATTGGATGGGCCTAGGCCTTCCCCAGGAGGTAGAAAAATAGGACCTCAGGAGCCCCAAGAGTTCTAAGATTTGGGATAAGGGTCTGTATGGATCAGAGGCCCTGGGACTGAGGACTTGGGGGATTGTGTATTACAAGTTCATATCAGTCTGAAACTACCACTGGGGTTTAGGACCAGTAATAGGTATGAGTCTGAACTTCCTGGAGACTGGGTGATGTTGAGACCTTTAAGAGTAGGGGTGTCAGTAAATTTGGGATCTCCAGAGGCCTAGGGCATGGGACAGTTGGTACTAGAGGTGTAGTGCATTTGAGACTCTCAGGGTCTGGAGGTTAGTTTGGGTCTAAGATGTTTAGGAAGTGGAATTGCATGGGCTAGGTGGTCCTGAGACCCCTGGGGAAAGTGAACAAAAAGCTGGTCAGTCTGAGACCTTCAGGGGCTGGTATAAAAGTCTAGGTGGTTCTGTGGCTCTTGATGGTTGGGGGCTGGCTGACTTTAAAGCCTCTAGGTTTTCCTCTAGAAGGGGTAAGTCATAAGTCCATTGGAGAAGGGAATATGGTGGTTCATGGTACTAAGGCCCCCTAGAAACTGGGAATATGGAAGCTGTAACAGGAGTCTAAGTAAGGCTGAGATGCCCCAGGACCTGGTAGTGATCTGTCTCTGAAGATCCTCAGAGAGTGGGGACCAGAGTAATAGGTGGTGGGAGTAAGTCTGAGACTTCTCTAGGAGCTGGAAACTAGGAGATTGTATGAACTTGAGACCTCTAGAGTCTGGAACTAGGAGTTTGTGTGGATCCAAAACCCTTGGAAACTTGAGACATGGGGGTTTTAGTGTTTCTGAAACCCCTGGTAGTCAGGGCCTGGAGTCTGAGTAAAGCTATTGTCCCTAGATATTGACCACATCTGTGATTCCTGGGGTTTGTATGCATCTTGAGAATCTGGGGCTCCCAAGCTGGAATCTGAGTTAGTGTAAGACATCTTATGGATGGGAGCTAGGGGAGTTTGAGTCCTCCAAGAGCTAAGACCAGGAGCTTAGGTGTATCTGACATGCTTGAAGGATGGGATAGAGGGTACAAGAGTGTCTAAGGCCACTTCAGGTTGTGACCTGGAGTCTGGTGAACCTGACATCCTTGATGGGTAGTCCCAAACTCACAAGTGCTGGGGACACACTGTTGGTTACTCAAAAGGGAGTCTGTATGGTTATATGTACCTCAGGGGTGGCTGAGGTCTGGAATGGGCTCCCCTGACCTCCTGGTACCCACAGAGCTTGGCAGAGTTAAGAGATCAGCGGCAGGGAGAACGCCTGGAGCATGCAGCAGCTTTGAGGGCCCTACAAGATCAGGTACGTTGTACTGGGTGGGTTTGGGGATCTGAGGTTGAGGGAGTTGGCAGCCTGAGTGAGTGGGTGCTACACAGGTAGGCAGGTCCCTGGGGGTCTTTCTTCTCCTAGTCCTGGTCTGTGGTCCGTGTGTCTGTCTGTTTCCTTTCTTTCTTGGCTGCGGGTAGGTCCTGCCTTCCTGTTCTGGACCCGCTCTCACCTGTCGTGGGGGTGGGGCCAGGTGTCCATCCAGAGTGCAGATGCGCAGGAACAAGTGGAAGGGCTATTGGCTGAGAACAATGCCTTGAGGACTAGCCTGGCTGCCCTGGAGCAGGTACAGGACACATGAGAGCCCTTGCTGATCCCTCCTCATTCTCCCATTTCTCTTCTTTCTGGTCCATACCCAGGCAGGGTGTTTGGATACCATGCTGTTTTCTGGTACCTGTTTCTGTTTTTGTTTTCTGTTGGCTCCAGCCCTCTTCTCTCTAGTCATCCATCCTTGCTTCTCTGACATTCTAGTTTCTCTCCAGTAAAGTGAATGAAATATAATAATCTTAAGTGTATAACTCAGTGAATTCTATCTTTCTATCTCTCAATCTTCCTATTTTTCTGTCTCCACATAGCCACCTCCCAGATCAAAAAATAGTGTATTTTCAGTACCCTAGAAGGTCCCCTTTACCCTTTCCAGTCAATACTCCCTCAGAAATAACCATCATTCTGACTTTAGCAACATAGATTCACTTCATTTGCTTTTACTTTATATAAATGGAATCAATGTTACTTTGTCTTTGGCTACTTTCTGGCACCTTTGTATACATGAGGTTTATCCAAATATAGCTTGGGTTTGTTCTTTTATCACTGTGAAGTACTCCATTGCATGAATATACCATATTTATACATTATCCTCACTGTTTTTCTTTTGAAATTTTCTCTCATTCTAATTTTCTTCATGCCTTTCTGGAACTGAGAGGCCCATGCCTCATGCCTGGGTCCCTGGGGCCCCTTCACTCCATATCCCATCACCACACTTTCTGCAGATCCAAACAGCAAAGACACAAGAACTGAATATGCTCCGGGAAGAGACCACTGGGCTAGCAGCTGAGTTACAGCAGCGGCAAACTGAGTATGAGGATCTCATGGGACAGAAGGATGACCTCAACTCCCAGCTCCAGGTGATACTTCTGGCTCTGGTCTGTCTTACAGTTCCCTAGTACTGGTTCAGTGGAATCCCCAAGAGGTGCAGTAGGGAGACTATATAGTCAGGAGGACCTAGATTCCAGGCTGTTTCCCTGACTTTATTAGTATCCATATGTCCTGGCACAAATCATTTTGCTTCTCCGAAGCTGGGCCTCTTCAGTTCATTAGGATATACATTCTGATTCCATAGTATAGGTTATGTGTCCTTTATCCAACCTGTTTGGGATTAGAAATGTTTCAGATTTCTGATTTTGGGGATTTTAGAATATTTGCATATACTTACCAAGATGTATTGGGAATAGGACCCAAGTCTAACCACAAAATTCATTTGTTTTGTATATACCTTATACATATAGCCTGGAAGTAGTTTTATATCATATTTTTAGTACACCTGTATTTTTCCCTTGGGGGAAACAGATCTTGCTATGTTATCTAGTCTGTCCGTGAAATTGTAATCCTCCTGCCTCAGCCTTCTGAGTAACTTGGATTATAGGTGTGTACTACTGTGCCTGGCTTGTACCTGTGTTTTTCTATTTTTTAATAAACTTTTAAAAATTTTTTTAAATTGTAGATGGACACAATACCTTTATTTATTTGTTTGTTTATTTATTTATTTATTTATTTATTTTTATGTGGTGCTGAGGATCGAACCCAGTGCTAGGCGAGTGCTCTATCACTGAGTCACAACCTCAGCCCCACACCTGTGTTTGACTGTGACCTATCACAAGAGGTCAGATGTGGAATTTTCTACTCTGGTCTCATGTTGGTACTCAAAAAGGTTTAGATTTTACATTTTTGGATAGAAACTGGAATAATAGTAAATTAAATAAGAGAGAAGTTTAAATCTCTTTCATGTAAAACTCCAAGTAGGTTGTTTAAGGATGAGTGATGGCTCTGCAATCATCAGTGACCCTCATTCTTTTTCTATTGCTCTTCTCCCACCTTCAACACAAGACTTCTATCTTGGCATTCAGGGTGGTTGCTCAAGCTCCTCCACCATCATTTTGGCATTCCATCTTGAAGGAAGAAGGAAATAGGGCAGGGAATAGTATTCCCCTTTCCTTTAAGAGCACTACCTGCCAGGCATGGTGGCGCATACCTCTAATAGCAGCTACTTGAGAGGCTGAGGCAGGAGGATCCCAAGCTTGAAGTCAGCAGGGAAACTTAGTGAGATCCTGTCTTAAAATAAGATAAAAAGGGCTGGGGAATGTAACTTAGTGTTTGTCTAGTATGTGCCAGGCCCTGATCTCAATCCCCAGTACCAAAAAAAAAAAAAGCATAACCTAAGTTACATCAACCAATTTCATACATAAAAAGTAATCACGTGAGTTGAGAGTAGTGGCACCAGCCTGTAGTCCAGCTACTTGGGAGGCTGAGGCAGGAGGATCCCTTGAGCCCAGGAGTTTGAGGTCAGCTTGGGCAACATGGCAATACCCTGTCTCATAAAATAAAATAAGAAAAAAATCACATGGATACACCTAACTTTGAAGGAAGAGGGGTAATGCTTGCTAGACCATCATGTACCCAACCACAAACTCTGTTGCTAGGAATGTATGGGAGAATGAATATTGGGAAGCAACTAGCTGTGTAGAGGTTGAGATTATAACACTCACTTGACCAATGGAAAGGGAGATGGTCTACTAGAAGCATCCCAGGTAACCAGCACCTACTAGCTCTTCATCAAACTCATCCCCTTTGTTCCTGCATTAGGAGTCATTACGGGCCAATAGTCGCCTTCTGGAACAACTTCAAGAAATAGGGCAGGAGAAGGAGCAGTTGATCCAGGAACTCCAGGAGGCTAGGAAGGTAGGGCACCATGGAGAGAGGTGGAGGGACTGGCTCAGTCCAAGGAAATTGGGGGATGTAATATGTTCAAATCCATGGGAATGAGGGGGGGAAGAAAATGACCCATTTTCTGAGGATGGGAGAGTGACTCAGCCAAATTGATTGGACTGAGATAGGGGTGTCTGGCTAATTCCTTGGCCATGGGGACAGGGTGGTGGCCCTTTTCCAGTATTAGGGAAGGAGGTTGATTGCCATCCTTCTGACCCCCCCAGAGTGCTGAGAAGCGCAAGGCAATGCTGGATGAACTAGCCATGGAGACGCTGCAGGAGAAGTCTCAGCACAAGGAAGAGCTGGGAGCAGTCCGACTAAGGCATGAAAAGGAGGTGCTGGGGGTGCGTGCCCGCTACGAGCGTGAGCTCCGAGAGTTGCATGAAGACAAAAAGCGGCAGGAGGAGGAGCTCCGTGGGCAGATCCGGGAGGAGAAGGTGGGTGGGTAAATTCAATGCCCTTCCTCCTCCAAACCTTGGGGGCCACAGTGTTGTTGATAAGCCAATGAATGGCATGTGTGAGGTGCCTGGTCCTCAGCCTACCTTG
Source organism: Urocitellus parryii (assembly GCF_045843805.1). NCBI lineage: Eukaryota > Metazoa > Chordata > Mammalia > Rodentia > Sciuridae > Urocitellus > Urocitellus parryii. Next base: position 90,448,910 of record NC_135547.1, on the reverse strand, counting down.
CCCTGGATGCCCCTTCCAGGCCCGAACACGGGAGTTGGAGAATCTCCAGCAGACAGTGGAAGAACTTCAGGCTCAGGTACACTCCATGGATGGAGCCAAGGGCTGGTTTGAACGGCGCTTGAAGGAAGCTGAGGTGAGTTGGTGGTGCCCAGTGAGACATAGAGGCTGCTTATCGGGCACCCAGGCCAAACCAGGGTGCAGAAGTGGTCAGGACCTAGAACTTTCTGAGACGTCCTGGACTTGTGTCTATAGCCACAGTCCTGCTGGCTCAATAGCAGCCTTCTAGAGTAGACCAAGGAATGGCCAACAGACAGGGCAAAATGTTAGGTGTGCAGTGCCACCCCATCTTTGTGCAGATTTGAAAAGGCACCTGCTGTTCCTGGAATTTTACTTCTATCAGGAAATTGTTGTGATATACTGATTTGATTTGAACAGGAGCTTTTATTGCCATTTTCTGGAAAACTCAGGACAATACATAAGAGGAAATGTCAAGGAGCAGTGAAGAGCACAGACCAGAGCCAGTTTGCCTGGGTTTGAATTCTGGCTGGGCCATTTGCTAGCTGTGTGTCCTTGGGCAAGTCATCTGACCTCTCTGTGACCTGTTCTCATATTTGGTAGAAAAGGGATAATAATAGGGTCTGGGGGTGTAGTTCAGTGGTAGAGTATTTGCTTAGGGTGCATGAGGACTTCGTTCAACTCCCAGCATAAATAAATAAATAAATAAATATAATGCCTACTGTCTAGGGATTATGGGAGGATTAGGGAAGATGAGTTAATATATGTAAAACCCTTTGAATATTCCTGGCATGTAGTAAGTGTTATGTTATGTGTTGTTAAATAAAAGAAAATGTAAATGCAAATCTAGAGTTATATGAATGGCACAGGCTTAAATGTAACACTTCTGCCTAAGAGCATGTGGTGTTTTCCTGCAAGAAGTTCTTTTCTGCATGCCTGAAGGGCCCCACTGCAGTATACCCTTAAACTGGGCATAATGTCTTCTGGGGGGCTGTGGCCAGACCCAGGACTTGTCTTGTAGGAATCTTTACAGCAGCAGCAGCAGGAGCAAGAGGAAGCCCTAAAGCAGTGCCAGGAGCAGCATACTGCTGAGTTGAAGGTGCTTCTCCTTTGATGATGTTCCTCTTTCCGGGTACTGAAGGGCCCTCAAGGGAGTACAGAGGCTTCCCAATCTGCAGCCTGAGCTACTCTCTGCTTTACAGGGCAAGGAGGAGGAGCTACAGGGTCTACGCGATCAGCTTCAGCAGGCCCAGGAGGAGCGAGATGGCCACTTGAAGACTATTAGCAACCTGAAGCAGGTCAATGGTCCCTCTATGGCCCCAGACACACCCTTGGGTAAAGAGGGGGTGTGCTGCAGGCAGCTGTTCTGGCATCTGTCAGCCATGCTGCCTTTACCTGACAGGAGGTGAAGGATACAGTGGATGGGCAGCGGATCTTGGAGAAGAAGGGCAGTGCTGCGGTAAAATGGGGAGGTGCCCTTGTACAGCCCTTTCCTGGCATGTATGCCCTTCCTTTCCCTATGGGCCCCCTGGCCCTCAACCCTCATCTTCCCCCTGTCCCTGCACAGCTGAAAGACCTCAAGCGGCAGTTGCACCTGGAGCGAAAACGGGCCGACAAGCTGCAGGAGCGGCTGCAGGACATCCTCACCAATAGCAAGAGCCGCTCTGGTGAGGCACCAGGACAGGAAGAGAAGGCTACGGTGCAGGGTAGCCAGGGCCTGGGCATATGGGTCCCGGGGCTTTCTTGCACCTCCATTGATCCTCTCTCTGGCTTCTTCTGTCCCTCTTGAACTCTTACGTGTTTTCTTCTGTTTCTTTCTTTCTCTCTCTCTCCCTTTTTGTTTTCTCTGTTGTCTCTCCATGTTTCTGTGTTCCATTTGTTCCCTTTCCTCTTAGTTTGCCTTTATCTCCCTGCCTTCTTTCTCTACATCTCTCCTTTTCTGTTCCCCACTTTTTATTCTTTCTGTCCATTTATCTCATTCTTTCTCTATCTCCTCTCTCTGTCTGCATTCCCACTACCCCCACGTACACACTCCTATACCTCACTCGGTGTTTCTAAATCTGTTGTATCCATTCTCTCCTTCTATAAATTCCCACAGTCAAGTCCAGGGTTCCTGAAACAAAGCCCCCTGATTTGCTCCCCTCTAGGAACTCCCAGTGGAGCTAGGGAGACAGACATCCATGCAAGCGGCAACATTGTACTGTTTTATTATACAACCAAATCCAATTCATGTTATTTCTGCCACTTAAGGCAAAGACAGACATAAAAATTAGGTTTGTATTCGCCTTTTTTGGATGGGGGTGGCCTATAAATACATTGAAATAAGTAAGATGCAGTGATGATTCTGTTGCATCTCTCAGACCATAGCCTCAGAGAAAACTCGCTCTCTCGTTCTCCCACTCAGGGTACATGTGGAACCTCACTCAGCACCCCACCCATGCTAGAGAGCCCTTGGGGTGTGCTATTAACATACCCTTCCTGACACTGAGAAACAGCCACAAGAGCAGTGGCACAAATTCAATGCCCATGTTTTAAGTACATAGCAAAATGAATGTTATCTCATTTCAAATCAATTTCTCTGTGAGGTACTCAGTTTCCTGAAGTCACCTCTTTATAACAGGAATTTTGTTTCTGTTTCTGTTTTGTTACAAATTAAGCCACACAGAACAGATTAGAATGGTATACCATACCTCCATCTTGTCCATTAAATGGAACTGAGATCTAGTGCATGGCCATGAGTCTGTCTCCATCATTTTCTTTTTCTTAACAGTCTGGGGGTTGGACACAGAGGTGCTTTTACCACTGAGCTACATTGCCAGCCCTTTTTATTTTTTATATTGATACAGTTTCTCACTAAATTGTTGAGGGTCTTGCTGAATTGGTGATGCTGGTTTCAAACTTGTGATCCTTCTGCCTTACCCTTCTGAGTCACTGGGATTATAGATGCATGCCACCAAGCCTGGCTTCTCCATCATTTTTCTCTGCTTCATGTCTTTTGCCAGGGTCTCTGATCGTCTCCATCATCTGCTCTAGCTTCCTGTCCCTCTGGGGTTTTCTCTGTGTGTGAGTGTGCCCTATGCCCTCTCCAGGGTTCTGTTTTCCTTTCTTCATGCCCAACTCTGAGTGCTAATGCTACTAGAGGCCCAGGTATCCCCTATTTCTCCTGGCCTCTTTCACCTTGGCTCTCTTTTATTGTGTGTATTTGCCAACTAAGACAGCTGTTTTTTTTTTTTTTTCACTGTCTTTCCCTGTCCTGTCTGCTTCTGACTTTCCCATGCCCTAGTGTGTCTCTTTGCCTCCTTCCATCTCTGTCAAATCTATTTTCTGCCTCTTCCTGCCAGTTGGTGCCCTGGGACCCAGGGGGATGGGCTCAGTTTCTCTTCCCTCCACTTTCCAGGCCTTGAGGAGCTGGTTCTTTCTGAGATGAACTCACCAAGCCGGACCCAGACAGGAGACAGCAGTAGCATCTCCTCCTTCAGCTACCGGGAGATCTTGCGGGAAAAGGAGAGCTCAGCTGTTCCAGCCAGGGTAAGGGACAAGGAAGAGTGTGCAATCCCAGTTTTTCCTGCCCCAAATCTGGAATTGGGGCATCCCCCTATTTTTTCCCTCAGCTGCAGCCATCTACTCTGAGTCTAGCACAAGCATTTTTGTTTTCCTTCTTGGTGCTAGGATTTGAACCCAGGGCGTTGGGCATGTCAGCACATGCTCTACCACTGGAACTACAACCCAATCTCCTGGCACATGCATTTTTTTTGACAAGTTCTTCCCAATCTTATCAACTTGGATTGTTACATGGGGGACAGGCCAATCGTTTTCTCTCTTTGACCATCATGTTTCAGCATTTGTCAGCTAATTCCACCTTTCTGGGAGCCATAAAGTATGTGGTGTGTAGTAAGTGTATCTACCCATGTAGGAGGTCCCTTCTTCCAAATCACACTTATTATTCATTATTATTGCTATCTGTTATGTCAGTTTCCTTGCTAGCCAGTTTTATTTGGAAATTTTTTTATCATTCCATAAATAGTATGTGTACATTATAGAATAAAAAAAAAAGTCGGTATGGTGGTGCATTCCAGTAATCCCACGTACTCAGGAGGCTGAGGCAGGAGGATCAAAAGTTCAAAGCTAGCCTCAGCAACTTAGTGTGGCGCTGTCTAAAAATAAAAAAGGACTGGGGATGTAATTCAATGGTAAAGTGTCCCTGAATTCAATCCCTAGTACCAAAAAACAAAGAAACAAAACAAAACAAAAACAAGTGAGTAAAGATTTTACCACACAAAGGTCATTATTATAAATTCTCAGTTCAAGTTGGGCACAGTGTTGCCCATCTGCAGTTCCAGCTATTCAGAAGGGCAAGGAAAGATCATTTGAATCCCGTAATTCAAGGCAAGCCTGAACAACATAGTGAAACCTTGATCTAAATAAAATCTTAGTTCATACCCTTCCAGATCCCTCATTTTAAAATCCTAAATGGCACTAAGAACATGTTTTGGTTCACCTGGTTTCTACCTTCCCAATTTTAAAAATTTTCATCTTATCTAATACTCTAGTTTACCTTAATCATATTTTTCTAGTTGGCCCCAAAATGTTCTTTGTTGCTGTTTTTCTGAAAACTGAAAATCAGAATTCCATTTCAGAGCACATGTTACATCATCTCGTTATTTTCTCCCCCTTTAATCTAGTCTGGTACTGGGGATTCAACCAAAGCCACTGACGTGAGCACTGAGCCACATCCCTAGCCCTTCTTATTTTTGAGAAGGGGTCTTGCTACATTGCTTAGGGCCTTGTTAATTGCTCAGGTTGGCCTTGAACTTGTGATTCTCCTCAGTCTCCCAAGTCTCTGAGATTACAGGCATCACCATCATGCCCAGCTTTCTTTTGGTCCCTTTTTTGTGACATTATCTTGGGAACAAACCAGGCCAGTTGACTTATAAGAAGTGTCCTACCTTTTGAATTTTTTTACTTGTTTACTAGTGGTGCTTTATCAGCTCTCACCTCCATTTCCTGTTGGCTAAAAGATCTCATTTGCTAATGTATCTCCCTTAATTTTCTCAGTAATGCTCTGATGTGGTAGTTATTCTCTATCTGCCTTTAGACCAAGGGGAACACAGAGTTTCTGAGGGTGCCAAGACTGACCAACAGCTCCAGCCACAGGGCCCACACTTTCCCATCCAACTCCAGCTCCTGACTTGTGTCTGGGGTGGGCAATGATGAATCTGGGGCTGGTCACTATCTCCTCTTCCTTGCAGTCCTTATCCAGTAGCCCTCAGGCCCAGCCCCCTCGGCCAGCTGAGCTGTCAGATGAGGAAGTGGCTGAGCTCTTTCAACGGCTGGCAGAAACACAGCAGGAGAAATGGATGCTAGAGGAGAAGGTACTATCTGTCTCTCTGCTTATCCCCATTTGAAGTGCTCTTGGCCAGGCAGTGAGGAGGGGGTCTGGTCAGGCCCTCCTCCTCTCCTCATGGGTGATCATGTGCAGTTGAGGGGTCTGATGTGGGATGGGCTATTTTGCAGGTGAAGCACCTGGAGGTGAGCAGTGCTTCCATGGCAGAGGACCTCTGCCGGAAAAGTGCCATCATTGAGACCTACGTCATGGACAGCCGAATCGGTCAGTGCCCCCTCCCCTGTCCTCACCCCTTGCCATCCAGCCTTTACTTGGCTCTCCAAGTACTACTTTACTCATTTTCCATGTATGCTATGGCTTTTCTCTTCTTGGAACTCAGTGCATCTATTAACAAAATTACAACCCATGGAGAGGATAGCAAGGAAACTGTCTTTTTATCTTTCTTCCTCCCCTTTTCTGTGTGCCTGTCATTCCTTTACTCCCCATTCCTCTAATGTGCTTCTCTGGTCTTCTGTCTCCTTTCTTTTCACCATGTCTTGGCTTCCTCCTCTCTCTCCCTTCTGTTTTCTCCTTGTATCTTTTTTCTTCTGACCCCTCTCCTTCACCTTCTCTTACTGGCTATATTGTTCTGCTTCCACAAGTTTTAATTCTCTGTATTTTTATTCTTTTTGAGGTTCTGATCTCTTCTCCCTCCTTCCTCACCCTCTCTTCCTCTCCCACCTGTCTCCTACCTTCTCTCCCTTTGCTCTTCCTTTCTGTCTTTATTTCTTTTGCTCCTTCTTTCAAACCTTCTTCTCCCCCTGATTTTTCCTTAGCAGAACAATACCTATTGGCATGTGCTGAGGGTTTACTGTGTGCTCTATAATTTTCATGCAGTCATGCATCTTTCCAACTCCATGATTTAGATATTTACCCCCATTTTCAGGGTCACATCGCTATTAAGTGACAAAGCTTGGTTTCACATGTCAAAATCTCCACCCCCCTACATAACATGGCTTCTCTCCCTCCCCTCTCCTCTGCTCTGTTCCCCTCTTTTCTCCTCTGGCTCTGCCCATCTCTCCTCCGGCTCTGCCGAGGGGGTAGTGCTCAGCTTGGGCCCTTGCAGATGTGTCTGTGGCAGCAGGCCACACAGACCGCAGCGGGCTGGGCAGCGTCCTGAGAGACCTAGTGAAGCCAGGAGACGAGAACCTTCGGGAGATGAACAAGAAGCTGCAGAACATGCTGGAGGAGCAGCTCACCAAGAATATGCACTTGCACAAGGCGAGTGTAGCCTACTAGCCTCCCCATCTATCTAACCACATGTCTCCCTAGCCACAGAGCCCCAGGTCTTCTGCCAGTCCCTGTAGTCACTTACCCAGACTTTGTCCTCCCAGCCATTCTCCTACTCTTATATACACCACCCTTTCATGCTCCCATCTTTCATCTTTGGGTCAACTTATTATTGACTCGTCTCTCTTTTCTTCCACCTACCCATCCATCCATCTATTTATACACCCACCCAACCATTTATTCATCTGTCCATATACCTACTCTTTTACCTATCTAATCATCTTTCCCAGGTCTTCCAACCATTTCCTGACCTATCCTTCTCTTTCCTCACTCACCCATTGTCTTACCTTGCCAACCTACCAGATGACTTGCCTCCCTACCTGTTGTCCTCCCTATGGCCTCTTCACAATGCATTTGTGCACCTGTTTGCCTGCCATAGATCCCTGATGTGTTTACCTACATGTCCATTGGCCCATCTCTTTCACCCAAATATTTCCCCCATCTCTGGGGGATTCATAAAGGAGTCAGACCCAGCTCCTACCTTGGAGAAGCAAGTTCACATTTAGTAGAAGACAAGGTGGTGAGGGTGACAATTATATCCTCTGGCAGCACTGGGCCACAGCAGGTGACCCACTACATCTCCTTAGCTCCCATCTTCTCCATGCCCAGCCTTCTGTTGAAGGCTCTGTGAACTCCAAGAACCTTCCCAAACCAAGCCAGACACCATTGGAAATGAAGGAGCCTCCCCTACCTACTTCTCTGGCCCATTATGGCTTTTTTGTTTCTTAGGACATGGAAGTTCTGTCCCAGGAAATTGTACGACTCAGCAAGGAGTGCGTGGGGTCACCTGACCCAGACCTAGAGCCTGGAGAATCCAGCTAAAGACCTGCAGGCTGCATCCACTCCCTCCCCTTGTCACCTCCCAGGATGCTACTCCCTTGGGCTATGGAGGGAAATGGGGGCTGACACCAAAATCTAGTATTTTGGGAGACTGGACATTAAAGGGGCTAGAGGCCTGATGGCTGGTGTAAATGACCTGGTCAGGGCAGAGGGCCCCCCCCCCCCCCCCGGGAGTGGGAATCCCCAGGGAAGGGGTAGGGATTTCTCCTTGGCCCAGGCTCCCAGGGAGATCTGCCTCCATCTCTGCATGAGCTCTCCCTCCCAGAGACCAACACTTTTTTATTTTATTTTATTTTTTAATTTATGTCTGAAAGCCTGACTACTCTGCACTTGGGATTGGGGGTGTTGGGTGGGGGTGCGGTCTGTGTTCAGCGTTCTAGCAACGTGTATGTGTGTGTGCGCGTGTGTGTGTGTGTATAAAGGCTGTGCAGCCAAAATACCATCTGGCCAGACGGGCCCACCCACTGACTGTCTGGTCTCATTTTTTTTTTTTTCAATCAAGGGGGATGTTCTGGGGGTCAGAAGGTCACTCTGTTGCATTGGGGAGGGAGTTCTATGACTTCAACTTTATTATTTCCTCCAACCTCAACTCACTTGTCACCTGACCAACCTCTAAAACTAAGTGGAGCATAAATATCTGCAGATATATGTATGTGGGTAGATGTGCGTGGGGTTGTGGTATAGATCAGTGGACAGATGGGAGGATGGATAAGTGGTTGGATGGACTGATGATAAATAAGTGGAAGTTTGCATGGATCAATTTTGGCTAAGTTGGGAAATGGATGGGTGGATTGGCGGATGAATAGATGGATCAGTAAATGGATAACTAGAGAATGGATAAGTGGATATATAAATGGACAGATGATGTATAGATGGACAAATGGTTGAGTGGATGAATTGAGTATGTAGCTGGATGGTTGGATTTATGAACAGGTTGGGAATAAACTCTTGGATGAATAAAGGACTGTATCGATGGATAAGCTAATGAATAGGGAGGGTAAAGAGTGGGTGCATAAGTGATGAGTGATTGGACAGATGAATGGATACTGATACATATGGATAGGTTGGTGAATAGTTGGATAGGGTGAACATACAGATGGATGAGCAAGTGGGTTGATGGATTAATGGCTAAATAGGTGGAGGGGTGGGTAGAGTGATTGCTTATGTAGATGGGAGGGTGGACAAATCAAGAGTGTAATAAGTGAGCAAATGGAGGAATCCAATGGGTTGGTAAATGGATTGAAAGGCTATACTTCCTGTGTTACTGTGCCCTCATCACACAACTTTAGTTATCTAAGATTAGAAATCATCTGTGCCAGGCCCTGGGTCATCCCCTTTCACATCATTTCAATTAATGCTCCAAATGACATTGTCAAGTAGGGATAACTCCATTCTGACAGCCAAAGAAACAATGCAAGGCATTTCTCAAGGACATAGCAAATGTGGCAAAGTTTTGAGTTTGAACCCACCTATGCCTGCCATAGACTCTTCATACTCTGTGCTCCTGCCAACCAGGAGCAGAGCCCTCTAGAGGATGTGATGTGATTTGCAGTCACTGGGTGTGCACAGATAAGGGCTCCTGCCCCCTTGGCGTGAAACCTGCCTGGACTGGGGGGTGGGGCCTGAATTGTCCCTGTCTGCACTCCCTGTACCCCACATTTCATATCGCAAGACAGTGGAAGATGCATGCTCCAGTCCCATGATAGAAGTTTAAAACTGGGGCTGTGGCACACTCCTAGGGGGTGGCTTTAAAGACCTGTCCATCTGGAGAGAGACAGCCCCCATCAATAACCCTCGCACCCCAGTTTCTCCTGCCCTTCCACAGCCTGGGGGGCAGGGAGGGGACACAGCGCTGCATCATTCCCCATGGCACTCCGCTCTGGGGCCATTAACAGACGCCTCCCCATCGATCGATCGGTTCTGCTAAGTGCTGCTGATTCAGGCGGGTGGGGGTGGGGGCCCCTGGGGGTAGAGGGGGTAGGAACTGGGCAGGAAGAGGGGGGAGTCCAGGAAGGAGGTGGGGAGAACTGGCAAAGCTCCCTGCCACCCCCATTTTCCAGATGACGCGACTGAGGCCCAACCAGCTTTGTAGGAGGCGGAGTCTCCCCAGGGTCCCTCGCAGGCTGCCCTAGGGGAGGGGGCTCTGAGAGCCACGAGGCCCCTCCCTGCCTTTCCATCTCCCGGCAAGCTCAGAGGGGCGGGGAGAGAGCCGAAGGAGGAGGAGGAGGAGGAGAACTCGGGGCAGCTCTGCAGAGGGGGCCAGCAGCTCCGGTGTTTGGTACCCCCAGCCCCACCGCTGTTGCTGCTGCTGCAGCCGGGACACAGGTGAGGACGCTCTATGGGGAGTGGGAGGGGGCCGCCAAGCACTGTCCTTGTCCTTCCCTGGTCCAGCCCCCACACCCTAACCCATCTTGGGACAGTCCCCAGGGATCCCACTGGACCTTGTCCTTCCACAGCCTCCTTCCAGGGACCCAACCCCCTCCCCTGCCTGTGCTGCCTTCCCTTCTAGGCCTGGCTGTGGCTGCCTTTCTTCCTCCTCCTCCTCCTCCTCCTTCTCCTGCCGCCGCTGCTGCTGCTGCTGCTGCTGCTGCTGCTGCTGCTGCTGCTGCTGTCTAGCACACACCGCCTGCCCCTCGGGGTGTGGTTTCCCCAGACCTGCCCCCATCGTTGGGACCCAGCCTTCTCCAGCCTCTCCTGCCTGTCTCCTGCAAGGTTCAGCAGCCCCCACCTCCCCGGAGACACACCCAACTCCCTTTCAACACCCCTCTGTTCTCTCCAACCCATTTTTGGGGAAATCCTTGTGCCCAACTTCAGTCCGGTTGAGTCCCAGCACCTTAGGGTTCCCCAGGCCCCTCTTCTCTTCTCCCAGAACTCTTCAGAGTGTGGACCAGGCTTCCTCTGCCCCTTTAGATATCCCCCTCACCCAGATATCTACCGTCCTCTTACAAAATAATCCAGTCCCATAACTACCTCTTTAGCTACCCCATTCCATTTCCAGCCCCACTAGGGGGCCCTCACTTCTTCTGCTTTCCCTAGAACTCCTGTAATATGTAGACAACACCCCCAGGCTATTCTTGGCAGCTCTAGGCACTCCCAAGACACTTTTCAGCCTCTTTACAACCTCCTGGCTCTACAGCCACCCTTGAGAAGCACCAGCCCCTTTTCAGATCCCATGAGGGTGCTTCAACCCCCTTATCTTTACCCTAGAAGTCTTGAGGGTATGGACGACCCTCCTCACCTTTCTCATCCCCTCTAGAACCAGCCCCCAGGTACACTCAGCCTCTTTCAAGCACCTCTGATCCCATTTGTACCCCTCTGGATGCCCCAATTTCCTCTCCAAACTGGCTAATGGGTTCCAGACCTATTTTTCCTTCCCTGAGAACTCTTGAGAGTGTTGAGAGCTTCCCACTTGTTTCTCGGTCCCTCTAGACACCCCCAAACATCTCTCAGGCACATGCTGACCCCACTAGAATCATCTCAGTCTCTCTAAAGATCCTGGGGATCCTTCTTGTCCTCTCTGATCTCCTTAAGCCCTTATTAGTCCCTCAGGACACCACAAGGGCCCCTCCTAGACCCTCTAAATGCCCCCTAAGCTCCTGCCCATCTCTCTAGTTCCTCCTCCTCGTTCCTCTTGGCCTCTCTAGACACCCCCAGTTTCCTTGCCCTGGTGGCCCAGGGCCTCTCCAAGCCCCCACCATCCTGGAGACAGCCACATTCTCCTAAACGCCACCCCCCAAGTCTCCGTGGGCCTGGGGAGCCGCAGGATGGCGGCAGGCGTGGCCACGTGGTTGCCCTTTGCACGGGCGGCCGCTGTGGGCTGGCTGCCCCTTGCCCAGCAGCCCCTGCCCCCAGCGCCAGGGGTGAAGGCATCTCGAGGGGATGAGGTTCTGGTGGTGAACGTCAGCGGCCGGCGCTTCGAGACCTGGAAGAACACACTGGATCGCTACCCAGACACGTTGCTGGGCAGTTCTGAGAAGGAGTTCTTCTATGACGCGGACTCTGGCGAGTATTTCTTTGATCGCGACCCGGATATGTTCCGGCACGTGCTGAACTTCTACCGAACTGGCCGGCTACACTGCCCACGCCAGGAATGCATCCAGGCCTTCGACGAAGAGCTGGCCTTCTATGGCCTGGTCCCCGAGCTTGTGGGCGACTGCTGCCTTGAAGAGTACCGGGACCGCAAAAAGGAGAATGCTGAGCGCCTGGCTGAAGACGAGGAGGCTGAGCAGGCTGGGGATGGGCCTGCCCTGCCAGCAGGCAGCTCCCTGCGGCAACGGCTCTGGAGGGCCTTCGAGAACCCACACACTAGCACTGCAGCGCTGGTTTTCTACTATGTGACTGGCTTTTTCATCGCAGTGTCGGTCATCGCCAATGTGGTGGAGACCATCCCGTGCCGCGGCCCTGCACGGCGGCCACCAAGGGAGCAGCCCTGTGGTGACCGCTTTCCGACAGCCTTTTTCTGCATGGACACGGCCTGTGTACTCATATTCACGGGAGAATACCTCCTGAGGCTTTTTGCTGCCCCTAGCCGTTGCCGCTTCCTGCGGAGTGTCATGAGCCTCATCGATGTGGTGGCCATTCTGCCCTATTACATTGGGCTTTTTGTGCCCAAGAACGATGATGTCTCGGGTGCATTTGTCACCCTGCGTGTGTTCCGTGTTTTCCGCATTTTCAAGTTCTCCAGGCACTCCCAGGGTTTGCGGATTCTGGGCTACACACTCAAGAGCTGTGCCTCTGAGCTGGGCTTTCTCCTCTTTTCCCTCACCATGGCCATCATCATCTTTGCCACTGTCATGTTCTATGCTGAGAAGGGCACCAGCAAGACCAACTTTACCAGCATCCCTGCGGCCTTCTGGTATACCATTGTCACCATGACCACACTTGGGTGAGTGCAGATCCTGTGTTGGGAGCTGCACAATTACACTCACATTTTCTATAAAATCAGAAAGGTTAGATGAATGATCTCTTTTTATTTTCTTTGTGGTATTAGAGATCCAACCCAGGGCCCTTACACATGCTAAGCACATGCTCTACCACTCTCTCTTTTTGAGCTTTAGTTTGCCCATCTGTAAAACTGGGGGAGTTGGATTTAGTCTTCAAATCCAAGCTTTGACCATCCTTGATTTTCCAGGTCAGGAGACTTGGGGAAAATGATTGTCTTAGCTGTCTTTCTGTTGACCTTTTCTCAGAGCCTCAGTTTCTCCCTCTATAAAGTGGGAAACAATGATTCCCTTTATCACCTAGAGAGAATTCAATGGCATCATGGTTGCAAAAGTTATTTGAATGTTTCTGGTGCAGGATAAATAGGTATTGGCTTCCTATCAACCATTTTTTCTTTTTTTGTAGGGGTGTTGGGGATGGAACCCAGGGCCTCACATATGCTAGGCAAGCACTCTACCACTCAACTACACCCAACTACATCCCCAGCCCTATTTTATATTTTATTTAGAAACAGGGGCACTTAACCACTGATCCACATCCCCAGCCCTTTTTATATTTTATTTTGAGACATGGTCTTGCTAAGTTGCTTACGTCCTCACTAATTTGCTGAGGCTGGCTTTGAACTTGCGATTGATCCTCCTGCCTCATCTTCCTGAGCCACTGGGATTACCAGCGTGTGCCACCATGCCTAGCCACTCCAACCCTTTTAAAAATATTTTCTTTTGAGACAGAATCTCTAAGTTGTTGGTACTAGGAATTAAACCCAAGGGTAAACTGCTGAACTACTACATCCCCAGTCCTTCTTTTAAAAAATTTTTTTTGAGCCTGGGTCTTCCTAAGTTGCTTAGGGCCTTGCTAAATTGCAAAGGCTGTCCTCAAACTTGCAATCCTCCTCCCTCAGCCTCCAGAGTTGCTAGAATTACAGAAATGCACCACCACTCCCAGACCTCATTAGGTTATTTTAGATTTTGCTTTTGTTTTTTTCTCAGTATAGGGATTGAACACAGGTGGTGCTTAACCACTGAGCTATATCCCCAGCCATTTATATTTTTTATTTTGAGACAGGGTCTTGCTAAGTTGCTTAGTTGCTTAGGGCCTGCTGAGGCTGGCCTAGAACTAGCCATCCTCCTGCCTCATCTTCCGGAGGGCTGGAATTACAGGATGCACCACCACACCTGGCCCTCATGAGACTTTTTTTTTTCCTCATGAGGTTCTTTTTTTGGGGGGGTGGAGGGATACCAGGGATTGAACTCAGGGGCACTCAACCACTGAGCCACATCCCCAGCCCTATTTTATATTTTATTTAGAAACACGGTCTCACCAAGTTGCCTAGTGCCTCACTTTTGCTGAGGGTGGCTTTGAACTCGTGATCCTCCTGTCTCAGCCTCCTGAGCCACTGGGTCACCGCGTCCGACCCTCATGAGGTTTTTAAAGGCATTGTTTGGGGCAGATGCTGTGATCCTTCTTTAAAAAAATTATATATATAATTGTGTGTGTGTGTGTGTGTGTGTACACACACATTGTGGGTGAGTCTTTATTTTTATTTATTTATATGTAGCGCTGAGAATTGAAACCAGTGCCTCCCCCATGCTAGGAAAGCACTCTAACATTGAGCCACAACTCCAACCCCTGTGATCCTTCTTTAAGTTTCCATCAGTGTGATTAGATATATTGTTGGTGTCCTGCATTGGTTGAATGAATGACTGAATGAATTGGCCTTGCTCAGTGTCTTAATAGAGGTACAGAAAAATTGATTTGGGGTTTCTAAGGAGTAGAAATTAATTCAGGTTGGAGGTTTGGGATTGGATCAACAAAAAATATTGAGCCCTGACAGTGATTTGGCACTGGGTATTTTGGTGCCTTTTATCCTATTCAGTCCTCACAACAACCCTGTGAAGGTGGATGGCTGCCCATGTCTCATAGTGAGACACAGTCTGAGATGACACATCACAAGAGACAGAAATGGCCAAGTTGGAGAGACTTTGGAGCACAATCCTGAATACTTAAAATGAGTCAAAACACAGAAATAAGGAAAAGCCTTCCTAGGGCACAGCCTAAGCAAAGGCCTAGAAACTTGAGATGCAGAGGCTGCGTTTCTATAGAAGAGATCTAGTTGGTCCTGTGGTTAGAACAAAAGTGTGCTGTGTGTGATCCTGGGCAACTATGGAAATTCCCTGAGCTTCATTTTCCCCCCTCTGTAAAACAAGTCAGTAAGGTGGAGTCTGCTGCACCTCCTGGGGAGGGAGTGTGGCATGGAGGAAGGCAGGGGCAGTTTGAAGGTTCCTTTCTACTTTTTTGTAGGAGTTCAGTTTCAAGGCTTCCCCTGGAGGGAATCAGAAGGGGTCCTACCTAGAGAACAGAGAGGCAGGCAAAACCAACAGAATATTCCCTCAATGGTGCAGAGCTCCTTAGGTGGCCTGTGGTAGTGGAACTCTGTCCCCAGGGAGCTACATTTATTGCCTGTGACTCCCCTGGTCTCCCCTCTGCTTGGTATTATTAGATTTCCAGCTAACTTGGCTGTCCAGTGCACAGCTCTGATGGGGGCAGCAGATGGTAGAGGCTAAGGGCCAGCCCCATGTCTTATTTGACACCCCCTATTGGCCAGAGAGGTTATTATCCACATTTTGCAGAGCAAGAAACTGACACTTAATGAGTCTGAGCGCCTGAACAGGGTCACAGTGAGTCAGGGTTGAATGGGATGGAGTTGGGACAGAGAGGTGGGTGAGCACATTTCTTGACTTTGGCCTACCTCCCCCTTCCCCCAGCTATGGAGATATGGTGCCCAGCACCATTGCTGGCAAGATTTTTGGGTCCATCTGCTCACTCAGTGGTGTCTTGGTCATTGCCCTGCCTGTGCCAGTAATTGTGTCCAACTTTAGCCGCATCTACCACCAGAACCAACGTGCTGACAAGCGCCGAGCGCAGCAGGTAACTGCATCTTGCATCTGATCATCTCTTATTCTTCACACCTCAATCTGGGCTACACTTGGACTCACCCACCTGGCCCTTTGTTTCCTTTTCTTTTTGTAGAAGGTGCGCTTGGCAAGGATCCGGTTGGCAAAGAGTGGAACCACCAACGCCTTCCTGCAGTACAAGCAGAATGGGGGACTTGAGGTGGGTAGGGGCCCAGATTGGATTTATGGGTAAGAAGTGATGTGCAGAGGGAGGTGCTGACCTTCTCTCTCTGCTCTGCCCACCCCAGGACAGCGGCAGTGGGGAGGGACAGGCGCTGTGTATCAGGAACCGTTCTGCTTTTGAGCAGCAACATCACCATTTGCTACACTGTCTAGAGAAGACAACGGTGAGGCCTAATGAGAGGTGGTATGTAGGAAGGAGGGGGTCCCTCTGCCACCAAGTCAGTCCCCTTCCTGGGATGGGAGGTTTCTACTAATTGTAGAAATCACATGGAACTTCCTGGGAAAGGCTGAGCAAGGGAAGGGAAGAGAATGATTTCCATAAAGGAGAGAACAGCCGGAGCAATAGCCTGGGATTGGGAATAGCTCCCATGGGGTGTCCTGTGACTCTCCCTCCTTTCTGCCTACAGTGCCATGAGTTCACAGATGAACTGACATTTAGTGAGGCCCTGGGAGCAGTCTCATTGGGTGGCCGCACCAGCTGTAGCACCTCTGTGTCCTCCCAACCAGTGGGGCCTGGCAGTCTGCTATCATCTTGTTGCCCACGCAGGGCCAAGCGCCGTGCCATCCGCCTTGCCAACTCCACCGCCTCAGTTAGTCGTGGCAGCATGCAGGAGCTGGATACGCTGGCAGGGCTGCGGAGGAGCCCTGCCCCTCAGAGGTAAGCATCCATCCCCTGGCCACAGCTGGTGAGTGTAGAGTTTGGGCCAGTGGGTTTGAGATTTCATTACTCAAGGCCTACCAAATCAGGCTCAAACTCAAACTCTTCCATATGGGGATCTTGGGCTTAATTTTTCTGGAACTCCTCATTCTTCATTACATCTTTCAAATATTTATTGAGCAGCCAGACATGGCAGTGGCACATGCCTGTCCTCCCAGCCACTTGAGAGGCTGAGGAAAGAGGATGGGGAGTTCAAAGCCAGCCTCAGCAATTTAGGGAGGCCCTAAGGAAGTTAGTGAGACTCTGTCTTTAAATATTTTTTTTAAAAAGGGGGCTAGAGATGTTGCTCAGTAGTTAAGTGCCCCTGGGGTCAATCCCTGGTACTATTAAAAAAAAAAGGACTAAGGATGTAGCTCAGTGGAATCAGTCCCCAGCACCAAAGAAAAAGAAAAAAGGGACTGGGTATATAGCTCAGTGGTAGAGTACTTGCTTAACATGCTCAAATCTCTGGGTTCAATCTCCAGCACTGAAAAAAAAAAGTAAAAATAAATCTTTGTCTTGAGCTCAGGGTGTGGCTCAGAGGTAGAATATATACTTAAAGTGCAAAAGTCCTTGTGTTACATCCCAAGCACTGTGAAAAAATTTTGCCCTTTGGGAACTTACATTCTATTGTGAGATATTTATAAATATACAGATCACATAGTGTGTCAAATATGTAAACAGCAAGGAAAAAATAAATCATGGATGCCATCTAGAGAGTGCAGAGCAGCAGTAATGAAGTTTGTTTTTTTTAAATGTATTATTATTGTTGTTGTTGTTGTTAGTATTATTACTACAGTAATCGGGATTGAACCCAGGGTCTCACACTTGTCAGACAAGTGCTCTACCACAGCCTCCCCCCCCCACCCACTGTCTGATGCATATTTTTTTCCCTTGGTTTCTTTAGGTGATATCAGGGATTGAACTCAGGGCACTTAACCACTGAGCCACATCCCAAGCCTTTTGTTTTTCACTTTTTATTTTGAGACAGGGTCTCACTAGGTTCCTTATTGCCTCACTCAATTGCTGAGGCTAGCTTTGAACCAGCAATCCTCTTGTCCCAGAGCCACTGGGATTAGAGGCTTGCTTCACTACACCTGGCTGATGCAGTTTCAATAATGTGGTCAAGGAAGGCTTTTCTAAGATGACATCTGTGCCAAGGCCTGAAGGAAATGAGGGAATGAGCCATGCAGATATCTACAGGAAGAGCTTTCTAGGTAAATGAACAGCCCATGTGAATGCTGCAAGGAAGCTACTGTAGAATAGGAGGTTGGCAAGTCAGAAAGGAATGAAGACATGGTTATATAGATTCTAGCGTAGACTCCTGCAAGGACTTTGGCACTGTTAGGCATAAGAATAAGAAAAAATACTTATGTGGGCTGGGGGTGTAACTCAATGGTAGAGTGTGCTTAGCATGCACAAGGCCCTAGGTTTAATTCCCAGCACCACACATCAAAAAAAGTGTGTGTGTGTGTGTGTGTGTGTGTGCGCGCGCGCACACACACACGCGTGCTCGGGCTTGTGTGTGTGCACTCATCATGATCCATGCACTACTCTGAATACTTTGTATCATTTATTCTCAATTCTCATTGAATCTCCACAACCCCTCAAAGTAGGGAATATTGTTATTTCCATGCTATAGATGGGAGTTTCAGTATGGTAAAGGGGCTCAAGACTTGAATCCAGGACTGACTCCAGAGCCCTTCCTCTCTACCACCATAATTAAGGATGCAGGGGAACACTTAGCTCAGAGACAGTCAGTGTTCAATAAATGCCACAATAGATATGGCAATTAATCAAGATGACTTTTTAAGAGCCTTCCATCTTCCTCATCCCTGTCCACAGCCGCTCAAGCCTCAATGCCAAGCCCCATGACAGCCTTGACCTGAACTGTGACAGCCGGGACTTTGTGGCCGCCATTATCAGTATCCCCACCCCTCCTGCCAATACACCAGATGAGAGCCAACCTTCCTCCCCTGGTGGTGGTGGTGGCGGCAGGGCCAGCAGTAACCTCAGGAACTCCAGCGTGGATACCCCCTGCCTCCTCCCTGAGACTGTCAAGATTTCTTCCCTGTGAAGTATGGGCCTGCTCATTCAGAGGGCCCTATTTTTTCTTGGGGGAGTCCTTTCCAAAGCCATATTTTGGGGAGGCAGAGAGGGACAGGCCTGGGGACCCCTTCTGCCCCCTTCTGAGAACTATGCAATTAGGTTTTATGGAATGGCCCACTTGGGAATGGGAGACTTGCCCTCTCCCAGTCTTCTTGGTGGGAGCACTGGGCTTCCACAGGCCTTCCACAGGCCTCCAGCCTCCTTGCTCCAACACACACTGGGACCGGCCCCCCTCCTCTAGCTGGTCTCCTGCATGCTCCTCCCCATGGGTCTTTGGAGGTAGGTAAAGTTCCTGTCTAATATCTGAGCTCTGGCTTGACAAAGATTTTGAGATTTCATCTTCTCTCTGACTGGTCTGTAGAGGTTTGGGGGTTCAGAGAAGGAAACCCTCACTCCTGATCTGACCTCTAGGAGAGGTCCTTTCTCTCTACCAGACCCAACAGTTCCCCAATTCTGAAGCTTGGAATGTAACCATGGGCTTTGTGAGCTGTGGCCTCAGCAGTGACCTGTCACCCCCTGGCCCCCGGTTGAGGGGTCAGGCTGCCTCTCCCAACATACAGATAGCACAAACACCACTGCAACTTCCCTGGCTGCTGGAAATGGGTCCCTGCCATCCTGTCCTCTGTTGGATCCTCAGCAAATTCTAGCAATAGCAGCTGCTGCCATGATGATATGCAAAGCCTCTTACCAGTTTGCTGCAGCATTTACATCTGCCCTGATCAGATGGGCCACCTCTAACTAGTACTCCTCTCTTCTCTGGTTTGCTTCCTTCCTGGGTTGGGCTAAAGTCTGGACTGGCTGAGATAAGAACCCGGCAGCTAGCAAGAGCTGGGCTGCATTTGGTGATCATGGACCAATTCCATGTTCTTGGGGAGGAGTCCAGAAGCATCAGGGGCTGAGACCTGGGTTGTTCTGAACTCTGGGAGGTGTAGGAGGCAGGAGGAAATTCCTAACCACCTCCTCCTCCCTCGTAACTCCTTTTCATATATTCTTCTCTCTTTTCCCTCTTGGGTCACCTTCCAGAACTCTACTCTCAGGCTGAAATCTGGCATCATCTCAGGTTCCCTGTCCCCAGTACTGTCCCTGTGGAGCTGGTGGCTGACAAAGATGTAGTTTCCATCAGTCAATAAAACCTGAGAGGAGAAACGAAGACTGAACACTTCCCAACTCTGTGGGTTTGGGGGCTGGGTTGGAATGGGGGGATGAAACCACTCTGATCTTACTTCCTTGCAAAAGTGGAAGGGCTGGTGTGGGTAAAGGTGTGGGAGGTGAATGGCTGGTGATAAAGTCTGGAAGATGAGGATCTAGAAGAAATGAGAGAGGGTGGTTTGAAGAGTAAATCTACAGCCAGTGGGAACAGGCCAGGGAGTCCTAAGACATTGTCCTTGGCCATCGTCTGCTCTAGCTCCCTCATTCACAGATGGGGAAAACACAATTCATGTCAGCACAAAGTGGACTTAACATCCTGGCAGCAAACAACATCAAATTTAACCCTAATAAAAGCATCTCTCAGCTTGGCAAATTTCCCTTCCTTGTGGGCATTTCCTGCACTCTTTTTTTTTAATATACTGATGGACCTTTATTTTATTTATATATATGTGGTGCTGAGAGTCGAACCCAGTGCCTCACACATGCTAGGAAAGTGCTCTATCACTAAGCCACAACTCCAGCCCTCCTGCACTCACTCTTCTGGGTTACTGGCTCCACTAGAGTAGTGTGACTGAGCTCCACAGAGCACCAAGAAGACAGACCTTATATTCAGGTCAATGTGTTCCAATCCCTGGATGAGAGAATCACTTTCTCTTGTGCTAGGTTGCTAATCTGTGAAATAGAGATAACAATTTATTTATTCACCAAATATTGATTAACTTCTCATCATGTGCCAGCCCTAGGGTACAAAGATAGACAAAACAGACATTGTCTCTGATGTATAGAGTTGAACATCTAAGAGAGACAATTAAGCAATTAAAACAGTGTGATAGAACTAAGATGAATGTATTATAGAAGCATGTAGACAGCAGGGGAAAATAATCTGGCCAGCAAACAAGGAAGAAGTTGGAGTTAGCCAGGCAAAAGACGAAAGGCTGGACATGTAGGCTGAGGAACAGCATGTGCAATGACCTGGAGGTTAGAGCACAAGCTTGGAGCCTTCAGGGAACTGAAAATAGTTGTCTGGCTGGAGAGGGGAAGAAGGAGGGAGAAGAAAAGCCAGATAGATCACTATGGGCCTTCAAAGCCAGGAGACAGATTTGAGAGGATGATGGGGACTCCTGAAAGTGTAGAAATAGGAAAGTCCTGATGAGGTTTGTGTTTTAGAAAGATCATTGTGTCTGTGGATGGTGAATTACAGAGAATTCTCTGATTGAGAAAGAACAGTGAGGAGGCTTTTGTGGTGATAGGGAAGGGTGGCTTGGATAAGAGTGATGGGAGCAGAATTGGAGCATAAGAAATTGGAAGGTAAAATGGGCAGGATTTGGGATTAATAGGCTTGTGAGTGTTGGAGAAGAGGGAGTGGTCACGGTTGACTCCTACCTCTTGGGCTTAGGCAGTGGCTGGCTAAGGGTGATGTTTTCTGTCAAATGGACCATCAAAGCTGTTAATGTACAGTGCCAGGCACATAGTAACTGGCAATTGGCTGCAAATAAATATGAGTTCAGTTTCTTTTTTCTGCCCCCCCCCCCTTTTTGGTACCAGGGATTGAACCCAAGGGCACTTAACCACTGAGCCACATCCTAAGCCCTTTTTTTTGAGACAGGGTCTCATTAGTTTGTTTACAGCCTCACTAAGTTGCTTAGGTTGACTTTGAACATGTGATCCTCCTGACTCAGCCTCCAAAGCTGCTGTGATTACAGGCATGCACTACCATGCCTGATTTCAGTTTCTTTTCTTTCTTTCTTTCTTTCTTTTTTTTTTTTTTTTTTTTTTTTTGATGGATCTTGCTAAGTTGCTCAGCCTGGCCTCAAACTTGGGATTCCTCCTGCCTCAGCCTCTTGAGTAGTCAGGATTATAAGCATGTGTCACCATGCCTGGCTATGAGTTCAGTTTTATTTTTAATTTTATTAGTATTATTATTTGTGGTACTGGGGATTCAACCAGAACCAGGGCCACTTTACCACAGAACTTCATCTCCAGCCCATTTTAAAAAATTCTTTGAGAAAGAGTCTCCATTGCTAAGGGTCTTGGTAAATCTTGAAACTTGTGATCCTTCACCTCATCCTCCTGAGTCTCTGGGATTTCAGGCATGTGCCACCACACCTGGCATGAATTCAGTTTTAGATGGTAGTAGAGAGTGGGATATTGGGGTCTGGAGTGAAATGACCATGAGAAGATTCAATGTAATGTGCATAGGCATTTGGGACAAGGCCCTAAACACAACAGTCCCAGTAAATGTAAGTCCCCTCTTCCCATTGTCTCACGAGCAGAAAACACCACTAGGACCTAGTTATTACTGCCACCTTTGTGGGGAGAACTTCTGTTAAAGTCAACACCTGAAGGAAGAAGGTTAGGTGGTACTCAGAAAAGGTTTAGGAAGGTTTTAGTTTAAATCAGGTGTGTGGCTTTGCTCTTAAGAATGGCAGGGAGCCCTCACCTCTCACAATGCCTTTCTTAGTTTATAAACTCATTTGAACTCCATAACTATTTCCTAAGGTAGTCGGGGAAGACATTTCCAACTTTTCAGATGGGTAATTTTAAGAGACAATGAATTTGCACGATGTCATACTGTTCATAATGGACAATCTGTGCCTGGAACTAAGGTCTTCCTGACCCCAAAGCCAGGGATCCTCGCACTGTACCACCATGCAGACTTACTGAGCACTTTCTATATGTCAGGTACAACACCAAACCATCAACAAGCGTGAGTTTCTGATCTTAAATTGGAATTACTGTCATTTTTCTATTTCTATGAAGAAGTAGAAATTCAGAATGTAGTGGGTGTTAAATGAGTTGCCAAATATCACTCAGACTGGAAGAGCAGAGTTACGATGAGCCAGAAGTGTTCTAGCCGCTCAACAGAAGGGATTTTGCAAGTCCCACTGCGAGAGGTTGGCCGGTGACAGAGCTGGTTCATAAATATTTTCCTAAGCAAATTCAATTGGGGGGGGGGGACCGGGAAGGGGGAAAGAGGGCTTTACCGCGCCTGCGCACCAGCCGTAGGTGCGGAGAGGTCAACACCAGGGCGAGAGGGCGGAGGTGCCAGAGAAGGCGTCTGTTTCACAAACACCCACTGTCCCCACGGTGCACGCCTGTCCCAGGATTGGTCTGTCTGACGAGAGTGACTGCGTCTCTTAGCCAATCACAGCATGGCCCATCCTGTTGCCAGGGTGAAGTGACGCCCGCCTCTTCTGCGGAAGGAGACTTGCAGGTGGGTGGGACAGGAAGTGATGTTACAAGGGAATGCTAAGCTCTGGGAGTGTTGATATTTTCCAGTCAGTCCGGCCGACTGCGTTCAAGTTGGAAGCCTGGAGGGGAGGCGCTTTTGTGCGCGGGACAGGCTACGTTGTTCTTTCGCAGTACCCACGCCTGCGCGTCAGAGCCTCGCGGAGAGAAGTGAAGAGCAGAACAAGATCAACAAGAAGAAAGGCTGGGAGAAAGGGTGCCGACTTTGAAATTTGAGACGGAGGGCACGGGAGGGCGAGCACAAGCTTCTGATTGGCCCGCGGGCGTCATCGAGGACCCACGCAGCTCCTTCGATTGGTTGGTGTCTGCAATTGTTGTGGCGGCGGCGGCGATTTTGCCCACGTAGTTCCGAGCAAGGGGCGGGGCTGCGCTCTGGCGCGCGTGCGCAGCGCCCCGGGGCCCCACCCGGTAGTTCAAGAACCTGCGAGGGGGCGGGGCGAAGAGGTGCTTGTTTTGGTCCTGTTTCCTTTGAAGCAGAAGGCCAGAAGGAGCAGCAGTAAAGTCGCTGGACTCGGAGAGAAGGCTGCGACAAACTTGCCGCCGTGCCTTCATCTTGGACTTCACATCCGGGTTCTCCGGGCGTGACTTGCGCACCGCCGACGGTTCTCGAACCGGCGCCGCGATCTCTTTATCCGGGTCTCGCTGTTCCCGTCGTGCTTCGCGCACTACAAGAGCCCCCTCATCCGGGTTCTCTCCCGGCGTGCCGCGCGCCGGGTTTGCTGGGGGGTACTCGGCGGTGCCGCCATGACTATTCTCCCCAAAAAGAAGCCGCCGCCTCCCGACGCCGACCCCGCCAACGAGCCGCCGCCGCCCGGGCCGCTGCCCCCGGCGCCGCGGCGCGGCGGGGGTGTGGGCGTGGGCGGCGGCGGCACCGGCGTGGGTGGCGGCGATCGTGACCGTGACTCGGGCGTCGTAGGGGCCCGTCCCCGGGCTTCACCACCACCTCAGGGCCCGCTACCGGGGCCTCCGGGCGCTCTTCACCGCTGGGCGCTGGCCGTGCCACCCGGCGCAGTGGCGGGCCCTCGGCCACAACAGGCCTCACCACCACCTTGCGGGGGTCCAGGTGGTCCCGGCAGTGGCCCTGGTGACGCCCTGGGTGCATCAGCTACGGGGGTGGGCGCGACGGGAGTGGTGGTGGGGGTGGGCGGTGCCGTGGGCGTGGGCAGCTGCTGCTCCGGGCCTGGGCACAGCAAGCGGCGGCGTCAAGCTCCTGGGGTTGGCGCGGTTGGCGGGGGCAGTCCAGAGCGTGAAGAGGTCGGCGCAGGCTACAACAGTGAGGACGAATATGAAGCAGCTGCTGCACGCATCGAAGCCATGGACCCTGCCACCGTCGAGCAGGTAAGGACTGGATGGTGAGGGTGGGCACATATGTCATATCAGACCCCTAAACTGTGAGGTGACCAAGGGACCTAGGCTCTCTTCCGGGGTCTGACGTTCTTCTCTGGTGGAAGAGGCACGAAAGGCCCTCTTCCCTTTTCCCCAAGCATTTGAGTTAGAGGCCCTAGATAAATGTGTGGGGCGGTAGTTGTCATTTTAGATTCTGGGACTTCATCTGTAAGACCGATAGGTGGGGATTCCCCAAGCATCACAGACAGAATGGGGGTACTTTCTGAGGGAGGGCTCAGGTCTCTCTAAGGGATCTAGGTCTATGTACAGTGGCTTGAGAACTCTTTTCCTCTGGGATAGAGTTTAAGATTTCCTTCCCAGGGAACTCAAACAAGGTCCCAACCTCAGACAGGTCTGGGCATCCCCAAGGAATGGTGAGCCTTCCAAGATTCTGTGACGTTCTACATAAAGGACAATTCTTCCTTCTCCTTTGTAAGCTAAACAATGGGACCTGAGGGTTTTTCAGCCTACTTTCAGGGGCTTTACACTCCCTTTTCTAGAATTACAGGCTTCTTGCACATCTACACACATCTTACTTATCTCAAGGAGATAAGATTTTTCTTCCTCTTGGGATCCAAGATTGTTTCTCTCCTTGGGGATGAAGGCCAAAACCAGTAGCCAAAGATTAATTGGGTACATAAAGTTTATCTCTTTTTAGAGTGACAAGGGTCTGTGTTTCCTGTAAGTGGCCTGAGACCTCTCTCTAGGATCTTAAGCTTCTTCTAAAGGATGGGATCTTGGTTTCCTTCCTTCCATCAAGGGCCTGAACCTTAAGAGAGTGACACTCAAAGCTTTGGATACTGGAATTTAAGGTCCTCCCGCTTCTTGATGAGGGTTTTTAAAGAATCTGAGGCTTCTTCAGAGGCTTGACATCCTTTAGCCAAGATTCCAGGCAAGAGGAGTTGTTTTTGTTTTTGCTTTTAGTTGAATCCAGGGGCCCTCTACTACTGAGCTACATACCCAGCCCATTTGACTTTCTATTTTGAGACAGGGTCTCGCTAAGTTTCTGATGCTGGTTTCAAACTTGTGATCCTTCTGCCACAGCCTCTTGAGTACCTGGGATTACAGGTGTGCAGTACCACATCTGGCGAGTTCTTTATGAGACCTTCCTCCTAAGGAAATGTTGTATCAGTGTTCTCAGGGGTCTGAGGGCCTGCCCAAAGATGAGAGACCCTTCTGCCTCAATTATAAGGACTGAAATACACCTTGGGGCTTTAACATCCCATTTTTTTTTCTGACAACAAGGTTGTCAGGGTCCTCTGTCTTGAGAACTGCAGCCTGAGACCACTTCTGCAGCCTGAGACCACTCCACATAGGCAGCGTAAGTTCCCAGAGGTGATGTCTGAGGCCACCCTGCAGATATAAACTTATCTTCAAGGGCCTGCTACCCACTCTGCCAAGGACACCTTTAGAGACAGGAGACCCATACATAACTCAGTAACTGTTTTGTCTCCATAGATAAGGTCTGAACTTCCTGAGAGAACTTGAGGCACTTCTTATGGACAGCACAACTCCCCACCAGAACTGTGCCCTAACATTCTTCCTTTGAGGCAGGATATAGAGTCCCAGACAAACAGGGTCCTGTGTGTCTCCCCAAGGACTGTTGCCATCTTAGGATCTAAGACCTGAATCTTCCCTCAGGGTACTGACTCACTGACCTCAGAAAACATGTGTATCCTCCAGTCATAGGGGCTTTTAGAAACAAGTTTTCCTGCTTTGGGATTTTGGGCCTGGTTCCCACTACCCTCAGGGAGTTGGTTAGATTGGAATTATAAGGAGGAGTCTTGAGCTTCCCAGAGGCCTGAACTGTTCCCCTCAGGGACAAGGTATTTTTTGCCTTAGGTACTGAGGCTTGACCCTCCCCCTTTGGTCATGAGGCTCTCCTACCACACCAGGTGATTCTTTCTCACGGGGGAGAGGACATGAGGTCATCTTCAGTGTGGTTGGAGACTTCCCCTATTGGACAGAAGAACCTGTGTGCTCTTCAAGTCATTAGATCCCCTTAAGCTGAGCCCCTTCAGGTCAGGGCCAAGGTGGTCCCCTTATTTTCAGGAAGGTTGTCAGGAACAATAAAGTCTAAGACCTCTCCTCTGACATTGGGAGAGATTTTGACCATGTTCAAGTGAACTCAGTTTCTACTTCTATGGTCAGGGCAACATTCTAGCTTCTGAACTGCTTTCTATAAGTATGTTTCTTCCCAGAGACAGGGAAGGGGCATGGGGCATCCCCACTCCTGGGAAATTCTATTCCCATATCCCTTTCCCCTTTGCTTATGTAAATCTTCTCTGTACTTCACAGGGGCCATGGCCTAGCCTTGAGCCCCCTCTTGTTGCTCCCTTCCCACCCATCATTATTTCTGGCAGGGTAAATCATCTGGACTCATGGGGTCAGGACCAGGAGTTTTGTTTCTTCTCTCCCTGGTTGGGGTAAAGTCTCTTTCCTTCTCACAGAAATAGGGAGCTATACTTCCCTGGTTCCAGGGACAGAGAAGAGGGTACTATACTGCCATGGTAATGCAAAAAGCCACCTTCTTACACCCCCTTACACTTGTCCCCATAACAATGTGGAAGAGAAGCTCTGTGAGCTCTTCATACTTCCTTTCCGATGATGGGGAGAGGCTTTCTGTCCTCCCACTGGGACAAAGGAAGGAAAAGGATGCTCTACTTTTCCTTGCCTCACCTAGCGCATCTTGAGACCTTTTGGGGATCAGAAGAGGGTAAATTCTTCCTGCTACCTCAGTTTTGGTCTGAAACTGTCATCATGGGTGTTTGTAGCCTGGGGGCTAGTTGGATCCTTTGGGCAGAGGGGAATGTTGAGAGGGAGTCTGGAGAGTAAATCTGGTCCTAGTTCTGTGAATGTACGGTACTCCCTTTAGGACTCATTTTGGCACGCTGGGGTCCATTTCCTGGGAGGTGGTCCTTTCTAAGCCATGGCTGCCTTGCTGGGGGTCTACCCCTTGAAAAGGATGGTTTGTAAGCATCCTGAGCTTGGGGACACCACAGATCTCTTCTGTAAGGGGGCATGCTTGTTGAGATGGTGGAAGAAGTTAAGCCTGGCACTGTAGTCAGGGTGTTTGGGTTCTACCTCTGGGTCTCTTGGGTTGTGTTGGATGAACCAGAATAGGTTCTGCCTGAGTTTCCTCATTGGTAAGATAAGGTGCTGGTGAGGTGTTGCTTAGCCTTGAGATTTTAGGGAACTCGTTCCAGAGCACTTGCCCTGGAGGTGCCAGTGAAAAGTGGTTGTCTTTTGAGGAGGAACTGGGCTACATCCCTGTCCTCCCAGACAATCAAGCTTGGTGGGCAAAACAAATGGCCTGTCCCATGTGAGAGTCCCATTTGATGGATGGCAAATTTTGTGGCCAGCTGTGCTGTAGTGAATAAGGTCAGTGGGTTTGCCTATTGGGGCCTGTTGAATAGTGTGGAAAGGTAGAGTTGTGTGTGGAAAGAATATGGGTTTAAAGCTGGGAAGACTTTAGTTCAAACCCCAGTATCTCCTGCTGACCTGTTTTTATTTGTTTGTTTATTTATTTTGGATACTGGTTATTGAACCCAGGGGATTTTACTACTGAGCTGTATCCACAGCCCCACCACTTTTTTTGAGATAGAGTCTCATTAAGTTTCTCAGGGCCTTGCTGAGTTGCTGAGGCTGGCCTCAAACTTGAGATCCTCCTTCCTCAGCCTCTGGAGTTGCTGGGATAATAAGCATGCACCACCATGCCCACCTTGACCTGCTTTATGGCTGTAGTCAAACTGCTACCCCTCTCAGCTTCCATTTTTGCAAAGGTCATCCCTGCACAGGGTTTTTTTTAAATACATTTTTTAGTTGTAGATGGACATAATACCTTTATTTTATTTATTTTTATATGGTGCTGAGGCTCAAACCTAGTGCCTTATATGTGCTAAGCAAGTGCTCTACCACTGAGCTATAATCCCAGCCCTGCCCAGGGTTTTTGAATGTGTAAGTATCTGACTTTGCTCACCTTGGACCTTGGCTGGTTTTTCCTTTGGCTTAGGATGGGAGGTTTGCTCCAGGAATATCTGGGTTTTTCTTGTCCATCGCTAGTATCCATCTAGGAACCTGCTGATTCCTTGGCCTTTCTTAGAATTGGGTAGTTAGCAGGTAGGGAAATAGAAAATGGTCCCTTCCTAGGCAACATGGATTTGAGTCCTGTTTCTAAACTAAATTTGTGTGGTTTGGGGGCATTTCTCTTGTCAGGGCTTGGTTTCTCTGTTCATGAAATGGGCAACGGTGAGCAAGGAAATCATACTCTGAACTTTCTCTGAAGCAAGTTGCATTCTATTTTTTAATCCCATGCTCCCCACTTCTCCTGCCTTGCATAAAAGTTTTAAGTGGTACTCCTTGGTTTTGGGGAATGTGTTACCTTTGGGGGTGTTATGGCATTTCAGCTTGCTTCTCCCTGGTCAGTGCTACAGGCCCTTGGGTATTTTTTGTGGTTAACAGCCTTTTTCTTTTTGGTATCAGGGATTGCACTCATGGGCATTCAACCACTGAGCCACATCCCCAGCCCTATTTTGTATTTTTTTAGAGTCAGGGTCTCACTGAGTTTTGCTTAGTGCCTCCCCATTGCTGAGGCTAGCTTTGAACTTACGATCCTCCTGCCTTGGCCTCCCAAGCTGCTGAAATTACAGGCATGTGCCACTGTACCTGGCTTGGTTAACAGCTTTATTGAGATGTAATTCACATACAATACAATTAACTGATTTAAATTATACAATTCAGTGGCTTTTAGTATAGCCATAGAATTGTGCAACCATTACCACAGTCAATTTTAGAGCATTTTCATCACTCCAGAAAGAAACCCCTTAGCCACTATCCCCCAGTCTTCTCATCCCCTTGCACCCTGTGAAAATCACTAATCTACTTCTTGTCTTGATTTGTCTATTTTGAATACAATTGGAATCATACAGTATGTAGCCCTCTATGATCTGGCTTCTTTCACTTAACATAATGTGATTCAATCTCATGCATGGTATAGCATGTATCAGTACTTCATTTCTTTCTTGTTCTCCATGGTAGGATCTTTGGGTTTTTAATCCCTCCCCAGCAGTCCAGCAATAGGATTGGGCCTGCTTCATTTCTCTTTCTTCTGCCCTTGGGGGCTTGTGTTAGTCCTTAGAGAAGGATGTCTGTATTTCTCATTGGATGGGTTGCCTGTTTTGCTTGTGGAGCTGAGCCAGTGTTCCTGGGTGTTTTGGGGGAGGGGTGGTCTTGGCACAAGGGTTGCTGGGACAGAGCTGTGAAGCCCAGAATACTAAATGCCTCTTGGCCATAGGCTGTGGGAAGACATCTGTCCACTGCTGCTGTCATCTTCTCCTGCCCTCTTTCCCCTTCAGTGGCCATTCATTTATCCATAGGCTGGGTCAGCAGTTTCCCAGACTGGGAGTGGGGATTCCAGGCCCTTGTCACCTTAATTATAACCCCTTTCCTGGGCAGGTGCTTGGGAGGTGGATCATGCAAAATGGGAGCTGTGCTATGTTTTCTTGCAGCCATAAGGTTCTAGAACGAAAAACACTAAGGAGTGCTACAAGGGGGTTGTATCAATTTTCTGTGGCTTCTGTGGCAAACTATCATGAATGGGTATTAAAACAACAGATATGTATTCTCCCACAGTTCTGATGGCCAGAAGTAAAAAAATCTGTTTTATCAGGCCAAAAGTAATGTGTTGGTATGGCCATGTTTCCTCCAGAGGCTTTAGGGGGAGAATCTGGTCCTTTTTCCAGTTTCTGTTATCTGCCACCATTCCTTGGACTGTGGCTTTATCACTCCAATTTCTGTCTATCCTTATTATTGCCTTCTCTTCTGTGTATGTGTGGTTTCCTTTTCTATCAGATTTCCCTGTTTCTCTTAAAAGGACACTGTGATTGCATTTAGGTTCAACCTGGTAATCCAAGGTGACCTCCCTTTCTCAAGGTCTTTAATCATGTCTGCAAATAGTGTTTCATTATAAGGTAAACATTTACAGGTTCCAGGGATTAGTATCTGCTATCTTTGAGTGGCCACTATTCAGCCTAGAATAGACCAGGGAGAGAAAGGGAATTTGTGGTGGTCTCTTTCTGACAGAAGTTCTCTAATATTTTGATCTGCCCAGTATCCCCGTTGTTTGGAAGCTTGTTATCTCCATTTCACAGATAGGAAGACTGTGGTTCAGAGTAGTTCATCACATGGCTAATAATTGGTGGAGCTAGATTGGAACCTGTCATTTGGGTTCCATATCCTGCTCCAGCTTCACTTGGATCTTCAGACCAGTAGATTGAAGAGTGTTACCTTGCCTCTTAGGATACTCTGTTGTCAGAGAAGATCTTTGTTCAGCCCTTTATTGAAGGACTCCCCCACAGGCTCAATGGTGAACTTGAAAAGTTCAGGGCTTGGACTTGACTTAAGGCCAGGGCATTATGTAGCTTAAACTTACCTATGGCTGGACTATCTTCCAGCCCCCTAAACAACATTTTCATTTTAAAGGGAGAGAGAGAAGAGACAGTGGGTGGCTGGTAGTCCAGTCTCTAGCTCCAAGCCTAGATGTCAGTCTGGCTGCCTTGGACCCATATCCTATTTGCACAGGGCATCTTCTCCTCAGGCCTCCTTTGCTATTAGGGACAAACCAGGAGTTTACCAGGATGGGCTGCCAGGTATGTCTTTGCTGTGGCTCATTTGGCTTCCTATGTTGGTTCTACACTAGACTTAACTGATGCCCCATCCCCAGCTCCTTTTTGCCTTTGTAAAATGAGGATAATGCTTCCTACCATTTGGGCTATGGTCCAGACAGCTAAATGAGGTCATCCTTTGCATCTGGCACCTAGCATGGGGCAGGCACTCTACTAATATGAATTCTTTCTTTCTGGCCCTTCCCTGTTTATCTGCCTAGTCCTACTCAGGCCTTTACTGAACTCATTGCTGGGCTCTGGCATCCCTGGTGTTTTGTGATAGAAGTGACTTCATTTCTCATCCGGTTAACCAGTGTTTCTGGAGGTCTTGGTGTCTTAATACTTTGCTTAAGTGCCAGCCTTAATGGCAGGGTCAGGTCCCTTCGTCTGTTTCACAACACCCCTTGTTTATCTCTTCTGCAGCCCTGTGCACACTGTATGGTCATTGACTGTTTCCCTGCTCTTCCCCTAGCACTTTGTGAGCTTCTGTCAGGTCTGGGGCTTTAGTTATTGTTGTAGCTTTCCTGTTGAACACTCCTGACTGTGGTAGCCTCCTGTGGATCTCAGAGATGGCTGTCCTGTGGGGTAGGAATGGATTGGGGATACATGGCTGTAGTGTGCTAGTCTACAGCCTCCAGGGCAGGAGGGGTACCTGGATGCTGGAATGTTGTATATAAAAAGGAGTCTTTTTTCTGTCCATGGAAGCTCATTAAGGACTTCCAGGTGCCTTTGTCATCTGGAAATCTAGTCATACCTTCTTGGGGTGTGGCCTTGATTGTGGGGCTGGCTAGGTATTCCCTTGTCTGTCTTCATCCCTCCTGTCCAGCTACTCACATAGGGCTTTCTGTGGGCTTCTCAGTTGTACATCATCTGTCTATGCCAGTCTCTCTCCCCTTCTCTCATTGGTGACCATCTCACCAGTATATGGTATATAATTGACAAAGCCTCTTCAGGTACTAAAGCTCCCCTGAGCTTCTTGGTAGCTGTCAGGAAGACTACATATTCCCCAATTGATATGAAACTGAGGAAGACTACATATTCCCCAATTGATATGAAACTGAGGCTTGGTGATTTTGGGCAGCCTACTTGTAAATTGGGTGATAAGAGGAACAGCTGGGGTTGGAACCTAGAGCTTTTGACCTCCAAATCTTGTGCTTACTACTTTGCCAGAGATTCTTCTCCCCTGGTTTTTCCTGGAGAATGCGTTCCACCCCATGCATAAGCTGGGGATGAATGGCCTTGCAGAGAGGTGGAATCCTCTGCCTGATCACCATTAACCTGGATCTGGTTAGGGCAGTGTCCCCAAGGGGCAGGCTTGGGATCCTATCCTTTGCCACCCTGTTTGTGAGTCCGAAGGCCAGCAGAGGGCGCAGTGGGCCTGGGAAAAGTCTGCTGTTTCTGCTTTGTTTTGTTTTGAAGTGGAAATGTGTTTTAAGTGATATACGGTCATTTTTTTTTTTTTAAATCCAGAAATACACATTTGTACAGGCTCACTTAATCTGAACCTTTGGGGCCAGATGTGCTTTGAAACTTGGAAAAAATTTCAGAATTTAGGAAAGTTGCCTCATAATACTTTGTATTATGTAACACTCCAGCAAGGTTTGGTATAACATCTTATGATAAAATACCTGAATGTTTTTGCATTGAAATATTGGAATATTCACTCCCAAGTGGGATACCTGGGTGTATGTCAGTTTTGGTCAGGTTATGATGCAAAATGAGTTTGATAAAGACTTTGGGTTTTTTTCCCCCCTAAGACTTTTGATGGTTAAGCCTTCTTGGGTTTTGGGATTTTGGACAAGGGATTTTATACCTTTGTAAAGAAGGAAGGTGAAGGAAAATCACCTGTGATACCACCACTTAGAGATAATATTTTGTTGTCTGGCCTTCCCAGTTTTGTGTGCATATGTCTGTATACGTACATACGTATAGATGTGTGTAAACATATGTGTGTATGTATATTTTCTAAATGTGTTCAATCACAAATGAGGTCATACATTACACACATTTTGCCTTACACACCTTAGAATTACCCAGCTATATGTGGGGCTCAGGATCTAGACTCTTTACAGTCACTCCCTCTTCAACATCTCCCCTGGGTGAAAGTCCTTGAAGTTGAGCCAGATTCTCCACCCAGGCACTTACTGGGTCTGGGCTTCTGGCTGCCTACAAGGTCAGCAAGGGTCAGAAGGCAGATGGGGTTTCTGCTGTCAGGGCACCTGGGACCTCTCTGGGAGCGAGTCCAGCAACTGATTCCCTGAAAGAAAGGGTTTCTTGCTCCAAGTGTATGGAGTATCCAAGAAGGGCCAAGAACTTTACCTTGCCCAGTGTCCCTCTGCCAGTCATCTGGGCCCCTCTGGAGCTTGAGGAAGGGCCCTGGGGAGGTGGTGCAGGAATTCCCTGTTGCTGACCCCCACCTCTTCCCTCCAGCAGGAGCACTGGTTTGAAAAGGCCCTACGGGACAAGAAAGGCTTCATCATCAAGCAGATGAAGGAGGACGGCGCCTGTCTATTTCGGGCTGTAGGTGAGTCTGTGCCTCAGCCCTTAAAGGGCCTAGGGCTGCCCCTGAGTTGTGTCCCAGTTGTCAGGAGTAGACACCGAGAGAGGTTTGAGGTGGAGTAGGCTAATTTTATTATGGTCTCTAGGCCCCAGCCTCAAATTAGTGTCCTGCCTCTATTCCTGGGTCATGAGAGAGTCTGGTGGTGCAAGAGTAATAATAACAGGAGTGATAGTAATAAAGAACAATAACATCAGTTAGGGACAGATTGCTCTGCTGACACTATAAGAAATTGTTTTAATACTCTACCAAGCTAGGTGAGCATAGGAACTATCATTGCTTCCATATTTCAGATGGGGAAAGTAGCTCAGGGATCCAAGTAACTTGCTCAGGGTCACACATATATTATGTGGTAGATTAAGCATTTGGATCCTGGAATAGATAGGTCTGAGGCCCATGCTCTTAACCACAGCACATTGCTGTCACTCTGAGATATAGAATACCTGGGTTTGCACCCAGACCCCCTATTTCTGGTGTATTTGGGGTTTCCATTCCTTGTGTGTATGTGTGTGTGTGTATGTGTATGTGTATGTGTGTATCAAGCTAGATATTTAGTTTTATTTTTTAACTTAAGCAAAAGTAAAATAGTGAACCCTTATGTACACATCATCCTGCTTCAAAGTAGTCATCAACACATGTCTAGCCTTGTTTCATCCTCACCCACTCTTTCTCACTCCCTTGAAACAAGAGTATTTTTAAACAAACCCTGACATTGGATCATTTCATCTGTAAATATTACTGTATGCTTCTCTGACAAATACAGGCTTGCTTTCTTTTTCTTTTTTTTTTTTTAAGAGAGAGAATTTTTTAATATTTATTTTTCAGTTTTCGGTGGATACAACATCTTTATTTTATTTTTTATGTGGTGCTAAGGATCGAACCCAGCGCCCCATGCATGCCAGGCAAGCGCGTTACCGCTTGAGCCACATCCCCAGCCCCCAGGCTTGCTTTCTTAACATAATCAAAATGCCATTATTGTACCTAACACAATTAATGATTTAATATCATCTGCCAGCCAGCCTGCGCTGGATCTTTGTGGTCTTTCTAGCTCTGAATGTGAACCCAACAAGAAGTCATGAGGTCCCATGCCATTAAGGGAAACTGGGAATATTGTAACGTTTTCCTCTCCCAAGGAGTGCCCTCTGATAGGAATCAGAAGACCTGGGTTCTAGTTCTAGCCCTCATAAGAGCTCTCTGGCCCTCAGCCTCTGTTTCCCAATCTTTGAAGTGGTGGTGTTTTCAAAGGCTCCTCAAGTTCCTTCTGTATAAGCTATTTTCTCTGTTTCTGGGGACCATCCATATCTACTGGTGGGTTGGACTGGTTCAGGCAACACTCTTGGCTGTGCCACTGATTCTTGGTGTGACTTTTGGCAGGCAACTCTTTCCTAAGCCTCATTCTTAGCTGGAAAATGGGGCTAAAAGACCCCACAGTTGTAATGGTTTAATGATGTTACTTTTGGTAAATCCCTGTAGTACCTGACACATAGTAGACCTTCATGGAACACAATAGCATTGATAAAGCCCAGATACTGTTTTCAGTGGTGCCTCAGAGTCAAAAATTTTGAAAGGGTAGGGGGAGGACTGGTTACCTCTCCCTAATAACCAAGCAGAAGCAGTCCAGGCAATAATATGTTGTATTGGGCTGGGGGAAAAAACCCAGTCTTTTTATCCCTCTGGCTAAAGTTCTCCCTAGGATGTTTCCTAGAGAAAGATCCATGGGTTTGGGAGCATCTTGGGGGGAAAAAAAGATAAAGAATAGGTGGTGGATTGTTAGAGGCCAGGCCCTGTGTTAAGAACTTGGGCTGGCTAAGGGCAGTGTTGCACACCTGTAATCCCAGCAACACAGAAGGCCAAGAAAGAAGAATCACAAGTTCAAAGCCTCAGCAACTTAGGTCCTAAGCAACTTAGTGAGACCCTGTCTCAAAGTAAAAAAACAAAGTCTGGGGATATGGTTCAGAGTGGTTAAATACCTCTGGGTTCAATCCCCAGTACCAAAAAAGAAAAAAAAAAAGAACTCAGGATAGATGTAGGAGAAGCAGGGTGGTGGCTGGTAGGGTTAAGCATCTGAGTCTTGGGTAATCAGTGAAGTAGTCCTTGGAGCTAGTGAGAATCTAGTGTGTGCAGTAACCCATATCAAGATCAGTGTTTGCCCAGGTGTGGTGGTGTATGCGTATGATCTCAGCTATTTGGGAGGCTGAGGCAGGAGGATAGCAAGTTCAAGGCCAGCCTTAGCAACTAAGTTAAACCCTGTCTCAAAAAGTAAAAAAGGGCTGGAGGTATAGAGAACTCTTGGATTCACTCCCCAATAACCCCCACCATGCACATGCAAAACAGTGTACATGCATATGTATCTATCTGGCTATTTTCCCCAAACACAACCCCCCCCCCACACACACACACTGGTGCCTTCCAGTAAGGGGCCCGAGCTTACAGGAAGAGCTGACCACAGCAGGTTGAAGGCCTTTCCTTATCAGCACTATGGCTACACATTTCCCCTGACTCGGCTGCCCTCAGCTTTTCTCTGTAAAACCTCAGAAGTCCCAGGGCCTCTCCAGAAGTAGGTAGGCCGTGGTCTCTAGGCCTCATTTAGAGGTTTCCCTGGTGCAGAGTACACAATACATGTGCCTGGGAAGGGGACTTTGTCCCCAGGCCTTCTTTCCCCCCAGGTTTCTAGTCTAGCCTCTGCAAGGACAGATGGTAGTCATCTTAGGCTCTGGTGTGAAGGTCTGCAGGCTCTGACTTCCTGCCATGCATTGAATAGTTGGAAGGAATATATAACTGAGGGTTGGAGTTGGGTATGTTGCAAACTTAGAGGTCACTATGTTTTTTCCTTGACCACTTTTGTGTATCAGGCATTCAGCTTCATTCTTTTTTTTTTTTTTAAAGAGAGAGTGAGAGAGGAGAGAGAGAAAGAGAGAGAGAGAGAGAGAGAGAATTTTTAATATTTATTTTTTAGTTCTCGGCGGACACAACATCTTTGTTGGTATGTGGTGCTGAGGATCGAACCCGGGTCGCAGGCATGCAAGGCGAGCGTGCTACCGCTTGAGCCACATCCCCAGCCCCTCAGCTTCATTCTTTATGCTTACTGAACAACTACCAGGAGCAGAAAGGAATCTACTTGAACATGGATCCATGTATATTGGATTTAATGCTGCTCTCTGTGGCCTAATAGAATAGCAAGCAGTCTTTCTCGGTGTGTCTTGCATGTAACACAGGCCAGAATAGCTGCTGGCTTACCAATGGCAGTGCTCCCATTTTTGGCAGTGACTGCATCTTTCAAAGGTTTGGTAAGTTTACCTTTGAGTACAGGTGATTTGAATTGTGAAACCTGTACCGTGGCACGGGGTGGACTTGTTGGTTTTGTTTTAGGAGGTCTGTACCCTGTTTTCCTGGCTGTACCTGTAAATGGTGGCCTAGCAGCCAGCTATCAGTCAGCCCTGTTACCAGAGAAAGGAAACACATCAACTTACTGGGTAAAGTTTCTAAGCCTATCTTCAGAAAGATGTTATTTCCCATTTTACTTCAGACTATGTTTGCAGCATACCTTGGGTCTAGACAATATAAAATACTTATAAAGGCCCTTCAGTTCCCTGAATCTGGTCTAGAAATTCACCAATGTTGAGCAAATGTGTATACAAAATAAAATTGTAGAGATTAAAAAACAATCTGGATTATTACCCCATGAGACAGGTGAGAAGATGGAGAGTCGGGAGGGTTGGGGGTGCAGCTTAGTGGTAGAACACTTGCCTAGCATGTATGGTGTCCTAGGTTTGATCCCTACCATGGCCAAAAAATGGAAATGGCAAGCTTAGTTATTAGTGGAAGAGCTGGTATGGGAATCCAGAGGTGTCCAAAGGACACATTCTTTCTATGATCTTAGGAATGAACCATAGCTTCTTAGCTTGGATGTCATCTGACTGAGTGACTTTGTGTTCTCTTTTTTTAAAATATTTTTTAGTTGTCAATAGGTCTTTATTTTATTTATTTATATGTGGAGCTGAGAATCAAACTCAGGGCCTCATGCGTGCTAGGCAAGTGCTCTTCCACTGAGCCACAACCCCAGCCCATGACTTGTGTTCTTTGGGAGATGGTGTCTCACTATGCTTTCCAGGTGATCTGGAACTCCTTGGCTCAAGCAATCCTCCTTCCTCAGCCCCCTGAGTAGCTGGGACTACAGGCATATACCACAATGCCTGACTTGGCTGTGTTCCTTGACTTTTGGACTTTATCTCTTCCAGCTAGGAGCATGTAACTCTCTACTGTTGGGAATCCCAAGGCAGGTGGCCTTCTGCCTTCTGTTTTGCCTCTGAGGTCTGGGTATACCCTGTGTGAACCAATATCATCACTGCACCCAGTTCTCTTCCACCTTCCACCATATTCGTGAGCATCATCAAAGGCTTGGGTGGAGTAGAAATGGTAGTCTGAGTCTCAGATGTATCCTGTGGCCCACCTTGCCCCTGCTATGCTCAGATAACCTCCTCCTAGAAACGTGAGTCTGAATCTCTCACCCTCCCTCCCTTTCTCCATGTGGCTTTGACTCAGCAGAAACCTCTGTCTCTGGCCATGGCTCTGGTGCTGGCCTCCAATCGATTAAAGTAGAGACCACATAGATGTGTCTGTGTGGGCTGTGT
Organism: Urocitellus parryii; assembly: GCF_045843805.1. Lineage (NCBI taxonomy): Eukaryota > Metazoa > Chordata > Mammalia > Rodentia > Sciuridae > Urocitellus > Urocitellus parryii. The sequence continues at coordinate 90,410,864 of NC_135547.1, read as the reverse complement.
TATGGCAGTGAGTCCCCAAAACACTCCTCTGGGTTGTTTTGGTCTTGGAACATGGACCATCAGATCTAGAAGGGGTGGATCTTAGATCACTTTTGATTGTATTATAAATGGGGAGGTTGAGTCCTCAAGAGAAAGCCAGAACCCTGTTCTATCTAGTTCATATAGCCAGTGTTAGAACATCAGTGTTTCAGTTTGAATCAAGCCACAGAAGATTCCCATGGGCCACTTCCTGTAACCAGCTTCCTTTGACCTTTTTCTACCCTGTATCCTTTCATATTTTCATCTTTACCACTGGAATCTTTGAGCAAAGGAGCAGATATCTCAGAGACCAGGCTATTGAGGTGGCTGAGTTCCTCTGTTTTTCCCTGCCAGAGTGTGTTGATTGGGGTAGAGGTACAGCCTAGATAATATCACAGCTGCTTGACAGGCTGTTGGGAACTTTTTCCTGGCTTCTTTTTGCCGCTGTGCAGCCAGGGTTCCCACTGGAGCAGGACAGCAGTGGAGAACAGACAGGGTAGCTGTCTCCCACTGCTGCTGTGTGTACCCACGTTTGTGTGGTTTGTTTTTAGGATCCTTGCAGACACCAAGCTTCCTTTTCTGTCCTTAGTGGAACTTGCTGAGCTCTTCTGGCAGGCAGGCTGCAACCTGGGGAGTAGGCGGTTCCCAGGCACCTCTAAAGCAAATGGGAGGGCCATGTACTTAAAGCCCTTTAGAAAGATAATCGGGGTTCTCTTGTCTTGCATCTCCACATAAGTCTAGGCAAATATTGGTTACATTTTAAGGAACCTGAGGAAGAAGGGCTTCCCCCAGGCAGCAAGAGTGAGAGGTTGAAGCAAATCTGTTAGAGGTATTAGTCATTCCCTCTCCCACTTACCCCTGGCAAAGACTGAGAAGGAAGTGGGGGTGGTGGTTCCTGAGTGTTTGCACAGCCTCATATTGTGTCCACCTTTCAGTCTTCCCTGGTTGGTGGCAAGGTCATCTACTTGCTACATGTGATAGTTTTCTGTTGTTGTGTTTGTATTTAGTCTCAGAGATTACCTTTGGTAGGCCCTGCTGGCTGTATTTGGCTACTCACATGCATTTGGATACTGCTGTATGCTCAGAGAAGGGAAAGAAGAGAGAGAGAGAGAGAGAGAGAGAGAGAGAGAGAGAGAGAGAGAGAGAGAGAGAGAGAGAGAGAGTGTGTGTGTGTGTGTGTGTGTGTGTGTGTGTGTGTGTGTGTGTAGGATAAGATTCATGCAGACCTCTGGCCCTAGGGAAGGATACAGCCCCTGATACTTGTAATCTGCCCATTCCCAGGCCTTTCCTGGGTTCCAGCTGAGTTTTGCTTGTGCCATGGGGGGATTGAGGTAGTATCAGGCCTGGTCCTTGAAAGTAAGGTGGCTAAGGAGACAGCTGGCTGGCTTTGGTAGGGGATGGTAGTATCACTTGAAGCCAGCAGTTATCCCTTAACAGCCTGGCCTCATCTTCATCCATCCCCCCCTTTTCAAATGTGTAATCTTGGCCCAGCTGTGCCATGTTTCTGTGTCATTGTCCCTCCTGGGTAAAGGAGGATTTTTTTGGCGAGGATCAAATGAGTTGGGATTGTGAAAAGTCTTTGGCGGAACCAATTGTATTGTGCTGAGGATTTCTGAGCCCTGTTTTTTGGATGGAAACAGAGGTGGGGTGGTGGGGGACCCCTTCCAGCTGGACCCTGGGAGGGGAGAGCAGGTGCAGATGGCCAAGTGCAGCGTCAGCAAGAGGAGGAGTTTCAGTTTCTATCAAAACAAGCTCTCTGAATTCCCCTACCCCTGCAGGTCCATTGGGCCACTCTTCCCCCCACCTTGGATCCCCTGCAGGGAAGTCCAGCCTGGCCCCCAGCCCCTTGTGCCAACCTGCTGGGAGGAGGAGGGCTTTCCATAGGAAGGAGGCGGGGCTAGGAAAGTCAGAAAAGCTAATCCATGTCAAGTGCTTGCAATGTTCTCGCCTGTGACAGATGGATGCTTTTCCTGCTTTTATCACTGAAGAAATCCTGCTATCCTTTGTTGGGCAGGCACTGTTGCCTTTTCCTTGGTTCAGAGATGTACATTTTTCCACATTAATGATTCCAAAATTAGGATATTAGCTTGTAATCAGTGTGGAGGGGTTTGTCCCAAAAGCTGTGATAAGTGTGGAAGTATTGTAACTTGCCCATACTTTAGGACTGTATTTGGGAAGCCTGTCTTATTAGTTTGATATGAATTTGGTTACTAAATTTTTTCTTCCTTTTTTTTGGGGGGGTGGGTGGGGTTGCTGGAGATTGAGTTCAGGGCTTCACATAGTGTTCTACCACTGAGCTAATTTTTCTAGAGCATGTTTCTAAAGGTTTTTTTTTTTCTTTTTCTTTTTAGTACCGGGGATTGAAGCCAGGGGTGCTTAACCACTGAGCTACATCCCCAGCCTTTGTTTATATTTTATTTAGAGCCAGGATCTCACTGAGTTGCTTAGGGCCTCCCTAAATTGCTGAGGCTGGCTTTGAACTTGTGATCCTCCTGCCTCAGCCTCCTGAACCACTGGGATTAAAAGTGTGTGCCACCATGCCTGGCTTGGTTTCTAAACTTTTGAATGAAGTGTTCAGAAGGTAGGCCTGTAGAACTTTGGATTCAGTAAAGGAAGAGAATCAGTCTTGCTTGCAAGAGGGGGGTCAGCCTGGGCTCTGCATTTGGGGCTTTCCTCTGGTGGAGGAAGTGCAACAGAAATGAGGAAGGGCTTAATAAGCATTTCCGGCAGCATTCTGGCTGACTCGTGGGTGGCTAGCAATATTATGAAGTCATTGTCATCATGACAAATGGTGCTCCTGTTTGTTGACCATCTCCTGTGCTTCAGGTACTTGGCAAATCTTTCCATGTCATCTTACAACACCTGGTGGGTAGAAAAAGAGTTACAGTCTCTACTTTATGAGTGATGGCATTTTAGCCCAGAGAGACTAAAAGGCCTTGTCCAGTACCACACACCTAGGAGGTATCAGGGCCTTTCTGCCAGGCAAAGGGATCAATGGCAAGGAAAGCAGGGAGACCCTCATGGGGTTCTCCCCTAGCTCCCTTTCCTGTCCCACCATCTCCCCTCTTTTCCCCCATTTTCCCACATCTGGCATCCAACTATTGCAGATAGATCTCCCAGGCCTGCCAGTGAACATTGACCCTTCTGTAGGAGATATGTGTTCTCCAATACCTCCGCCTGTCTCCCTGAGCCTGGTGTTAGACCCCTGTTTAACTCTTTCACTCCCATCTCAGTTCCTGTTTACTGCAGCTGCAGATAGCACTGCCTCCAGACACCCCAAGCTCAGCCTACAGAAATAGCTCCTCCAGCAGCCTAGGGTAGCCACAGCGGTCTCTGTGGTCCTGGCTTCTAAGAAAGGCAGCAGCAGGGGGCCCCCAGCCTGTGTGCAGGACATGTGACTTGCTGGAAGTGCTGCTGGGGGGGGGGGGAGTGTGGCCACAGAAGCCACATCCTTGTTTACATCAGTGAAGGGGCTACCCCTTCCCGCCTTTATAGTCCCCACCCCCAACTCCTCAGTTCTCTTTACTTTTAGGAGGACTTGAGAGACATGGGCCTGGGTTCTATCTCAGAGTAGCCTTTGTCTCTTTATCACTCAGAACCCTCCTGTGAGGGCAACAAAGGATTTCTTCTGGCAGATCTTCAGAGAGGTAGACTGCTGGGCATGGAAGAGCTCCGCAGTGTTCCCTTTGTGCCCTGACCCTGTGCCCCAGGGAGATCCCATCACAGCAGTGGCCCCTCTGGGGAAACAAAGGGAAATTCCCTCTTTGTGGCAGCCAGTGAATATGAGGCTTACCTAATCTTCAAGCCCACTTTAATTTCCTAGGGAGAAGCACTCCCTGCCTGCCGCCCCAAACTATCTGTTCAGCAAACTGTCCCTGATTTCCTTTTCTTTATTGGCACAGGGCTGGGGGTGGGCTTAAGTGGGAGCTGCCTCCTGCCTTCAGTAGGACTGTGCTTAGGCTGAAGTCTTGTTCACACTTTTTATGAATGTGGTGATAGAGGTGCCCTGAGTGTGTATGTGGGGACTATGCTGAAGAACATAGTTTGGGGGGGCAGGTATGTAGCTCCATGTTAAAGGGCTTACCTAGCAGGTGCATAAGGCCCTGCCCCACAAGAAAAGAAGAAAAAATATAAGAACATATTGATGTTTGAGAAGTGGGCACTGAAGAGGATGGGAAGAATGTTCTAAAGAGAGGGAATAGCATGTATGAAGATCATTAATAGGGGAGAAGGAACCTGGTTTCTTCTCCCTTTAGTTGGACCAAGTCCTGTGGCACCTGGATCATTTGGGCCACAGGCTGCTTTTCCTGAATTAGTCTGAATTTAGGTGCATGTATGTGTCTTAAACTTCTTAATAGACTGTGTGTTCCTGCAAGGATTTTACTAAGTCCAGTCACCTTTGCAGTATCCCACATTTACGCCTCACCATGAGGAGTCCCTGATTCACTGAGCCACTTCTCTGTCCCAAACCCATTGCTAGTCACTTTATACCTATTGTCTCATTTAATCCCCATGAGAGGCCTGCCAGGTCATCATCCATCTTGTTTACATTTTACAGGTGAGACATACAGAATCTCAGAACACCTAGGTCACTTGACTTTGTCTTGCCAGTTAGCTCACTAGTATCTGAAATAGATAGGCCAGATACTACCTTTTTTTTTGAGGTGCTGGGTGGTGAACCTGGAGCATTATGATTAGCATACTCTATCTCTTAGCTGAACCGCCCAGCTATACTTTGTTTTTAACCTATAGTGGCCATGCTCACTCCTAGGAGTGGGAAAACTGAATTCCTGAGTTGACTGTTGTGGACTGACCCTTTGTGACCTAGAGCAAGTTACAGACTGACCCTGAGCCTCAGTGGTCTTATAGGTGGGAGTGTGGAATGGATGGTGCCTCAGGCCAATGGTTAGACTTAGATTGTTGTTGATTTGTTTCAGCAGTCAGGCATGCCTTAAAACAATCATCTGCCTGAGAGACCTGTGGTTGTATCCCTCATGATCCCATTCCAGCCAAGGGCAAGAACTCTACAGGCCTTGGGGTAGGAAAGGGAGTTTTCCTCATCCTCCAGCCTGCCCTCCCCCAAAGATGTTCTTTGACTTGGAATTCTTAACCAGTGGCAGATCTGATCCCAGCCTTTCTTTTGTCCCCCCTAGCCGACCAGGTATATGGAGACCAGGACATGCACGAAGTTGTACGAAAGCACTGCATGGACTATCTGGTGAGACCGTGGGCAGGCCTTGGGGTAGAGGCAGGGCAATAGGATCTCCTCTGCATGCAGACCTTCATCTTGCAATCTGTTGTGCAGATGAAGAATGCCGACTACTTCTCCAACTACGTCACAGAAGACTTTACCACCTACATCAACCGGAAACGGAAAAATAACTGCCATGGCAACCATATTGAGATGCAGGCCATGGCAGAGATGTACAACCGTCCCGTGGAGGTGTACCAGTACAGCACAGGTACTTCTGTAGTGGGTAGGTGAGGGACTAATGGTGCCTCATCTGAACCTGCCATACCTGGCCCCCTGTGGATGCTCCCTCTTTGTCTTTCTCTGCAGAACCTATCAACACATTCCATGGGATACACCAAAATGAGGATGAACCCATTCGTGTCAGCTACCATCGGAACATCCACTATAATTCAGTAGTGAATCCTAACAAGGCCACCATTGGTGTGGGGCTGGGTCTGCCATCATTCAAACCAGGGGTAAGTTGTTCCCTGTGCCCAGTATGGCTGTGGATATGGAGTCTTGGTTCTGCCCCTAGCCCAAAAAATGTCCTGTCTTCACTGTCATTCTCCTGTGAGGTCTCACCTCTGTATGAAATTAGAGAATTACAGTAGATATCTCTCAGGGTTCATTTGTGGTCTTTATTTGCCTGTCCATTAGTTGTCTTACCCATCTTGTATGCCTGTTGATGGCTGGCATTTTAGGATGTAGAATCCTGTTTGGGAACAGTAAGCCAGGACATGTTTGATGTCCACATGGATTTTTCTCCTTGACTCAGAAGTTACAGATAGCAGGGGTCACAGAAACTTGGAATGTTGTCCTGGCCCACCACTTACTGACTGTGGCTGCTAGGGCAGATTGTATAAGCACTCTGGGCAGAAGCCTGACTGATACACAGAAAGCACTTCCCACTGGGCCTGGGACCTAGTAGATGTCAGAAGGTAGCTTTATATTTTTTTTAGCACATGCTGATGCTGGTGTTCATTCATATTCTCTCCCTCTCTCTCATCAATAGTCATCAACTGAGGATTTTGAGGTCTTTTATTCAGGTTTCACTTCCTACAAACAAAGTGCTTCTGCCTCATTTTAGGAAATACCTTAACACCAACAAACCCTCCAGAACAGGGGATTTTTTTTTGTTTTTGTTTAATTTTAAATAAACAATTTTAGAAAAGTCTTAGGTTTACATAATCATTGTAAGGATATTACAGAGAGTTTCCATATGCCCCACTGTCATTATCATGTTATAGTACATTTGTCATAATTAATGACCCATATTGATGTGTTGTTAAAGACCAGACAATTCAGATTACTTCAGTTTTCCCATGATGACCTTTTTTCTCTTCTAGGATCCTATCCATCATACCACCTTACTTATTTAGTTGTCATATCCCTTTAGTTCCTTGTGGCTATGACAGTTTCTCATAATTTCCTTGTTTTTGATCGGTTTATCAACCCTGTAAGTTTTTCCTTTTATTTAATGTCATAAAATTGGAATCATGCAGTAGGTATGTAGCTATTTTAAAAAAATACGTAGTTTTAGGTGGACACAGTATCTTTATTTTTTATTTTTATGTGGTGCTGAGGATCGAACCCAGTGCCTCATGCATGCTAGGCGAGCACTCTACCACTGAGCTACAACCCCAGCCCAGTATGTAGCTTTTTCAGGTTGTCTTTTGCACTTCACACTATGCATTTAAAATTCATCTATGATTTCCCCTGGTTTCACTGCTCATTTCCTTTTTCTTTCTTTAAAAATTTAAATGTTTTTGGGCTGGGGATATATAGCTCAGTTGGTAGCATGCTTGCCTACATGCACAAGACTCCGGATTCAATCCCCAGCACCACCAAAACAAAATTTGAATGTTTTGGCCTGAGGATGTAGTGCAGAGGTAGAACACTTGCCTAGCAAGCAAGAGTAGGTCCTGAGTTTAGTCCCAAATACTGCAAAGTGTTTTTAAAAGTATTTTAATTGTTTGGAACAGTTTAAATTTACAGAACAATTGAAGAGGACAGAGTTAACATTTAACCCCACCCCCTACAGTTTTACTATTATGAACATCTCTGGTGACTGTGGCACATTTGTTACAATGTGTGGACCAATACAGTATTATTAACTGAAGTCACTATGTCTCCTTCAGTTCCTTTGTCTGTGACAGTTTCTCACACTTTCCTTGTTTTGATGACCTTGACAGTTTTAAGGAGTACAGGTCCAGTGTATTGTAGGAAGCTTCACTTATGGAATTTCTCTGATGGTGTGGGATTTTTTTAGTTGTAGTTGGACATAATACCTTTTATTTATTTATTTATTTTTATGTGGTGATGAGGATCTAACCCAGTGCCTCACACGTGCTAGGCAAGTGCTCTACCATTGAGCCACAATCCCAGCCCCTCTGATGATATTATGATTAGACTGGGGTTGTGTCTTTGGGGAGGAAGCTCACAGAGGTAAAGTGTCATTCTTGTTACATTATATCAAGGACATATACTGACTATGGCTATGGATGTTGTCCTTGATCACCTGGCAGAAGTAGTGTTTGTCAGGTTCCTACTCTATAAAGTTGCTATTTTCCACCACTTTCATACTGAATTGTGTGGAAGGAAGTCACATTTAAGGAATGAGGACTACCTTCTATCTTCCTTGGGGCTATTTGGAATTCTTTTGATTGAGAGATCTCTTATTCCCATTTATAAATTTATTCAATAACCCGTTTATATCAGTATGCACTTAAGGGTTATAATACAACTTGATTTTAATTATCTTGTTGCTCAAATTGTTCCACATTTTTTTGTGTGTGTGGTGCTGGGGGTGGAACCAAGGTCTTCCAAGCTAAGCAAGAGCTCTACCACAGAGCCACACACAAACCCCACCCCCACCCCTATTGCAAAGTTTTTTTTAAAAAACACTTCCTTACTTTTTGGTGCTATGAGGTGTTCCAGGTTCATCTTTTATATTTCCTGTCCTAGTCCTAGAAACAGCCATTTTTCCAAGGAGCCCTGGAAATATATATGTGTGTATACTAATCTGTATATGTATATACACATATAATCTATAAGTGTTTCTGTATGTAACCATCTGAATGGACAGTAATCTTAATATTTATTTTAGTTATTGGCAGACACAACATCTTCGTTTGTATGTGGTGCTGAGGATCGAACCCAGGCCGCACGCATGCCAGGCGAGCGCGCTACCCTTGAGCCACATCCCCAGCCCCATGAATGGACAGTAATCTTAAACATGAGGGTTTTTAAAAATTTTTTGTCATATATGGACACAATACTTTTTAAAAATTTATTTTTATGTGGTGCTGAGGATCGAACCCAGTGCCTCACATGTGCCAGGCAAGCACTCTACCAATGAGCTACAACTCCAGCCCTAAACTTTGAGTTTTTATTGATATCTCCCACTTATATGTTTGCCTTGTGCATTATTTTAGCCTTCTACCATTGTTCATCAGTAAATTCTTACTCCACTGGTGAGAAAGCCTGGTTTCACTCGTCAACCATTCGCTAATCTGCTACTTGAATAGAGCACAATGATATGCACAGTTCCTTTTGTCTTTGGTTTTACAGATTCCATTCATTTCCAAAGTGATTTGGGCCTCCAACCTCTTCCCCAGGTCCTTGCATACATTTGTAATTCATTTGTGAATTCTTTTGTCACATTCTGCATTCCTTGGTGGAATTTCCCCACCTCCTAATTGATTGTTTTTTTTTTTTAAATCGGCATACATTAAGCTTTAGCCTTTGTTTTGTAAATTTCGAGGGGTTTTGACAAATGCTTAACAACTTCATGTATCCATGCATTACAAGATCATTTAGAGTAGTTTCATCACTCTTAAAATTTCCTATGCTCCTTATGTTTGCTTCTCCCTTCCTCCCCTTTCTGCAACCATTGATCTGTTTATTGGCGGGTATTGCCCATTTCAGAATGTCATGTAACTGGAATCATAAATTTGTAGCCTTTTTTTTTCTTTTAGAATTAGGGTTGTAGATTTAGGGCCTTGCAAGTGCTAGGCTCTACCGCTAAGCCACAACCCCAGACCAGCTTCTTTTTTTTTTTTAATATTTTTTTTTTGGTTGTCAGTGAACCTTTAATTAATTAATTGATTGATTAATTTATACGTGGTGCTGAGAATTGAACCCACTGCCTCATATATGCTAGGCAAGTGCTATATCACTGAGCCACAACCCCAGCCCCCATATGTAGCCTTTTCAAACTGCTTCTTTGGGGCTAGGGTTGTAGCACAGTGGTGGAGCGCTTTCCTAGCATTTGTGAGGCACTGGATTTGATCCTCAGCATCACATAAAAACAAATAAATAAAGATATTGTGTCCATCTACAACAAAAAATATTTTTAAAAACTTCTTTCAGTTATCAGCAAGCATTAAGATTCCTCTATGTTTTTTCATAACTTGTGAGGTCGTTTCTTATCACTTACTATTCCATTTATGGATGCATGACAGTTTGTTTTAATCATCTATTGAAAGACAGTCTTGGTTATTTCCAGCTTTTGATGATTATGAATAAGCTGCTGTAAAATGCTGTACAAAGGTTTTTGTGTGGACATAAGTTTTTAGATCAGTTGTGTAAATAAATATCTTGGAGCGAGATTGCTAGACTATAAGAGCATGTTTTTGATTTGCAAGAAACTGCCAAAACTATCTTCCAAAATGGCTGCACAGTTTTGCATCTCCACAATAATGAATGAAAATTCCTGTTGTTTCACGTTCTTCCTAGAAATTTATCTTATATTGTTTTGGAATTTAGCCATTCTGGTAGGTGTGTAGCAGCATTGTTGTTGATGGACCTTTATTTTATTTATTTGTATGTGGTGCTGAGGCTCGAACCCAGTGCCTCACACATGCAAGATGAGCACTCTACCACTGAGCCACAATCCCAGCCCCTATTATTTCAATTTTTATGATGCTATCATATCTCTTAGCTTGACATGTAACACGCTTCATACATTGCCCTATCACTCATAGTGTCCACCCCATGCCAGTTCTGTCCCCACCTCTCTAACACAGCCACAAGGCTTCCCCAGCCCCTTACATGCTTGACTACTCCCTCCACCCTGTGTCCACACAGCTCATTTTTCAGGTCATTTTATCTCTTTGACCCATCTAGACCTATATGAGGAAGGACTTGCTTTGTGAAAAAGGGCCCTTATTGGATGGGACTTCTTTAAGTTAAGGCTTACGCTTGAGGGCACCTACATCCCCAGACTTATTAGTGCCTCAATTGAGATATCTCACTGTGGGGCCAAAACTTCTGAGCATAGGAGTTTGGAATAACAGGTCTCAAAACAAGTCTGCTTTCTCCCAGTCTCTGTAGTCTGCTGAGGAGTGCTTTGTGGGAGTACCTCCCTTCCTCTTTTCTGGGCCTGTGGGCCTACCTCCCTAAACCTGTTCTGGTTCTTGGCCAGGTTCAGCGTATCACCCCATATCCTTACTTCTTTCCCCTTGCAGTTTGCAGAGCAGTCCCTGATGAAGAATGCCATAAAAACATCAGAGGAATCATGGATTGAACAGCAAATGTTGGAAGACAAGAAACGGGCCACAGACTGGGAGGCAACAAATGAGGCCATAGAGGAACAGGTGGCTCGGGAATCTTACCTGCAGTGGCTGAGGGATCAGGAGAAACAGGCCCGCCAGGTTCGCGGCCCCAGTCAGGTAGGTCATGTCATTGGCCTGGCTACGAAAACATTACTTCACATGCTTTGCCCCCAAATAAGCAGGAAAAAAATTAAGCAGTTTTGACATCTGGGAGGAAGAGCAACTCCCAGGCTCGTCTGTAACTTGTCTTGGACCCTAGTTTTGGCATTGTGCCTTAACTCTCAACACTTGTGCAGAACACGCTCTTAAGGAGTGAGGGAAAGCAGCCATTGCTCCTGATAACATGAAGGAGCAATGAATAACTGCAGAGAGACAAGTTTTATTGAATGCCTTTGTGTGCCAGACTCTGTGCTGAGGAATGCAAAATTAGATCTTGCCTGCTATGCTTTCAGTGATTCTGTGTGTTAAGGAAGACCCCATTAGTGAGGCCTATGATCCTTGCTGTGACACCAGTGGAGGTAGGGGATCTGGTCACCTCTTCAGAGGAAGGTTGAATTGTTAGGGCAGGGGAAAGGCAGGGCAGACAGGCATCTGAGGAATCACAAGGAGTTCAGAGTGATGGTAGATGTTGACAAGAGCTGAATAACTTGTTCAACAAACATTCATTGCAGGTCTGTGACCGGAGGTGTTATTGTCAGTGAGTGAGGATATGTTGGTGAACCCAGCAGGCCAAGATCTCTGTTGGTGTGAGGCTTACATTTAAAAAAAAAAAATTTTAGTTGTAGATGGACATAATACCTTTACTTATGAATTATTTATTTTTTAATTTTGTATTCTTATTTATTTTTTAGTTGTTGGTGGACCTTTATTTTATTTATTTGTATGTGGTGCTGAGAATTGAACCCAGTGCCTCACGCGTGTTACCACAGAGCCACAATCTCAGCCCATGCCTTCATTTTTTAAAATATTTTTTTAGTTGTAGATGGACAAATACCTTTATTTTATTTTATGTGTGTATGTATGTATGTGGTGCTGGGATTGAACCCAGTGCCCTCACACATGCTCAGCAAGTGCTCTACCACTGAGCCACAACCCTGGCCCCATAATACCTTTATTTTTTTTATTTTATGTAGTGCTGAGGATTGAACCCAGTGCCTCACACACACTAGGCAAGCACTCTACCACTGAGCCACAATGCCTAATTCCTGATGCTCACATTTTTGTAGTGAAACAAAATAATTTTAATGAATAAATTAGCTGAGAGTTAAATAAATAAACATAAATTAGTTGATGAAAAATGCAGAGCTAGGATAAGGGGGATGAGTAGGTTTGAGTGGGGATAGGTGGGAGTTCACAGTATTAAAACACTATGGTCAGGAAGGGCTGAGAGCTAGTGAAATTTGAGCAAGAGCTTGCAGAAGGTGAGCTACTCAGCTGAGCACACAATCAGGAGAAGGGAGGGGGCTAGCACACCTGTTGTGATTCAGACAGCCCAGAGGCGGGCCAGAGTAGCTGAATGGAATGTAATGAAGGATAAAGTTGGAGGTGGTGGAGCCAAGTTGGATAGGGGCTTATGCATTCTGGGAGGCAAGAACAATGGGAGGGTTGTGAACAGATCTAAGTTAGGACATAACAGGATCCCCCTGACTGCTGAGTACAGAACTGGAATCCGAATCTGGAGAGCGGGAAACAGGGTACCAGCAAGGAGGAAGCTACTGTCCAGGTGATTGGTGAAAATGCTGGCAGTGGAAGTGGTCAGAAGGGATTAGATTCAGGTTCTGTTTAGAGAGTGAATAGAATTTCCTATTAGTTGTCTGGAAGGGTGTGAGAGAGTGGGGTTAAGGATTTTAGTCTGTGTCCTGTAGTCCACTATGGGGGTAATGATGGTGCCACACACTGAAGCTGTATCATAGTCAAGATCTGGGGAAGAGAGTGAGTACTTGATGCTTGGGCACAGAATGGACTTAGAAAGTATTGGTCTTCACTGCTTTTTCCCTCTCCACTGCAGCCCCGGAAGGCCAGTGCCACATGCAGTTCGGCCACAGCGGCGGCCTCCAGTGGCCTAGAGGAATGGACCAGTCGGTCCCCACGGCAGCGGAGTTCAGCCTCATCGCCAGAGCACCCTGAGCTGCATGCTGAGCTGGGCATCAAGCCCCCTTCCCCAGGCACTGTCTTAGCTCTTGCCAAACCTCCTTCACCCTGTGCACCAGGTCAGTGACTTGCTTACAGGATGCATGCTAGGCTCAGGAAGCCTTGTCTGGGTCTTGGGCCCTACCTCAGACTGTCCATCTGCCCCAGGTACAAGCAGTCAGTTCTCGGCAGGGGCTGACCGGGCCACCTCCCCCCTTGTGTCCCTCTACCCTGCTTTGGAGTGCCGGGCCCTCATTCAGCAGATGTCCCCTTCTGCCTTTGGTAAGCCTCCTCTGGGAACAGGGGCCAGCTGGAAGTTGGGGAGAGAATGGAAGCAGCAGCAAGTCCTAAGAAAGGGTTTCTGGAACCTCTGGCTCATCCAAGAAAAGAAGTCAGAAGCTGGGCAAGGTGGCTCAGACCTATAATCCCAGGGGCTTGGGAGGTTGAGGCAGGAGGATTGCCAGTTCAAAGCTAGCCTTAGCAACCAGGTGAGGCCCTAAGCAACCCTTTCTCAAAATAAAAAGGGCTGGAATGTAACTCAGTGGTTGAGTGCCCCTGAGTTCAATCCCTGGTACAAAAAAAAAAAAAAAAAGTCAGACAGTAGGGGAGATTTTCAGGCCCAGGAGGGTTTCCTTAGAAGGGATCTAGCAGAGTTTCACAGGCTTAGGGAAGCCTTCTGTATCATAGCCAAGGCCTGGGAGTGACAGGGGCCTGAATGGGCTTTCTTAGAGCCAAGAATCAATAAAGGGTGAGGGAAGGCAGGCTGGGGTGCCCCATCATCCTTTTCCTTTTCCTCTTGCCCAGCAGGTCTGAATGACTGGGATGACGATGAGATCCTAGCATCGGTGCTGGCAGTGTCCCAACAGGAATACCTAGACAGTATGAAGAAAAACAAAGTGCACAGAGACCCACCCCCAGACAAGAGTTGATGGAGAACCAGGGACTGGATACCATCTCCCAATCCCTCACTCCTGCCCTCTGGTGCCACCCCACCTTCTTTGGCTTTCTTTCCTCTTGCCTCCTTCTGTTCTTTCCTCTCTCCCCTCTTCCCTACTCCTTACTTCCCTCTGGCTGGCCCATCCCTGCGCTCCTTCTCATTGCTGCCACCACCACCTGTCTCCGCCAGCTGAAGTGCCCTGTTGCCCCCTGCACAGCATCATCCCTGCATTCCACAGGGGACTTGGGCAAGGGTGCCGAAGGTAGGCGAGAGGCACACAGAAAACAGACCTGGCAGCCAGGCAACCCCAGAAGAGAGACACACTCAAGAGAATTCTCCTGCCTGCCCACCCTTCTTTCCTTCTGAGATCAGATAAACTTGTTACCCTTCCCCCAACAATGATGCCAGGGAGGTGGGAGGAAGAAGTGGGAAAATTCCCAGTACCCCAAGAATGTCTGAGCCTTCCATGTCGAATTTTTTCTTTGTTAAAATGTACTTTTATCTTATAAAATCAACCAATCAAAAATGATATATAGACAACAGCATTGGCTCTGTGAGGACGCATCTCTCTGGTTTCGGGGCAGGCAGGCTGGCCATGGGGCATGGAGGGGGTACAAAGATTTGGGTTATCACTGTCTTCTGGTCTCCAGCTCCATGGAGGTCAACAGAGAATCTAGAGTGAGCCAGGGCTGGGGTTGGGGGTGGGGGGTGGCAGGTGGCAGACTGGCTTTGGACAATGAGACCCTGACCTTGCTGCATTCCTTTTGCTTCCACCACCACCACCACTAGTCTCTTTGGAATCTTGGGGTGGGGGGCATCTGTGGCCACCACCCAGGATTTGAGTGTAGGGAGTGGGAGCAGCCTCAGCAGATGGGGCACCCGTGCCCTGCAGGTGTTGACAAGATTTGCCATCTGTAATGTCCTTGGCACAATAAAACCAAATGTCAGTTTCCCTGAGCGGCTCTGTTCTGTGTGGGGCAGGGGGTGGGGGGGCCTCTGGGGGAAAGTGGCGATGGCACAAGGCTTGAGTTGACCTCTGAGGTCCCCATGCTCTCCAGTAAGGTCAGTGTGAGAGCCCAGGGTTCACATTTGATTTTCTTATTAAATTTCCTTCTGGCCAGGCATGGGCCCTTAGTCCCAACCATGGGGGAAGCTAAATCAGGACGTTTCCTTGAGGCTAGTCTGGCCAATTTAGGGAGACCCTATCTTAAAAACAAGCCTCCTCCTGGGCTTGTTACCATAAGAAAAAAAAACTCCTTCTTTGTCTGCTGATGGAGTCCCTGCTTGCCTTATTTCCTGGGGGGTTGGGGGGATGGGAGCAGGGGACTGTGAGCTAAAGACCAGGGATTGAATTTCCTGTCCGAATTCCAACTACCCTGCCCCCATCTCTCACCATCAATGTTTGCTCTTTCTTGTAATAATCTGATGAGGAAATTCTTTGGAAATGCACAACTGACACTTCATTAACAACATGAGTTTGGGTAGAAGTGACCAGAGGAGCCTTTCCCTCTGGGTTTTAGAAGTTGGGAGATAAATGAGCTAAATACATTTTTGTTCTTATTCTCCAATCTTCTTGACACCTCTGTCCCTGCCCCTACTAGAGGTAAAGCCAAGGTGGAAAAGGCTGACTGGACCCCAGTCCCCCAGGTTTTCTCGAAACAGTATCTTTTCTGCTGTGCCTCAATAATGGGGTCCCTGTTTGTGTCTGGCCCTGCAGGTGAGGGCATAGCTGGCTGAGTGGCTGTGTGGGGTGTCTGGAATACAATGGTCAAGCATGAGTATGTTAAGAGGGTTGGTTGGAAACCTACCTCAGTTTTCTAGCTGTATCTCTTTGGGCTCTCTAGAATTTCACCTGTCCCATCTGCTCTACAAGGGCTACTAGCATCTACTACCTCATGCTGATTGTGAGCATCAACAGAGAATGTGTATGGTCAACGTGATTCACTACTGCGCACAGTTCCTGGCACATCCTGAGAGCACAAATGTTAGTGCATATTAATTATCCCATTGTGGAAGTTCCAGCACCATTTGACCTCTGCCTATTTCTTGCCACTCTGTCCAGTTTCCTTGACTTCTGCCTGCAGGTACCATCTTGTCTTTAAAGACAAAGGGTCACCTTCTGAGGTGCCCTGAATGACTCCCATTCACATTCTCACTTCTCTCTACAAATATTCCCAATAGCTGTACTAGAAATAAAACTTCCTGGGCAGGCACTGTGATGCTTGACTGGTCTGTGTTTATTAAGATACACATCCCCATCAAAGCCTGGTAGGCTTATAGTGGACCCCTAGAACCTAGTATTGTTGGATCAACAAGGGAGCCCACATGCATTTGCTTTTTTTTTTTTTTTTTTTTGAACTGGGGATCAAGCTTAAGGTTTTGCAAATGTGAAGCAAGTGATTTACCACTGAACTACATCCCAGCCCTGATGTGTTTGCTTTTTGAGTGTTGTCTGTGTGACTGTGGTGAGTCCCAAGTCTTCACTTGTATCTCAGTATTTCCAGTCGTGTGTTGTGATGAGGGCTTGTTTCCAGGTGTGTCAGATGGTGACTGTGTAGGACTCTTGACAGTTTGTGTCTGTATCAGAGACGAGTGCATGTCTGCGTGGGTCTGTGACAGTGCATCTGTGCTTTCTGTCTGGGGTGGATGTCCGTTTATATTCCTGTGACAGATTCTAGGTAGCTATTTCTGGACAATTTGTTTCAGTGACAAGGCTGTGTGTCTGATGCCATGTGTCTGTGACCAAGTCTATGTCCACTTTTGTGACACTGCTTATATGGCTCTCAGATCACATGCCTCCCTTTGAACAACATGTGTGTGTCTAGAGCATCTGTGTATCTTGTGACAGACTCTGAGTCCCTCATTTCTGGGATTGTACAAGTCTTTGGTATCTGATGGTGCCATGTACCAATATATGACAAATTTTGTCAGTGTCTGGCAGGACATTTGTGTCATTACATGGCATTGGAGGTCTCCTGGAGTGCCTCTTTTGGTAACGCATTTCTGGACATCATTTTTTGACATGTGTCTGTATGTGTGCCTATGACAAATTTACATGAATGTGTTGATGTCTCATGTTGTATCTTTGGAGTGCATGTCTGTCTTCCTGGGGTGTGTGAGGCCTTCTCTAACCATTTTCACAAATTTGTGCCAAAATCTGTCTAACTGCTTCTCTATACCAGCATTTTTCCAGGTCTTTCAGCCCCTCCCTCTCTCACTGGGAAGCACAATCCCCCCAATAATCACCCCCTGCTGTTCTAGATTGCAGGCTTCCGGACTGGGCCCAGGGCTGTTTCAGGTCTGATTAGGTTCTAGGCTGCAAAAACCTTGTAGTCTGGGCACCTGAACTCTGGCCTTTGAGGGGTGTGCGGTCCATAACAGTAGTCAAGTGTTATCCCTCCCTGGAAACTGGACAGGTTCTTCTAGGGGCCTGATTTCAGTTTTGAGGCCAGGGCCAATGGTCGCCTGGAGGAATGGTCCTGGGTGAGAAGCACCCTTCTAGACAGGATCCTAGTTAGCCCCAGGCTCGGATTCTTAAAAGACTGTCTGGCGTTATCTCTGCGCTAATCTCAACGCTGCGGCGGCGGCAAAGCAGCTTCCTGGGAAAGGAGGCTGCGCAGTTTTTTAAGTGTACACACATACACACACACCCACCAACAACAACCTCGCGCAACAACCAAAACAAACGCGGTTGCTGCAAAGGGATTCCCAGAACCGGTTTCCTCTCCGTGTGCGCCCCCATCATTTGCATGCAAGCCCCGCCTCCATGGAAGAACCAGGCTTGTATTTGCATAAGGGGGCACTTGAAACATTGCGGGTGGTATGCAAATAAGGGTTGGCTCCGATTGGCTGGGATACAGCAGGTGCCGCGTCCGGATTGATCAAAGCCAGGTGGGCGGAGCTGTCGCGCAGGGCGACTCTCCCGGGAGGCGCGTGCCCCAGCTCAGTAGCGTTGGGGCTGGCGCGCGCGGCGAATCTTAACGCTGCGCTGTCTGCGGACGCTTCCGGGCCACCAGTTTCCCTGCCTTCCACCCTGGCGCCCCCCAGCCCTGGCTCCCCGGCCCCGCTGCCCCGGGCTTCTACGCCCTGCGGGCTTAGCGGATTCAGCGGGCTCAATCTGCGCAGCACCTCCTCCATGTTGAACAAACCTCTGCAAGGGCTTCCTGCGCCCCCTGTGACCCCCACGCAGCCGCCAGGTGAGCGCAACCTCCCCTACTGCGTCCATGTGGGGTGGGCTGGAATGGTGGGTGGCAGTGCGTGGGGGAGGGAATCACGGGTGAGCTTAGCACGCAGCCACCCTGACTCCCTCGCCTCCGCCTGCGTAGGAGGCAAGGATCGGGAAGCGTTCGAGGCCGAGTATCGACTCGGCCCCCTTCTGGGGAAGGGGGGATTTGGCACCGTCTTCGCGGGACACCGCATCACAGATCGACTCCAGGTATCTACCTTGAGGGTCTTGGGAGGGTCAGGTGTATTTGGCGGGGACGGGGATCCTGGGACTATAGGATGTTAGATGACCCAGAGAGAGCCTGCAATGTGTCTAGTAGGGTCATGAAGACCAGGATTCGGGTTGCTGGGGGTGTGAGCGCGCGTGCGCGTCTGTCGCGGTCCAGGTGGGTATGGGGGGCCAGAATTCAGGGGGGAGAATCAGGAGGTCCAAGGAGTTTGACTGGAGAGTGTGCACTCGAGGACACTATAGACCCCAGGACCTAGAGAATGTGTGCATGTACTGGAAGGTGGGGGCCTAGACACGAGATCTGGGGGATCTTGGAGGTAGACGTGAAGTCCTGAGGACCAGAACCCTGGTGCAGAGTTGGTGTCCTGGAGATAGGAAGGAAATTTGAGGGCTTGAGGCATCACGAAATTTCCACCTCAGGGCTTGGGCTATACCTTATTGGTAGAGTGTTTGCCCAGCATGATTAGGTTCAATCTTCAATGCGGAAAAACAAATATAGAATATGAAGAAAATGTACAACCAAATCCCTGGAAGCTGAGGGGTCCCGATGCCTGAGAAGAGATCCCTAGGCTAGGGATGGTGGGAGAGGTGAACTTGGTTGGGGGGGAGTCTTGTGGGGCAGGGTATTAGTCCTGGCTCATTGTGGGCTGTGGTGTGGCTGGGGACCAGAAATACTGGGGTGCTGGGAGAGTTATTGGAGGTTTTCAAATCTCTGGACTGGGAGGGATTTGGGGGTCACCTGCTGGCCCCTTACCTCAGCCCACTTCTCCAGGTGGCCATCAAAGTGATTCCTCGGAATCGTGTGTTGGGCTGGTCTTCCTTGGTAAGTATCCTTGGTGTGCTTCACTTATTGACTCCTTCACTAATGATGAAACCCCCCCACTTTTTCTAAAGGATGTGTAGTCCCTGGGCCCTGTAACCGTGAGAACGCTCCACCAGACCATGTTTACTACCTTGGAGTGACATACAGTTCTGATTCACCTCAATTTCCCCAGAGCTCTAGATTCTCCCCTCCAACTCTTTTCTCATCCCCCTTTTAAAAGCTGCTGTGGGGGCTGCCCACAGGGCATGCTGGAGGGGAAAGAAGGGCAGAGGTCACTGGTTGCCATGGTGATGCTGGCTGCTTCTCTCCTGCCGCCGTTAGCGCTCTAACGGACATAAGGGCGGGTCTGTGCAAGCTGTAGAAGCGAAAGCGCCCTCTGGCGGGCTTTTAGGAGACTGCGCCTGCGCATGCCGTGAGACCCACAAGGAGAGGATGCACCTGCGCAGTAGCAGGAATGTGCATCTCCGTGAGAAAACGTCTGCAGCTGTGCAAGTCATTGGCATGGCCGGTAGAGGGCCCCCCTCAGGCAGGAAGGCTCTTTCTGGCAGTCACTGCCTGACAGGGCTTAGGAGGGTTATTGAGCAATTGTAGGTACTTGGTTACAGTTAAGTTATCGCAATAACATTGAGTATTTATTCTTTGGCAGGTCCTTTGCAGTTAATCATCATAAACTATCTGAAATAAATATTGGACACCCATATGTCAGTTCGAATTTTAGATATTTAGGCAAAATACTTCATATTTATGAAAGCCCATTTTCTGCTACATTCCCATCTACCAACTGCTTTCCCCTGTTCAACTCATATTTTCTCTCCTTTTCACCTCCAGTCAGACTCGGTCACATGCCCCCTGGAAGTGGCACTACTATGGAAGGTGGGTGAAGGCAGTGGGCATCCTGGTGTGATCCGTCTGCTTGACTGGTTTGAGACACCAGAGGGCTTCATGCTGGTCCTTGAGAGGCCTCTGCCTGCCCAGGATCTCTTTGACTACATCACAGAGAAGGGCCCACTTGGTGAAAGCCGAAGTCGCTGCTTTTTTGGCCAGGTAGTGGCAGCTGTCCAACACTGCCATACCCGTGGAGTTGTCCATCGTGACATTAAGGATGAGAACATCCTGATAGACCTCCGCC
This sequence comes from Urocitellus parryii, assembly GCF_045843805.1. Classification (NCBI taxonomy): domain Eukaryota; kingdom Metazoa; phylum Chordata; class Mammalia; order Rodentia; family Sciuridae; genus Urocitellus; species Urocitellus parryii. Next base: position 90,390,586 of record NC_135547.1, on the reverse strand, counting down.
GAGGCTGTGCCAAACTCATTGATTTTGGCTCTGGTGCCCTGCTTCATGATGAACCCTACACTGATTTTGATGGTAAGGCTTCCCTAAATCTCATGGATTTTTTTTTTTCTAAACCTTTGTGCTTCTGACTTTCTCACCTTGAGCTCCAGTGGTGGGTTTTCTTGTAATACTTGACCTATATTGTACCTTTATAAGGTTCTTGATTTCTAATACTGAGGAGTCTCATCCTTGGCCATCTCATAAAAAGTCTATCTTATATTGATCCAAAATCATCCTGGGCTTTTAATCTAATGAAGGGATCTTGTTATTATGAGTTATTTTATTTTTGGTAAGGGGATTCTACTGTTACTTTTGCAGTGGTGCTTTACACTTGAGCTACATCCCCAGCCCTTTCTGTTTATATATTGAGCCAATTTCTCCCTAAGTTGCTGAGGTTGGCCTTGCTATCCTCCTGCCTCAGTCTCCTTAATATCTGGGATTACAGACTTATACTAATATGCCATGCTCTATTGTTACTTTTTAAGTGATTTTATTCTGTCAAGGGGGCTCTCCTATTTAACTGCTTTTTTTGGTGATGGGACTATGATGTTTACAGAGCTACTGTTCTACTAAAGAGATACTGGGCTAGAAGAGGGCAGCATCAGAATGACTTGACTCTTGCTTTTTGTGCAGGGACAAGGGTGTATAGCCCTCCAGAGTGGATCTCTCGACATCAGTACCATGCCCTCCCAGCTACTGTTTGGTCATTGGGTATCCTTCTCTATGACATGGTGTGTGGGGACATACCCTTTGAGAGAGACCAGGAGATTCTGGAGGCTGAGCTCCATTTTCCTGCCCACGTCTCCCCAGGTGAGGCCCTTACAGATCCCAGCCCAGCAGATTTCATCCTTCCAAGGTACTGTTACTCCTACTAATTGCAAATCTCCCCTGTGCTTCTTGGCCCACAGACTGCTGTGCCCTAATCCGCCGGTGCCTGGACCCAAAACCCTCTTCCCGACCCTCACTGGAGGAGATCCTGCTGGACCCTTGGATGCAAATACCAGCAGAGGAAGCACCCCTCAGCCCCCCCAAAGGAAGCCCTGCCCCCTCGGCCTGGTCTGCGCTTCCCTAGGCTTAGCCAGGCTCCCACTGGTTGGAATTCCATGGCTATGCCACAGGGATAGATGGACATCTGTTGACCTGGTTTTACAGGTTGTTAAAATCCAGTATTACTAAGGTCTGTGATTGGGGATTAGGGCGTAGAAGACAAGCCAAGTCTGCCCACTCCCCATTCCAATTTTGTGAAGGAGCCTTCCTCCTAGAGCCTGTGGTCCCTTATTCCGGAGGAGGGAATTCCTTGTATCTTGTTTTGCTAAGGATGGTTATTTGGTTGAAGTTATTTCCCCTTTGAGCCCCAGGACTCTTTGTTCTGACGAGTTGTAATCCCTACACTGGCACCTCCTATTACCACCACACAAACTTAGTTAAAATGCTCTCACTTGGGGCAAGGGTGCTTTCCTTAAAATACCCCAGCAGCTCTTATTTTAGTAAAAGGACCCTTTCCCTTTCTCCTAGCCTAGGGTCCCAGATTCATCAAGCTGCTTGCCAACCTTAACCCAGAATTGCTTTTTCTGGGAAAGGTAATGCCCTATTGTTATCCCAGGGCTCTTTTTTTTTCTTCATTTTTTTTTTCTTTTTCGGTGAGGGGACCCTACTCTGTTATCCCAAGTGCTCTTATTCTGGTGAGAAGAACCTTACTTCCACAGCTTGGGGAAGGAATGGGAGATGGACACCACCGGACACCACCAGAGATTAGGATGGGATGGATGGTTTCTGGGGGATGGGCTGGGGGAAATAAGTCTTGCTGTTTGTTCTCCTGGGGACTCCCCTCTCCAACTTTTGCGATTCTTGCTGCCTCCGCCTGAGCCAGGATTGTCCAATTGCTACAATGTAAATACTTGTGTATTGGAGGGAGTGGAGCTACAAAGTGTGCCCTCCTGTCCCTTCTCCCCTGCCTGGATTATTTAAAAAGCCATGTGTGGAAACCCACTATTTAATAAAAGTAATAGAATCAGAATTGACTGGCCGTGCATCTACTGTAGGCTAAGCTGAGAATGAGATGACCTCCGTGAACCTCGGTCTTCTGTGTCATAGAGCCCTTTTATGGGTTTATTTCAGCTGGTCCACAAAAATGTTTCCTCCTCATTTTAAAAATATTTTTTATTAGCTATTGGTGGACATTTATTTGTTTGTTTATATGTGGTGCTGAGGATTGAACCCAGTGCCTCACACATGCTAGGCAAGCGCTCTACCACTGAGCCACAACTCCAGCCCTTCTCCTCAGTTTTTGTGTTTCCCAGTGTGTACAAAAGGATTCTTAGAAATGCAGTAAACATTTAGGACACATCACCAAAGAACTACTTCCTCCTTGGCATATTAATAACATCCAGGGTGTAATGACATTTTCAACTGGTCTTAATTTCTTTCCTTGTTCTATCCTGGTTTCCTTTTGACTCAGCTGTACCCTGGCCTACTTCCCATCAAAAGCAACTAACCTGTGAACCTCACCAATTCCCTGGTTTTCTAAGGTGGCACGTTGGCCCTTAATTCCATCAACTCTCCTGTGTCTTGGCTTGCTAACCCTATACAAATCACTGGACGCTCTCCGGCGCAGCCCTCAAAACCTCCCTCCCAGAAGTTTGGGGGCGGGGTCTCGGTGGGAAGGTTGGGGGAGGGAGGAACTTCGGCCCAACCAGAAAGGACCTCAAGAATTTCTGATACGGAAAGGGCCGTACCATCAGAAGAATGTCCCAATAAAGAGCCGAGGTCGAGATGTGGTTGAACCAATGAGATGAAGAGAAAGGATGGGCGGGTAGTATAGAAAGCGGCTTTAGGATCTGATTGAGGGAACACTGGGGCGGATCTAGTAAGAGGTGTGGGCCAGCGCGGATTTGTAACGACGGGCTTAGAGTCCCCCATGTCCTGGTTCTCCCTTTCTCAAAGACCTTGGAGACTTCCCGGGTCAGTACTTCAGCCAGCCTTTACGAAGGGCGGAGAAAAACCACCCCTTTGGCCAGGCAGGCATTCGGCTCCGCCTTAGCTTCAGAGGCCCGGAAGCGGAAGTGATTGACACGGAAGTGGCCTGCTGTTGCCGAGGGGACGGGCCAGGCAGATGCCAACATGGCAGCGGTTGGGGTTGGTGGTTCCACCGCGGCGGCCGGGCCAGGGGCGGTCTCCGCGGGGACTTTGGAGCCTGGGACCACGAGTGCGGGTGAGACGCACAGTGGCCGAGCAGTTGGCGGCGGGGCAGAGGTCGGGATCGCTAAGGGTCGGAAAGATTCCTCACTGAAGTGATAGGGAGCATCACTTTTGCAGCGGGAGTGTGTGTGTGTGTGTGTGTGTGTGCGCGCGCGCGCGCGTGTAAAAGGGAAGGGAGAACGGAACCGAGCATTGCGAGTGTGTTGGGGCGGGGAAGATACCATTGTGAGGGTGGTTGTGGGGAGAGTCCTTCCGCATTTGGAGGGTGAAGACCACTCTGAATATGGAAGAAATTTCCTTTTGGAGAGGATAAGACCATGGAGACCTTTCATTCTGAGTGCAGTAGGTCTTTTCCTATGGAAGGGAGAGCCCATTCTGACGGTGTGGGAGTTCTTCCTTGTAGAAGGAAGAAACTGTTCTGAGGGTGGTTGTTCCTTCCTTATAAAGGGACCTTATAAATTGTCAGCTAGGGTGGGGCAGGCCCTTCCTTATGACTATAGGGTCCATTTTGAGGACGATGTTTGTCCTTCATTATATGTGGAAAAGACCTTTCTGTGGTGATCCCTTCCTAATGGAGGTAGAATTTATTGTATGTTGAAGTGGGAGGGTCCTTCCTTATAGGTCACAGAAAGAACATTGAGAGTGCCAGGTCCTTCCTTATAGCACAGTGAGTTCATTGTGAGTGTGGGTAGAACAAGGAATTATTCTTTGGCTGGAGAAGGAGGGCGTGCAACGTTAGGAGGACAGAACATGTGTAATATAGGGAAGTATTTCCTTATATGGTTGAGGGAACCAGACCATTCTTAGTGGGGTTACTGTTCATTATATGAGGTTCAGTCCTTGGGACAATGGGGGAGATGAGAGAAATACCATTTCTTGGGGGGTAGACATACCTTAAACAATAGTCTCATTCCCTGTATTTGGGGTATTTTCTTTACATGACCCTCATTAAACAAGACCATCATTTCATATAAATTCCCAATTTGTTCATCCATAAAATGGGAATCTTCATAGTTTCTTAAGAATCAGGGTGATGTAAGAGTCTATTGAGGAAATCTGTAAGATTCCTTTACCTGGCGATAGGCACCCAGTGAGCAATATCAATAAATGTTGAGAATGTAGTTGTTGGTATTCTGTTAGAGAGAGAGGGAGGGGAGATGGGGTGGATGTTTAGGGCCTGCCCTAGCCATTTCCTGACATCTCAGCAAGGATTCAAGACATGAGCTGGACAGAATGGACCTACTTGTCCGTTTTTAGCTCTCCTGCCTGTGGTTGAAGGAATGGAAGCAGGTAGGGGTCAATCCCTCATTGGGTCAGGGTGGACAGGCAGATGGAGGAAGTTGCAGTGGCTCAGATAATCCTGGTTGAAAAGGGAGAGGGGTTGGGTGGTGGTTTGGCTATGCCCCAGCAGCTTCTGACCCCCTCCTATCCCCTGCCCCTTCCATTCCCTACAGCTCACCGGCGCCTCAAGTACATATCCCTAGCTGTGCTGGTGGTCCAGAATGCCTCCCTCATCCTCAGCATCCGCTACGCCCGCACGCTGCCTGGGGATCGCTTCTTTGCCACAACTGCTGTGGTCATGGCCGAAGTGCTCAAAGGTCTCACCTGCCTCCTGCTGCTCTTCGCACAGAAGAGGGGTACGAGCCAGGGAGGGGTTGTTGGGAAGGACTCCCCACATACCTGTATGTGTTCACATGGAGGGTTTGCTGTGTGAGTATCCCCATGTCTGTGAACCTGCCTGGGGATTATGTAAGTGCACCTAAGCTTCTTTGCTTTCCACAGCATCTACACTTTTATACCCCTAATAAGTTGGGGATGTAGAAATGAGATCGTACACCCATGAGGTAGCAGGGAACTCACATAGTTTTTGATTGGTTTACCTTTAGCTTTGTATAATGGAGAATTCCAAACTTAGACAAAATTAAAGAATGATAAAATAGTAAAATATCCATGTATCCATCCCCCAGATTTACAATTATCAACTCATGGCCACTTTGCTCTGAAACAGCATCAATGGTTATCCAGTCAGTGCTAGCCAATATGTCTGTCTATGTAGTTCTCCTCATATTATTTCAAAGTAAATCCTTCCTTAATTTATTTTTTATTTATTTTAATTTGTCCTTATTATCTTTATGCTGTTGTTGTTTTTGCGGTACTCTGGATTGAACCCTGGGCTTTTCACATTCTAGGCAAGTGCTGTACCACTGAGCTATGTTCTAAGTCCCCCTTATTGTCTTGGATAAGTTATTTGATACATATTTTTTAAGGATAATACCAGTGAGGTATGGTGGCACACACCTATAGTACCAGCTACTCAGAAGGTTTAGGCAGGAGTATTTTTTGAGTTCAGGAATTCAGAGTCAGGTGCAGTGATACACACCCATAATTCCAGCAACTTGGGAGGCTGAGGTAGGAGGATTGCAAGTTCAAAACCAGTCTCAGCAATTTAGCGAGGCCCTAACCAACTTAGTGAGAACCTGTCTTAAAATAAAAAGGGCTAGTGATGTGGTTCAGTGGTTAAGCACCCTTGGGTTCAATTCCTTGTACCCCCCCAAAAAAATAAATAAATCAGAAATTAATATTAAAATATTCAATCTGAATTCAAATTTATGATGATTTCTTAAGTGTCATAAAAGTTTTTAAAATGCCAGGCATGGTGGTACATGCCTGTAATCCCAGCAGCTTGGGAAACTGAGGCAGGTGAATGTTAGTTCAAAAGCTTGTCCTCACAGGACAACATTTGAGATGGGAAGTGAGAGATAGCTAAAGACTGCATCACAGGCCTTCAGCTTTTTTTCCCCCCAGTGCTGGGCATTTAAACCAGGGGTAGGGGTATGTTTCTCCCAGCCCTTTTAAAAAAATTATGTTGAAGCAGGGTCCTGATAAGTTGCCCAGGCAACTCAAACTTTGGATCTTCCTGCTTCAGTCTCTTGAGTGGCTGGGATTACAGGCATGTATGACTACTATGCCCAGCCAGGCTTTTTTTTTGTGTGTGTGTGTGGTGCTGGGGATGGAACCCAGGGCCTTGTGCATGGGAGGCAAGCACTCTACCAACTGAGCTATATCCCCAGCCAGGCTTTTAGCTCTTATCCACAATTTTAATTTGTTTTTCTTTTATTTGAAACAGAGTCTCCATGATATGTTTCAAAGCCTGATCTACTCAAACTTGTAGATTCAAGCCATCCTCTTGCCTCAGCCTCCTGAGTAGGTGAGGCTTGGGTTCCATTCCAGCACTGCAAAAAAAAAAAAAAAAAAGAAAGAAAGAAAGAAAAGGAAAAAGTAGCCTGACCTAATGTGGACCTCTTGGTAGACTGTTTTTTATTTTCCCATTTGGTGTGATATTCACAATTCACCACAGTAATATGAATATGCATATTATATTGTATGCTTGTTTATGGCATACAATCTTGTTACCTTATTTATTTGGAGTACTGGGGATTGTATGCTTGGAATCCCAGCTGCTTGGGAGGTTTGGGCAGAAGAATCACAAATCCTAGGCCAGCCTGAACAACTTAGTGAGACTCTGTCTAAAAATAAAGCAAAAAAGAAAGGTCTAGGGGCTGGGTACAGTGATGCACACCTGTAATCCAGTGACTTGGGAAGCTGAGGCAGGAGGATAGCAAGTTGGAGACCAACCTTGACAATTTAACAATACCCTCTCTCAAAGTTTTTTTTTTTTTAAGGGACTGGCACCATCATGATAGTGTCCATCTATAATCCCAGCAACTCAGGAGGCTTAGGCAGGAGGTTTGCAACTTTGAGGCCAGCCTCGACAATTTAGCAAGGCCCCAAGTAACTTAGTGAGACCCTGTCTCAAAAAATAAAAAGGACTGGTTAAGTGCCCCTGGGTTCAATCCCCAGTACCAAAAAGTTTAAAAAAGGGGCTGGGGATGTAGCTTAGAGGGTTTTCCCCAGTACACAAAAAAGCGGGACTGGTGTATAGATCAGTGGTCAAATACTTCTCTAGCACGTGTGAGGCCTTGGGTTTAATCTCCAGCACCAAAAGAAAAAGGAAAGAAAGAAAAACAAATTGAGGTGAGCTTTGCAAAGGCTGTGTTGATGATTCTCAGTTGGTCACTGGAACAGGTTCTGGCCAGACTTCTGCTTAATAATCAAGACTGCATTAATCCATGGGTCGGGGGAAACTGATTGGTGTGTCTAGGGCTGGCTCCTGCTCACACGTGGTTTATGGGCCACTAAGGAGCTAAAATAGTATAAGTCTAAAAATCTAGCCTTGAGTTTATCTCAGTAGTAGCATGCATGAGATCCTAGGTTCCATCTCTAGTACCAAAAAATAAAACAACTAGTCTGAAACTTCCCCTGTTTGGAATATGACTTTCCACCCGAACTCCAGGGCTTCTACTTCATAAGTTCCTGGATAGTGATGATTTTTTCATTGTACAAACATGTATTAAGTGCTTACTCTGAATGGGGTTCTATGCCAGGGTGGTGGGCTCTCAGGTGAATGAAGTGTGCTCTATGATTATCAGACACAGTGTGATGGATAATTTGTGTGTGTGTGGTGCTAGGGATTGGACCCAGAGTCTTGTACATGCTAGGCAAGCACCCTACCTACATCCTCAGCCCTTTTTTCTATTTTATTTTGAGACAGGGTCTCGCCAAGTTGTCAAGGCTATCCTTGAACTTGAGATCCTCCTGCCAAAGCCTTTTAAGTAGCTGGGAATAGAAGCATGTGACAGCACACCCTATTTGAATGATTCTTCTGGGGACATTTTCTTTTCTTTTTCTTTTTTTGGCAGTGCTGGGTATAGAAACTTGGGACTCTGCCTGCTAGACAGGTGCCTTGCTACTGAACTACCCCCAACTCCTTTTGCAGTGAATAAACTTAGTATCAGAAAGGCTTCCTAGAGATATATTTGTACCATAGGGAGAAACTGAGCACAAATGCTGGAGATGTAGCTCAGTAGTAGAAGACATACTTAACATGCACAAGGTCCTGGATTCAATCTCTAGTACTGAAAAAAAAAAAAAAAAAAAAAAAAAAAAACCACAACAAACTTGAGCCCCAGACCTCATTCTAACCCCTAGGGTATTGGGTAGGTGGGGGAGGGCAGGAGCCAGGCCTGGTCTCAAACTTTAGGGGATCCCTATTTTTGATAGTCTTTGTTAAAAGGGACTCTCCTTCTCCCACCTAGGTAACGTGAAGCACCTGGTTCTTTTCCTCCACGAGGCTGTCTTGGTGCAGTATGTGGACACACTAAAGCTTGCAGTGCCGTCTCTCATCTACACCTTGCAAAATAACCTTCAGTATGTTGCCATCTCCAATTTACCAGCTGCCACTTTCCAGGTGAGCCCTGAGCCCAGTATGGCCCCAAGGGAACTGGCTGGGTTGGGGGATAGAGGGTAGGGTGAGGAATGAGCTGCAGAAAGCAGGGGCTGTGTCATTTGGGACTCCCTGTCATCTGGAACTCCCTCAATCACAGTGTCCTCATCTGTGAGAACTGGGAATAGGGGATGCTCATGGGGATGCTGGGAAAATTGAAAGAAATACCTGGAAAGAATCCTAGGTTAGATATTCATGGGCAACCTTGTTAAATAGAGAGCCAGGATTCTAGGGCTGAATTGCCTGGGTTCAAATCTCAATTCTGCTACTTTACAGCTGTGTGATTTTGGGGCAAGTCACCTAATGTCTTTATGCCTGAGTTTCTTAGTTTATGTATCTTTGAATTGGAGGTTACAATGATGCCCACCTTCCTATGGTGGTTTCATGAGGATTAAGTGAACTTATTTACATAGTGTTTAGATCCACACCAGCACCTACAATGCACTATGTAAATATTTGCTGGTTTTATTATTGTTGTGGTTGACTCATCACAAAACCTACCTGCTGTAAGATGGTTTATATACTTCAGCCTTATTTTACAGATGAGATTGCCAGGGCTCAGACAGGGCAAATGCTTTGTCCCTGATCACACAGCCAGAAAATGGGATTGGGATGTAAACTTGGGTGTAGCTTGGGACTTCCTGGCACCACCACCCTTCTGTGTACTCTCTGGGAGGGTCCTTGGACCCTTGAACCACAACTCAACCAATGGCTAGTGACTGGCTCTTTTTGCTATTTTTATTTTCACCCATTGACATCCAGTGTCCCTCCATTGTGCCACAGTGGGTGCTGTCCCCCTACACACACCTACTGGGACTCAGGATGAGCCCTCAATATCTTCCACATGTCACTCACAGGTGACCTACCAACTGAAGATCCTGACCACAGCACTGTTCTCCGTGCTCATGCTCAATCGCAGCCTCTCCCGGCTACAGTGGGCCTCCCTGCTGCTCCTCTTCACTGGTGTCGCCATTGTCCAGGCACAGCAAGCAGGTGGGGGTGGCCCACGGCCACTGGATCAGAACCCAGGGGCTGGCCTAGCAGCTGTTGTGGCCTCCTGCCTCTCCTCTGGCTTTGCAGGTGTCTACTTTGAGAAGATCCTCAAAGGCAGCTCAGGGTCCGTATGGCTTCGCAACCTGCAACTGGGCCTCTTTGGCACAGCTTTGGGCCTAGTAGGGCTCTGGTGGGCTGAGGGTACTGCTGTGGCCCGCCGTGGCTTCTTCTTTGGGTACACGCCTGCCGTCTGGGGCGTAGTACTTAACCAAGCCTTTGGCGGGTTGCTGGTGGCTGTTGTTGTCAAGTATGCTGACAACATCCTCAAGGGCTTTGCCACCTCCCTGTCCATTGTGCTGTCCACTGTTGCCTCCATCCGCCTCTTTGGCTTCCACTTGGACCCATTGTTTGCCCTTGGCGCTGGCCTCGTCATTGGTGCAGTCTACCTCTACAGCCTTCCCCGAGGTGCAGTCAAAGCCATAGCTTCTACTTCTGCCTCTGCCTCTGGGCCCTGCATTCACCAGCAGCCTCCAGGGCAGCCACCACCACCGCAGCTGTCCTCCCACCGAGGAGACCTCATCACGGAGCCCTTTCTGCCAAAGTCAGTGCTGGTGAAGTGAGGGCTGGTGGCGGGGGGTGGGGGGGACAGGGAGGGGGGACGGGGTGAAGGATGTCAGGCATCTGTAGGACCCAAGTCATCACCAGGGCCTGGCTCCTCTGGGGTTGGAAGATGGTCTTTTCTCCCAGGACACTGAGACTTCTGGGGGGGTGCGGGGCTAGGGCTGGGTGTCAACATGAACCCCTCCTGGTAGACTGACATCCCCCATAAGGGGGTTTTTAGAGCTGCTTCCTCTGCCCCAGTCTAACCTCTTTAGGCATAGGGTTGGGAAAATGGTCATTCAAGGCATTTTGTCTTGTCTACCCACGCCTGTTAGCTGGAGGTGTCTTGTCTCTCATGCCTGGGACAGTCCCTTCCAGTCATCCCTCCAATTTTGTAAAGACAGACTGGACAAAAGCTCTTTAGTAATGACTAATGCCTACCTGTGGGGTTCTGTTTCCCATCCTTTGAGGCCTTCTCTCCTCCCTTACCATCACCCTGGGTCATGTTGGCTTGGTCTCTTTTGTGGCCTTGGGGCAGCTTCCCTGGCACTGAGACCCTTAAAGATGGGCCTGCTGCAAACACCCAGGGCAAGAAAGAGGCATGAGCTGAGAGTTTGCATCTGGGGGAGGGTGCAGTAGGGGCCATTTGTTTTTTAGTCATTTGGGGATTTGTGGTATAATCAGATCATTAATGATCCAGAGTGTGGGAAGTGGGGAAGGGAGGTCCTTGAAGTGGTTAAATCTCATTGAACTTAAGACACTGACGGTTGCCAGATGCAGGGTTATTTTCTGAGAAGAAAATTAAAGCTGCCAATCTCACTTTTGCTACCCCGTTGGCTGTATTATGAGGTACCCTTACTTCAAGGTGGGGTGTCTCCGATTTGATGAGCCGTGAAACCTGCTCCCTGCACTCCCCAAAGCTTATTAACCCCTTAACTGTATCCCAGGGGATGTGTGTGTGTGTGTGTGTGTGTGTGTATGTATGTGTGTACATGTGTGCACGCACACGCGTGCTCATGGGAGATGCCTGGGCTGTCTTTGCTATATGTAAATAGGGCCACTGGATCTTTATTTTATTAATTTGTCTGATTTTTTGGTTTGTTTTCTAAGGAACTGTAATGAACAAATGTCAGGATACCCAATGCCAAATAAAGATGTTGTATTTATTTAGTCCACGTGTAGCTTTCTGACCCAGTGGGCCCTCTCCGCATAAGCACTGTTACTAACCCCAGGACTACCAGCCTTACTGCCACCACCCTCGCTTGCCTAGGAAACCCGACTGCTAGCCCACCCCAGCTTTCTGTGTTTCTCTTTCCTCCCCATTCCCACCACAGGTTGCTCACCAAGGTGAAGGGTTCGTAGCCGCCGGGATTGAAGACGTTGGCCTGGCGTCGTTCTCCCTTCTTGCCCTGGCCCAGCTGGGACCAAACTCTGATCAGTATTAGGGGTAGGGTGAGGCAGACACCGAACTCCCTATCCACACTGCCCCTGCTCCCATGCGGGGCAGACTGACTAAGCTTTCTTTGTTAATGTCCCACCTCAACCCTCAGCCCTTGCCACCCCAGTATTATTTCTTAGGTGAGTTTTGCAAATAAAATGTGTTTTGGATCTTGCCAGCTTGGGTTGGGGAGCCTGAAGAGTGAGAGGGAGGAAGCACTTAAGCCTCATGAACATGATCCACAGTAAAGCTTTTATTAAAAACACCAGGGGGGCTGGGGGAATAGCTCAGTGGTAGAATGCTTGCCTAGCATGTACAAGGCCCTGGGTTCGATATCCAGTATCGCAAAAAGAAAAGAAAAAAGAAAATTGCCAGGGCTCCAGAGAACAAAGGTTCAGTCCTGCTGCTTGGTTCGGGAAGCCTCAGCATTGGCCCGGAGCACAGCCCCTGGGGATGGGTATGGACGCTGCTGGAAGAGGGGCCCCGCTGCTGTCGTGTCAGCACCCGTTTTAGCCTCATTCCGCTTGGGGAGTCCTGTTGACCATGTGCCCCTGGAGGTGATAGAGGGTCAAGGGGGTGGGAAAGGGGTATAGTGATCATCCCCCAACCAGTCAAGACTGAGAAAGGAGATGGTGAGGAGGATGGTATTCACAGGTGCAGTGAGAGTCATGAAGAAAGAGAAGGGCTCACATGGGGTTGTCACTTACCGGGGTGCATCAGAGTATGAGCTGGGGTCCATGGGGTCTAACTCGTCATCCTTTCGGCTTGCCACTAGGGAAGTAAATGGCAGGGGGAAGTTCTTCAATTGAGGCAAAAGGAGTCCCTCATCACATAGCCCCCCATCCCAGGAAAAAAAATGGAGCCTGTAGCTGCAATGGACCACAGCATCCTTCTTCAGGATACCGGTTTCAGGCACCCGCCTGAGAGAGGGCTTCTTCATATTGTATGCCCTGGCAAGCTGAGTGCCTCACCCAAGTCCCAGCCTGCTTTGCTTACCCTTCTTGCTCTTGGGGTAGGGAGCCAGTTCCTCCCTGCGATGGTGGCGCCGTTCTTTGACCTCTTCCCGGTCTGCCTTGTCATACCCACGGTCCCGATCCCGTTCCCTGTCCCGTTCTCTCTCTCTGTCTACTTTGTCATAGCTACGTTCTCGATCTCTGTCAGACTTGTCATGGTTCCGATCTGACTTGTCATGGCCCCGGTCCAGCTTTTCATGGCCCCTGTCCGACTTCTCATGGCCCCTGTCTGACTTCTCATGGCTCCGGTCTGACTTCTCCTCAGCATCTAGGGAAAACATGAAAGTCCTGAAGTGACTTTCTCCCATTCCAGGACCCAGCAGTCTCCACCTTTAACATCCTCACTAGCCTGGGGCTGGGGCTGCTTGGTCTCATCTGCCCCTCCTTGATCCACTAAAATTTACTTGGCCCCTCTCAGAACTGCAAGTCTCGAGGCACCACTGGATCTGCCAACTCACCTGCATTACTGCTCCTGAGCTTCTTGGCAGATTTGGTAACCACGGAGTTGGGGTCATGTGGGGAGAGCCAGGACACGAGGTCTGTGTCCACATTCCAGTAGTAAGGGAGCCCGCTGTGGGGCAGTGGGAGGGAAGGAGTGTCAGCACAGATGTCTTCTACTTGTAAGAACTCTTTGTCTCCCCAATCTCTGCCTATATCTGCCCCATGTCAGGACCCCAGATCTCTTCCCGTGTACCCTATATGCCCCACAGTCAGGGACAACAAGGAAGGGCAAACTCAAAAGTCAGTTGCCCTTCCCCCCCAGGTCCCCAGGCTCACCAGGAAGGGTCGAACACCTTGTACCAGCTGGGTGGCAGGCCCTCCAACCGGGTGGCCTCATAGTCCACAGGATCATCATCATAGTCCTCAGCAATGATCTCTTCCTCCGGTTCTAGCAGAACGAGGAGGAGGAGGAGGAGGAGGAGGAGGAGGAGGAGGAGGAAAGAGGAGAAGAGGGGAAGAGGAGGAGGGGGAGGAGGGGGGAGGAGGAGGAGGAGGAGGAGGAGGAGGAGGAGGAGGAGGAGGAGAGCAGTTAAGGAACAGGGGAGTTCTCATCCTACAGTCAGGGCCTGGAGAGGCACACTCATATCCACACAAATCACATGTGGAAGACACTTGGGTGTATGTGTGTGCCAGGAAGCAAATGAAGTACTTCTTGCATTTCAAGCACATCTGTTTTAGGGAATTTGCCAGAAAATTTACCTAAATCTTTTGGTTCTGGGTCCAGACGATGAGTTTATAGTGTTATCCAAACCTATCTGTTTTCAGAGTTGATAGGAATTCATTAAAAAAATTATCCATGTCATGCTGGGGGTATAGCTCAGTGGTAGAGCACTTGTCCAGCATGCACAAGGCCCAGTATTCCCAAGAAAAAATTTATCCATATCCATTCAGTTCCTGAGTTCATGTTATCCCAACCTATGTAGATGAAGTGAGTTTGATCAGCAAGGGGGTTATCTAAAAATAATGTCCAATCTATTCAGCTTCCAAGTTTGGTGTGTACAGGGTTCTTGATTCCTCTATATTGAGTAGCAAGAGTTTGGGTAGCAAAAGAGACTTATCCAAATATTGCTCTGAATCCATTAAGTTTCTGAAGTCTTAGTAAGCCTGCAACAGATGTCAGTTAATATCAATAGAATAAAAAGTGTCTACTATTAGCTCAGTGCTGGCTATCAGTAGATCCTATAGCAGACTTTAGCTGTGGATATAATTAACAATGAAATGTAGATGCCAGCAATGGCAAAATGACTGTCACACAGTAGGCCTGAAATAGATATTAGATAATCATCAATATTGCTAATAAGATGTATTTCTACATCAGCAGTGCACCTAGTACTTAATAGGCTTAAAAGAAATGTCAATGATATGAAATTGGGGGTGTAGCTCAGTGGTAGAGCACTTGCCTAGCATACTCAGAAACCTGGGTTCAATCCTTAGCACCACCAAAACCCAATACTCTTAATACTATTAACCACAAGTTCTATGCCTGGCACACAGTGGTCTTGTAATAGATATCAATAAGGAAATAGTATGATACATTTTTTAGTGCCTGGCACACCATAGCCTAAAATATATACCATGTTTTAATATTATTGACCATAAGATATAATTAGCAGCCAGAAACACAGTAGGCCTAAGTGATAGATCCTAACCATCATTTTAGACTGTTAGGCATAATAAGTATGCCATGTTCTTAGGTCCCAAATACATGTCAGCTGTTGATATGGTGAACAATAAAGTATACGTCACCACTGTTGTGTCAATCACCAGAGGACCTGTGAAACACATGCTATCTATAGTAGACAACAAAACATCACCCCACCACTATACTTGATAACAAGAGACTGCAGGATTTGTCAACTATCCTTCCTATTAGATACCATGTAGTTAAACCCTACAGATTGATTCAGAGATTTATTTTAATTATTTTTTGAAATTGTGTCTCATGATTGTTGTCCAGACTGGCCTAGAACTCCTGAGCTCAAGAAATTCCCCCCACCTTGCCTCACGCTCCTGAATATCTTGGTCTGTAGGTGCACGTCATTGCACCACCTTGATTCATGGATTGAACATGGCATCTGATATGGGTATTGATAAGGATGAAATATCTAACCTCCAACCCTTCCTACATACAGTGCTTAGCACACAGTAGGAATGGATGTCAGTAAATAATATTGTTAGCAATGAGATGCCTGCCATGTCACTGGTTGGGGAACACTAGGCCCTTGCTGGTTACCAAGTGCCGACATAAAAACAAAGTGCCTGTCAAGACTGGCAAATCGTAGGCCCATCTACTCTTAGCTTTCTCACCAGGCTCCAGATGTTTCAGGATCCCTCTCTTGGCCAAGCGGGTCTGCAGTGCAACCGGCAGCGGCATAGCGGTGGGTGACAGACCTAGGGACGGAAAGACAAGACTGAAAATCAGTTCAAATGAAGAATCTAATCTAGATCTAATAACCAAGAATCTCCCTGAAGCCTGTACTACTCTTACGACCCTCCACCTACCTAACTGCACCAATAGCTAGACTAACAATCTACGTGCTAAGAGATGGAAGAGATAGGTGGCAGTATCACCAAAATTCTCACCAACCCTGCTCCGAGACCGGATGCTGCAGGACCCAGTTCCACTTCCAGGCACAGGCTCCGCCCACTGTTGAGTGTGCCATGTGCCGCACCCCTGCACCCCAGAAGTGGGCTCACCCACTGTCCCTCAAAGACTGCTGGGTGGGAGGAACTAAGGCATTGGGATGGGGGAGCTGGATGCAACACCTCCTCCAGATCTAAAAATATGTGCCCACCCCAGGATTACCAAAACAATCGTGCGGGTAGTGGAAAAGCTGTTAGACCGGCCGACACACCCTCGTCGCCACTATTATCACCAGTACCACGCGAATCTATATTTTTCCCCCTCGAAGCACAGAATGAGGTCCTCTTCCCCGAAGCCTTGAGGTAACTGGGCGACGCAAGGGCTGCAGCGAACTGATGACGCAAACATAGCTGACCAATAAGAGTGCTCCTTTGGCTTGACGAGTAGCGAAGCGACCCAATCGTTTCCCTGGACGAGGTGAAAAGCTCGCGCGCCTATATGCGTTGACACTGGGGGCGTGGCCTGGTTAGGGTCCCGCCAGACTGCGCCGCCAGACGCGGGCGCCATGGAGGAGCCTTGGTACGACAACAGTCACAGGCACTGGGACTGCGGTTGCGGCGCCCAGGCCAGCCATGGGAGGTGGATGGGAGACACACAGGCCACACAGTGTCACGTACCGAACTCGGGAGACTCTCAGAAACTTAACTCCTTCCGCCCCCTCACCTGGCTCCTCCCACTCAGGCTCTGTTAAGAGAATCCACAGTTGTGTGCTTGAGTAGGTGTGCAGTACGGACTACTAGACGTTTCCCCTGACTTCGTATCTCATAGTCCCTCTTTGTTATCAAAATGATACCGCTGGTCAAATCCACTTCAGCGGAGGGGGGCTGCGGTGTTGAGTGGAAACCCCCAGGATTATAAAACATGGTTTTTCCCACGTCGCTTTCATAAATAGGGGCGGGGCGTAGATGAGCCTATTTGTGGGCAAGGCGGGGGCGCTGGGATACTCCTTGTGGTCTTTTTGGGTTTTCCCTGGTGTTAGGTGTAAAAGGAGTGGGGCTTGGGTGTACTGGGCTGATCGTCTGAGAAGGGCGTGTCACCAGGCCCTGCTTTAGTAACAGTACTAACTAATTAAATCCCTCTCTCTCTCTTTTTTTTTTTTTTTTTTTTTTTTGTGGTACTGTGGATTGCACTCAGGGGTGTTCTTGCCCTGAGCCATTTCTCCAGTCCTTATTTTTTTGAAACAGGGTCACCCTAAATTGCCCTGGCTGACCTCGATTTTGCAACCCTTCTGCCCCAGCCTCCTCCAGAATGGCTGGAATTACAGGCATGCACCACCGTGCCCAGCTAGTTAACACTTCTATATCCCTAATTGAAATGTGCCAACTCAATTTTTAAAAAAAATATTTATTTATTTATTTATTTATTGGTGGACACAACATCTTTGTTTGTATGTGGTGCTGAGGATGGAACCCGGGCCCCACGCATGCCAGGCGAGCGCGCTACCGCTTGAGCCACATCCCCAGCCCCAACTCAAATTTTAATAGGGGTTAAACAGTTGGCTAATTCCTTTGTTGGAATAGAGTAATAATTTTGCCCTTTTGACTCATTTCTCTCTTGAGGGGGGGGGGAAGGTGATAAGACAATCTTGTTGCTTTTGGGGGGAGGGTAGTTGGGATTGAATCCAGGGGTATTTTACTATTGAGCTACATCTTCAGCCTTTTTTTTTTTTTTTAAGACTGGATCTCACTGATTTGTTGAGGCTGGCCTTGAACTTGTGATCCTCCTGCTTCAGACTCTTTTTGAGTTGCTGGGATTATAGGCATGCACCCACCATACCAGACTTACTTTTTAAAATTTTGAGTAGGGTCTTACTGAGTTGCCCAGACTGGCCTTGAATTTGGGGTCCTCCTTAGCCTCCCAAGTGACTTGGATTATAGGCATGTGCCATCAAACCTGGCTATCTTGTTACTATCTGAAGTGTTTTTTTTTTTTCTGTTGCATGAACTTCCCATTCTGGTGACATGGTTTCTCCCAGTTGGAAAGAGTCCAGATGCTGGGGCCTGGGGTAACCAGCTTGCATTAACTCCATCTTTCCCTTCCTGCTTGCAGCCCATGGCGAATTGTGGATGATTGTGGTGGAGCCTTCACTATGGGTGTCATTGGAGGTGGAGTCTTCCAGGCTATCAAGGGCTTCCGCAATGCCCCTGTTGTGAGTCCTGGCTTTCACTGGTGTTGGGGGTCAGAAGACATACAGAATGCTGCTCTGAAAACTGCTGGGAGCAGCCATTCTATGTGCACTTATTCATTCTGGTACCTGCTCACGTACTGTATGTCAGGCCTGGCTTCTGGACCTGGAATTTTGGAGGAACTACACACAGACCCCTGTCTTCCTTCCACCCATCTAGAGCTTCTCTGTGAAAATAGTATACTTTCAAAACAGTAGTTAGGGTTTGGGGTATGGCTCAGTAGTAAAGCACCTACTAGCATGCCTGAGTCCAGGTTTGATCTCCAGCACTGCAAAGAAAAAAAAAGTCTCCAAATCCTAAATGTGTATGCAAAGCCAGACAGATTTTACCTAAAGACAGATTCTGGGTTAGAAACCTAGATATAGGGAAGTGACAGGAGTTTCGTTGGCAGAGAGAATAAAGTCTTACAATTGAGAAAATCCTTTTTTTCCTCCACTACTAGAGATTGAACCCAGGGACATTGTACCACTGAGCTGCATCCCCAGCCTTTGTTATTTTTTTTTCTTTTGAGACAGCATCTTGCTAAACTGCCAGAGCTAGCCTCCAACTTTGAATCCTACTGCCTCAGTCCTTTAAAGACTCTGAGAAAAGAAAACCCTTTTGATTTATAAAAACATTTATGTATTTATTTTTGGTACTGGGAATTGAATTTAGGGGCACTTGACCACTGAGCCATACCCCCAGCCCTATTTTGTATTTCATTTAGAGACAGGGTCTCACTGAGTTGCTTAGCACCTCACCATTGCTAAGGGTGACTTTGAACTCACGATCCTCCTGAGCCACTGGGATTACTGGCGTGCACCTGGTTTAACATAAACATTTTTGTCTCTTGCTCTCTCACCTGCCCAGAATATCTCATCAAATGTCATTCAAAGATCTCTACAATTTTTACCTCTAGTTCTATCCCTCCCCTCAACTCTGGGAACGCTCTTTCCTGGATCTTTGCCCACATTTCTCATTCTGAAGATCTTAGCACATACTGCTCCCTTCCTTATTTATTTATTTTTTGGGGGTGCTGGGCATGGAACCCAGGACCTCCTGAAGGCATGCTAAGCACGTGCTCTACCACTGAGCTACATTCCCAGTGCCCCACATGTGCTCCCACCTTAATGAGGCCTTTCCTGACTCATCAGTCACTATCAGATCTCTTCATCCTATTTTTTCTAGAGTTTGTGTTACTGTCTGAAACTGTCTCATTTATTTGCTCAGGATCTGTTGTCCCACTACAATATGAGCTCTGAGAGGAAAGGGACCAAATCTACCTTGTTCACTGCTGTATCCCTGCAGTGTGGGGCCTGGTACATAGTAGGTGCTCATTAGCCATTTATTGAGTGAATGAGTGTACAAAGGAATTAATTAGAACTTATCAACCCAACTTTGGCAACACCTATGCTAGAGTGCCCTCAAGACCCCTAGTTCTTGGCTGCTTTTCTACATCTAATAGGTCACCTGTGTCCTTCCCTATTTTTCTTTTTTTTTGTATGTGTGGTGCTCAGGATTGAACCCAGGGGCTCAGAAATGCTAGGTAGTGCTCTGCCACTGAGCTACATCCCAAGCCCACCTTTTTCCTCTCTTTTTAAAATATTTTTCTTTTTTTTAGTTTTTGGTGGACACAACATCTTTATTTTATTTTTATGTGGTGCTGAGGATGGAACCCAGCGCCCTGCACATGCCAGGCAAGTGTGCTACTGCTTGAGCCACATCCCCAGCCCCCTCTTTCCTCTCTTAAAGGCTAGAAATCCTGCCAGTGGCCTCAACTCTGCCCTTACTCATTTTGTTACTTTTCCCAGGGAATTCAACATCGGTTAAGGAGTGGTATCAACAATGTGAGGATCCATGCACCCCAGATTGGAGGTGAGAGTCTTGTAATGCCACAGGAAATATGATGGTAGTGTTGAGGGAAGTCGATCCTTTAGGGACAGATGCAAGTGGGAAGTTCAGATTTTAGCTCAGACTCTGCCGGAGTTCTTCCAATGGAGGTGACATTTCCAAACAATTAAACATGGAAGAGCAAGAATGTAGATTCCAGAGTTTAAATGTAGCCCCCATGTCTTCCTTGTTTTGTGGCCTTGGGCTAGTAGCATGCCTTTCTGAACCTCATCTATAATAGGGTGATGATGATTACATTAACCACCTTATCAGTAGTTTTGTAATTTACGTGATTTACTTGGTACTAAGTGCTGGTTGCTATGCTAAGCAAACCCTTAAATAATATTAACTAATTTAAAATTAACAATGTCAACTAACAGTATCTCGTATAGGTCCTGAAACACAATAACCCCTCAAACATATTAACTACAATTATCCTAAATGCTTGAGACTAGAAGTATTTTGGATTTCAGAGTTTTTTCAGATTTTAGAATATTTGCATATGCCTAATGAGATATCTTAAGAATGGACCCAAATATAAATAGGAATTTAATTTAATTTGTGCTTTATATATTACCTTATATAGATAGGCCAAAAGTAACTATATATATATATATATATATATATATATATATTTTTTTTTTTTTTTTTTCATTTTGTGCAGTGCTAAGGATCAAACCAAGGCCTAGGTCATTCTAGGCAAGTACTCTACCACTGAGCTACATCCCCAGTCCTATAGACTTACTTTTTAAGAGATGAGGTCTTGGAACTGGGGAATCTACTTCAGTGGTACAGTGCTTGCCAAGCATGTACAGGGCCCTGGGTTTGATTCTCAGCAACACACACACCCACACCCTAAAAGGTGGAGTCCAGGCTGGTCTCAAACTTATTTATTTATTTATTTATTTTTAGTTGTTGATGGACCTTTACTTCATTAATTTTTTTGTGGTGCTGAGAATCGAACCCAGTGCCTCACATATGCTAGGCAATCAGTCCACCACCAAGCCACAACCCTAGCCCTGGTCTCAAATTCTTTTTTTTTAATATTTATTTTTTAGTTGACATAACACCTTTATTTCACTTGTTTATTTTTTGTATGTGGTGCTGAGGATCAAACCCAGGGTCTAGAGCGTTTGAGGCGAGTGCTCTACCACTAAGCCACAACCCCAGCCCCCCTGGTCTCAAATTCTTGAGCTCAAGTAATACACCTGCCCTATCCTCCTGAGTACCTAGGACTACGGGTGCTCACCACCACACCCTGCTAATTTTTGTAGTAGTTTTAGTTCATCTGCATTTTGATTGTGACCCATCATGTGATGGCAAATGTGGAATTTTCCACTCGTGGTGTTTGTCCATACTCAAAAAGCTTTGGATTGGGAGCATTTTATATTTCTGGATTAGAGATGTTTAACCTATATATACTTTTCTTCCCTGGTGATAGTGCTGGAAATTGAATCCAGGGCCTCATGCACGCTGTTTAAGCTCTCCACCACTGAAATCTAAAGAGTTCTAGCTAGTTTTTAAAAATTTTATTTTCAGGGGCTGGGGATGTGACTCAAGCGGTAACGCGCTTGCCTGGCATTCGCGGGGCGCTGGATTCGATCCTCAGCACCACATAAAAATAAAATAAAGATGTTGTGTCCACCGAAAACTGAAAAATAAATATATATATATTTTTATTTTCAGATAAAGTCTTGCTAAATTTCCCAAGCTGACCTTTTAACTGGTGATCCTCCTGCCTCCACCTCCCAAGTTGCTGAGATTACAGGTGTGCACCACCATACCCAGGTGTATATTATGTTATTAACTGACTTTCTTGACCTGTTTCTTTCTCCCTGAAATCAAGGCCTGAAATCCAGCTGTCTGTAGTGATTAAACGATCAAAGTTGTGCTGGGCATGGTGATGTATGCCAGTGGTGCAGTAGTGGTGCAGTAATTCCAATAACTTGGGAGGCTGAGGCAGGAGGATCACACATTCAAGGCTAGCCTCAGCAACTTAGCAAGGCCCTAAGCATCTTAGCAAGACCCTGTCTTAAAAAATAAAAAGGGCTGGGGATGTGGCTCCCTGGTGCCAAAATAAAATTGAAGTTGCCTATTAAAAGCCATATAAAAGATGAATATGCTTGTAACGTTTTTCACCTCCTTATAAAGGTGAAGGGAATATCAATTGTTAGCATAATTGCAGCCATCTTCCTTTTCCCCACCCCCATTTTATGAATACTGTTCTTATTCCCAAGAATAGAAAGTAGCCCAAGATAAAACCTATCAGCCTGGAGACCTGCTGGTCTCTCCCTGTTCTCTCATGGAGAGCTAGGAGACAACTTACCGGCCCCTGAGATGGGGACGTACTGGTTTCCCTGTTCTTTCCTTGAGAAGATAAAGGGACATGCTGGTTTCCCTGTTCGCCCTCTGAGAGATAGGAAAACTGCCTGTCTCTGTTCCCAAGAAACAAACTCGCCTTCCACAAGATGAGGGGATACTTGCTATGTCAGTCCAGACTAAACCTGCCCCTAGCACGCGGCCATGATTCTAGCCTATAAAAGGTAACAGTCAAGGGGTTGTTGTGCTGCTCTCCCTAGCTTGCTGCTGCTGTCCCTGTCTTTGTGCAGTGCAGCCTTGTCGGGCTCCTGACAATAAACCAGCGTCTTATCCCAAGTGTGTGAGATCAATCCTGTGCCACTTTTCTTTCATCAATGACAATTAAAGATGGCTTGAAGTGGAAGTTACAAAGGATGTGAACAGACATAATATTTCAGGGGAGTTTGCTCTCTTCCTTTATATCAGGTTTTCTCCCATTCTTTTTTTGTAGTGCAGAAGTTAGAACCCAGGCCTCACTCATGCTAAGCAAGCACTATACAACTGAGCTACACCCCTAGACTCTTTATCCCAATTTTGACCAGAGCATTCAAGCCTTAGAACTCTCCAAACCTCGAGATATGGGTTCTTGGGATTTCCCAGATACACTAATTAAGCTTCTGTCCCCTTACAGGTAGCTTTGCAGTGTGGGGGTTCCTGTTCTCAACCGTGGACTGTGGCCTGGTGCAGCTGCGAGGCAGGGAGGATCCCTGGAACTCCATCACTAGTGGTGCAGTGACTGGGGCTGTGCTGGCTGCCCGCAGTGAGTGCCCCCTCATCCCTGACCCTTGAGCCTCCCACACTGTTCTGCCTGCCCTCACTTTTTTCTCTCTTCACCCCTCAGGTGGACCATTAGCAATGGTGGGCTCAGCGATGATGGGGGGAATTCTATTAGCCCTCGTTGAGGGTGTTAGCATCCTCCTCACTCGCTTTACCTCTCGACAGTTCCGCAATGGTGAGTACCTAGTGACGATTGTCAGAGAGAGAGGCAGAAAATGCTCTACCTGTCCTCCTCTAATCGTCCTAACATCATTCTCCCTTCTCTAGTAGCCCCATTGCTAGAGGACCCCAGCCAGCTCTCCCCTAAGGAGGATACCCCAGACACAGACTTTCCCAGCTGTCAGCAATATCATTGAGGAAGCCGCCACATGACACCACCACTATGGGAGCTGCTCCTCGGTTCTCTCACCAGTGATCTACCTCTAAGGGAGGGCTAACTTTCAGTTAGCCCTGGACTCTCCAGAGAGGGCCTTTATTCTGCTCCCTTGTCCCAGGGTGGGGGTGAGGCATCCCAGTGGCCTTGACAGACGGATTCCCTTTTTCTCTCTCAGGGCACCCTAGTCCCACATTCACATGTAATAAGTTCTCATCCCAGCTTCTTCGTGTTGCACCATGATGAGTTTTTTAAAGCCAGTTTTGAAATGCCTGTTTATGCACTCCCAGGACCTCCCTTTCAGGACAAGGGCAGAGCCCTTTTCATGACTCAGAAGCCCTAGGACTTAGAGTCCCACCATGAATGGGCTCTAATAAACATTTATGGGATGAATGAGCAGGAAGGGAGAAGTGCATGAAGATAAGAATTGGGTACATGCATAAGGGTGTGCAGGAGCCAAACAATGAAAGAGCAGACAGGAACATGTTTGAAAAGAAATGCACGAACACAGGGATTGTTGAGGGTGCACATGTTTGTGCATGTTGTACCCCTGACACTGTACACATACACATTCTGCTACCCTGACCCCTCCTCCATAAGCTCCCATGGCCAAGGCTGGGAAATTGATCTTACAAGAAGCCCTTTCTTTCTAGATACCAGTCACCCCATTTTCAAAAATTATCCCCATCCAATGTGACCTCACTGTGGCCCTAGAATGGAAGTTGGTGTCAGGGAGATATGGTTTCTTCAAGAAAAGCTCTCCTGTGTCAGTCTCCCCTTCTATCACAGGGATACTTTTCTACAGAGTAGATCATGCAGTGTTGTCAGTTGTTTGGATCACTGTCTTAGCCCACCTTAGCCTCCAGAGTAGCTAGGATTACAGGTGTGCCTCACCATGATTGGCTTAGTTGTTTGTTTGTTCAGGCCAACCATAAAAGAACTAGAAATTAATTTTCATTTTAGGATAGGAAATGAATGGGGAAGAGATTTTTTTGGATGGACATCACATCCATGTGATGTCACTTATATGTAAATCCTATGTGGCTGAGTCAGACACTCTCCATTGGGGTGCAAATGCCACAGGGAGGCACAAAAGCTTCCTGAGAAATCAAGGGTTTCCTTTGCACAAACGGCTGCAGTACACATGACCTCATGGGAGACAAAACCTGTTCCTATCTGCAAGCCATTGCAACTTGATGGAAATGCTCTTTCCCTGGTACAATATTGGTTCATAGGGATGCAAAGGTGACAGAGCCACTATGCCTCCTGCATGAATGATAGTGCCAGGTAGTGCATGACCACCCCACCAAGGGCCTGAGAAAAGCAGGGCAGGATGGGGTTAGTGTGCACCAGGAACATGGCTGGAGCCTTGGGGTATGACCCCTAACCATTGGTGCCACAGACACTTAGAGCAGCAGTGCCTTCTGGACCTCTTCTGCACTCCTAGGCCTCATCCCACTCAGGATTATTCCAGTGGCCTTTTTGGTCTAGTCTGCTGGTTACTTCCAGCCCTCATCTTGCTTACTACCTCTGCCAGGCCTTTCTTTTTCCATGAGTTCACCGGCCTTACTCCTTGCCCATTTTTCCATGCTGCCCTCTAAGGCAAATGCAGCTACTGCCTCTACACAATCCTACATTATCTCCCTGGTCCCCTTTAAATGGGCCCTGGCCCTACAAACCCCTTACTATCTGCAGGTTCCCCATCCTCTGTAGCCTCTAAATTCTACCTCATCTAACTTTAAGGTCCTATCCCTTAAGGCACTTCCAAATGCTATGGCACTCAGCCCTCCTCTGTGCCTGGGAATCCATTCAAGTTCACCACTGGGGGGCAACTGGACCAATGCAGTCTGGGCCCCTGTAGGTGGCTCACCTGCTCACCAAGTAACATTCAGGGCCCCTTCCTACAATAGTTCCTCCAGCCTCTAGTTGGGATAGGGTAGGCTGATGCCAGATTTAAAATATGAAGGAGAGGGGTTAGAAAGTGAGGCTTAGAAAATAAAGAATCTGCACCCTGGGTAATTTGTACTGCTAAAGTTTTAATAAACTTGAAATGAGAAGGAGGGAAAGAAAGAGTTGTAGGGCAGCTTCAGATTATGGTGCATGTGTCAGCTTCCTAAGAGAAATATAGGGTCAGATTCAGGGAGGGACTGAGATGGAGAGAAGGTAAAAGAGACAACAGAGTTGAGAGATGAGAAGTAGAAACAAAGAGAGATACAGAGGTGGAGGCAGAAAGAGACATGCAAGAGATAAATGAAAAAAGAGGGAGAGAGCAGGGCATGCCTTTAACCCCAGCAGCTTGGGAGACTGAGGTAGGAGGATCATGAGTTCAAAACCAGCCTCCGCAACTTAGCAAGGCCCTAAGCAACTCAGTGAGACCCTGTCTCTAAATAAAATACAAAATAGGGCTGGGGGGGCCTGGGGTCATGGCTCAGTGGTAGTGTGCGTATCTAGCATGTGTGAGACACTGGGTTCGATTTTCAGCACCACATAAATAAATAAATAAAATAAAGGTCCATTAACAACTAAAAAATATTTTTTAAAAAAACATAGGGCGGGCTGGGGATGTGGCTCAAGCGGTAGCGCGCTTGCCTGGCATGCGTGCGGCCCGGGTTCGATCCTCAGCACCACATACCAACAAAGATGTTGTATCCGCCGAGAACTAGAAAATAAATATTAAAATTTCTCTCTCTCTCTCCTCTCTCACTCTCTTTTAAAAAAAAAAAAACCTAAAAACCTTTCCTCCTTGACTGTAAGCACATTTAAAAAAAAAAAAAAAACATAGGGCTGGGGGTGTGGCTCAGTGGTTGAATGTCCCTAAGTTCAATATCTGGCACAAGAAAAAAAGGAGAAAGAATAAAGACAGAGGAATAGAGGAGTAACAGGAATCTCTGTAAGGGTCAGAAATGCAGCAGGGAGGAGACAGTATATGCAGCGCTAAATGCAGGAGAGCAAGCAAGGTGTGAGTGGTTCCCATGGTGGCAGCATGGAGGTACCTACTGAACTGAGAGTCTGGACCCACAGTGAATGGTCAGGCCAGCCTGCCTCAGGCCTCTGGCCCTTTACCTTCTAACTGGGGTCCTTAAGGAAACACACAAGTGCTTCACCTGCATCCTCTTTCTCAAATACGCCCCTACTGTGCTGGGAATGGAACCCATAGGCCCTCTCAGACTAATTGCTGGGCTCTACTACTAGGCTACACCCCCAGCCCTTCATCTCTGATTTATTCCTATTTATTAACATCTACATCCACCAAGGATTTCAGTGGCCCTCCTTCAGGTTTTTCCAGTCTCTTCCACACTTCCTCCCTGCCTCACTCCCATCTTTGTCTCCATCTATCTTGATTTGTCACTCAGCTCTTCTACCCCATTCCTCTGCTTTGATCTCCCTGGCTGATGGTTCTCACACTCCCTATAGCCCCTGGAATTGCCATCCACATATGTGCATGGGGAAAAGGGAAAATACTGGGTGGGCAAGGTGTTCTAAAGAGATGGGCTTAATCAAGGAAGAGGAAGAGGGTCTAAACCCTGGCAGTAGGGTAGGGGTCACCCTATCCACTTGATCAAGAAGAGATCCTGAGTCATGTACAACTAATTAGAATAAATTAAAAATAAAATAAAAAGGAAGTGATCCTGAGAGGCTAGGGAGAAAGACAGACATGGGAAATTAAAGACAGGTAATAGACACACAGGAAGAATCAGAAGAATAGGGAGAAAGATACCAACAGAAAAAAAGCTGGGTGCAATGATGAACACCATGGTATGTGCCTGTAATCCTAGATACTGGGAAGGTAAGGGAGAAGGATCTCTTGAACCCAGGAGTTCAAGGCCAGCCTGGGCAACATAGGGGCACCAGAGGTTACAGAGAAATCAAAGGAGAGACAGATGCAGAATGATACCCGGAGACATAAGAAGTGGTACAACAAGCAAAAAAGGAAAAAGATTAATAGAAAGAAGATGGAGATAGTTGAGACAAAAGTTGAAAACAAAAATGAAAACAGATGAGCAGAGAAAGTGTGACAAGATGGAGATGGTAAGAAAGAGTGCCATGGGTTCAATCTCCAATAATAAAAAAAAAAAAAATGGGCTGAGGTCGTGGCTCAGTGGTAGAGCATTTGCCTAGCACATGTGAGGCATTGGGTTGATCCTCAGCACCACATAAAAATAAGTGAATAAATAAATGTATTGCTTTTATCTACCACCAAAAAAAAAAAAAGCTTAAGAAAAAGAACATGTACCAATGTTAACCAAAGACAGAACAGAATGCTTATATTATAAACAGCTTTATTCATAATCACCCCAAACTGGAAACCAATCAAAAGCACATCCACCCCCAAGAGTGGATGATAAAGTGTGGCATATTCACATTGTTGGGGGAGGGTCTTGATGGATTGCTCAGGTTTCTGTGTAGTCCTGGCATGAGCCAAGGGCATGTTTGAACAGTAAATTAAAGAATATATAACTCCAGAAAGATTGAGACAGTTCAGGGTAACCTAGAAATGCTACCCTCACCTCCAACTAAGATATTGCTGACATTCCAGGATAATGAGGAATCTGATGGAGAGGAGCTCAGGCAAGTATGTCAATAGCTTCTGAACATCTTCAAGTCTCCTAATTTTAGGTTCTTCTCCCATGCTGCCATCAGGCACCCACAGGAAACATCCAGCCCTGTACAAATTGGGGCATGAAATATCGACGCACAATGTTAGTTGCTCTGGTTGCTGGTTTGGGGTATAATAAGTAATAAATGGTCTGTTTTTCTGATTCATGGGTTTTGTGTTTGTTTGTTTGTTTTGTTTTTGTACTGGAGATTGAACCCAGAGCCACTTTATCACTGAACCACATCACCAGGCGTTTTTATTTTTTGAGACAGGGCCAACTTAAGTTGCTTCGGGCCTTACTAAGCTGCTGAGGCTGGCCTCGAACTTGTGATCCTCCTTCCTCAGCTTCCTGAATTGTTGGAATGACAGGTGCACACAACCATATCCAGTGGTCTTGTGATTTTATGTATGTGTGTGCATGCACACATGTGCCTAAATGTATCATGGATTAGGGATATATAGTTCAGTGGTAGAGTGCTTGTCTAGCATGTGTGAGGACCTGGGTTCAATCCTGAGCAATGCAAAAATAATTAGTTTAGAAAAAAAAACCTGGGCTGGGGATGTGGCTCAAGCAGTAGCTCGCTCGCCTGGCATTCATGTGGCCCGGGTTCAATCCTCAGCACCACATACAAACAAAGATGTTGTGTCCGCCGAAAACTAAAAAATAAATATTAAAAAATTCTCTCTCTCTCTCTCTCTCTCTCTCTCTCTCTCTCTCTCTCTCTCTCTCTCTCTCTCCTCTCCCTCCCTCCCTCCCTCCCTCTTTAAAAAACTGAAAAGAAAAAAAAACCTGGCAGGTTAACTTGTCAGCTTCCAATTAGGGTAGAATCTCAGATCTTTCTGAGATCTTTCTGTTTTGACTTACAATGAAAATAAACTTGCAACCCCTATCCGGGTCCCCTTTTGCACCAACAAGAGTTGAGTTTCTATTCTTCACACTTGAATAAATCCTACTCTTTTCACTCTTGAAAAAAAAAGAAAATGAACAAACTCTAATTTCTTGTGCATAAGATGGATGAATCTCATCAACAGTGTTGGGCAAAAGAAACTGCAAGATACAAAAGAATACATAACATTATTATTCTTTTTAAAAAACATTTTATAGTAGATGGACACAATACTTCCACTTTATGTGGTGGTGAGGATCAAACCCAATGCCTCACATGTGCTAGGCAAGCCTTCTACCAACTGAGCCACAACCCTAGCCCAATATTATTATTATTATACAAATTTTAAAAAGTGGGCTTGGGCTGGGGGTATAACTCAATAGTAAAGAGCTTGTGGCTCTGCGGTAGTGTGCTCACCCAGCACGTGTGAGGCCCTGGGTTTGATCCTCAGCTCCACATAAAAATAAATAAATAAATAAATAAATAAATAAATAAATAAATAAAATAAAAGTACTGTGTCCAACTACAACTAAAAAATAAATATTTTTTTAAAAAGGAGCTTGTGTAGCAAGGCTTGGGCCTGGGTTAGATCCCCAGCACTGTAGATAAGTAAATAAAATAAAAACCAGGCTAAATTAAGCCATGAATGTTACAAATCAAGAAGTGGGTTACACTTGGTTACATTGGAAGTTGGTGGGGGAATGATGAAAGAGGCACAAGAAGCCAGACACCAATGCATTACACACCTGTAATACTGGCTACCAAGGGGAGGGAGCTAAGGCAGGAGAATGGCAAGTTCAAGGTCATCCTGAAAACTTAGGAAAACCCCATCTTAAAAAAATAAAGTGTTGGGGGTGTGGCTCAATGGTAAAGTGGTCTTGTGTTCAATTCCAGGAAAGAAAGGGAGGGAGAGAAGAAAGAACTAAAAGAAAAAAGTATAGGAGAGTCAGTTGGCTTGTTACGTGTGTGTTCATTTTGTGTTCATAGATTGTACATATTATGTATATTAAACCTCACTGAAAAGTTAAATGTAAACTAGAAATATATATAACAACATGGATAATTATCAAATCTGCCAACTTGAAAGAGAAGGAAAGTTTAAGACTGTTATATAGTACAATGATTTCTTTACATTAAAAAAAAAAAATGGAGCACAGTGGTGCACACCTGTAATCCCACTGGTTCAGGAGGTTGAGGCAGGAGGATCTTGGGTTCAAAGCCAGCCTCAGCAAAAGGAAGGTGCTAAAGCAACTCAGTGAGACCCTGTCTCTAAATGAAATACAAAATAGGGCTGGCTCGGTGGTCTAGTGCCCTGGGTTTAATCCCCAGTACCCCATAAATAAATAAGCTAAAAATAATACGAACAATATATACAGTTTATAGATCCCTAATTACATAGAAAAAGAATAAAAACATGGAAAGGAATGATCAACAAACCCCAAGATTACACTTACCTCAGAAAAGAGAGGGAGGAGGATGGAATTGGATAAGGGAGGTAGATTTCAGCTAGGAGTCTATTTTGTTTCTTAAATACTTTGTTTCTTAAAGATACTTTGTTTCTTAAAAATACTTTGTTTCTTAAATAACAATAACAACTACAAAAAACTTGAGGCAAGTGAAAAATGTTAAGATGTAATGGGAAGAGGGTCCACAGGTGTTCCTTATTATTCTCTACTACAAATTTACCACTGGTATTAAATTGAATTTATAGATTAATTAGGAGACACATTGATCCAAAATTGATTCTTCATGCCTGGAACATAATATGTCTCCCCATTGATCTAGGTCAGCTTTTCTTCTATAAAAATTTTTAGAGCCCATACTTGTTTATTTATTTATTTTTTTGCTCAGTTTCACAATAAGTTGATGGATATGGTTACCATGAATAACAGTATCCTTTTAAATTACATTTTCTAAATTTAGATTCTCCAAAGGAAGGCATTCATATTTGTATTTTGTATTCAGTCTCATTTTTGGTCACCTCACTTTTCTTGTAACCTATATGCATCCTATACACTTCAAATCATATGTAGATTAATTGGAAAATCTAATATACTGGAAATGCTGTGTAAATGATTGTTATGTTATATTGTATAAGGAATAATAGGGAATAATAGCAAGAAAAGATGTACATATGTTTGATATA
Source organism: Urocitellus parryii (assembly GCF_045843805.1). Lineage (NCBI taxonomy): Eukaryota > Metazoa > Chordata > Mammalia > Rodentia > Sciuridae > Urocitellus > Urocitellus parryii. The sequence continues at coordinate 90,359,623 of NC_135547.1, read as the reverse complement.
GACACAGATTTTTTTTTTTTTGGTACCAGGATTGAACTCAGGGGTACTCAACCACTGAGCCACACCCCCAGCCCTATTTTATATTTTTACTAGAGACAGGATCTCGCTGAGTTGCTTAGCACCGTGCTTTTTGCTGAGGCGGGCTTTGAACTTGTGATGCTCCTGCCTTAGCCGCCTGAGCCACTGGGATTACAGGCATGTGCCACTGGGATTACAGGCATGTGCCACTGGGATTACAGGCATATGCCACTGGGATTACAGGCATGTGCCACAGGACTCGGCTTAGACACAGATTTTTCCCAATATTTTCAATCCATGTTTGATTGAATCCACAGAATAGGAACCTACAGATTTGGAAGGCAGACTGAACACGGGTTCCAATTTCTCCTCTTTGCTCATTAACACTTGTCATCTCAGTATTTTGATACTAGCCATCCTAACAGGTGTGAGATGATACCTTATTGTGTTTTTTTGAGTTACATTTCCTTGGCAATTATGGATATTGATCACCTTTTCATATACCTGTTGAGCATTTGTATGTCCTCTTTGGAGAGATATCTACTTAAGTTTCTGTTCTTTTTTTTTTTTTTTTTTGTACTGGGGATTGAATCCAGGGATGTTCAACCACTGAGCCACATCCCCAGCCCTTTTATATATATTTTTTTAGAGACAGGGTTTTGCTAAGTTGCTTAGGGCCTTACTAAGTTGTTGAAGCTGGCTTTGAACTTGTGATCCCTGCCTCAGCCTCTTGAACCATTTGCTCTTCATTTTTTTTTTATGGTGCTGGGTATGGAACCCAGAGCCTCACACATTGTAGGCAAGCACTCCAACACTGAGCTACATTTCCATCCCTGTCCATTTTTTATTCAGATCATTAATTTTTTTGGATGGGGATCCATTTTGTTTTGTTAATTGCTATTGAGTTGCAGTTACTTATGTAATTTGGTGGGGTTTTATATTTGGAGATAGGTTCTCACCATGTTGTCAAGGGTGGTCTCAAATCATCTTCTGCCTCAGTCTCCCAAGTAGCTGGGAATATAGGTGTAAACCACCAGACCTGGTTGTATTTGGGATTTTTTTTAATATTTATTTTTTAGTTGTAGTTGGACACAATATCTTTATTTTATTTATTTATTTTTATGTGGTGCTGAGAATTGAACCCTGGGCCTCACACATGCTAGGCGAGCACTCTACCGCTAAACCACAATCCCTGCCCTATAGTTTGGATTTTAACCACTTATCAAACAAATGGTTTTCAAAATTTTTCTCCCAATTTGTAAGTTGCTGTTGATTTCTTTTGCTGTATAGAAGAAGCTTTTTGGTTTAATTTTGTCCCACTTGCTGCTGCTGCTGCTTCTTCTTCTTCTTCTTCTTCTTCTTCTTCTTCTTATTATTATTATTATTATTATTATATGTTTTTTGGTACTAGGGATTGAACTCCATGGCACTTGGCCACTAAGCCACATCCCCAGCCCTATTTTGTATTTTATTTAGAGACAGGGTCTCAACTGAGTTGCTTAGTGCCTCGCTGTTGCTGAGGCTGGCTTTGAACTTGTGATTCTCCTGTCTCAGCATCCCAAGCTGCTGGGATTAAAGGCATGTGCCACTGCACTCAACCCACTTGTAAATTATTGCTTTTGGTGTCATATCCAAGAAACCATTGCCAAGACCACTGTTGAGAAGTTTTCCCCCTATGTTTTCTTCTAAGAGTTTTATAGTTTTAGGTCTTAAATTTAAGTCTTTTATCCATTTTGAGTTGCTATTGGTTTGTGTAAAATGGAGGTCCAATTTTATCCTTTTGCATGAAAATACCCAATTTTCCCAGCACCATTTGTTGAAGACCATCTTTTTCTTATTATCTTATTCTTGGTGCCCTCATTGGTCATTTGACTGTATGATTTAGTCTGTTTTGTGCTGCTGTAACAAAATACCACAAACTGGGTAATTTATCTGATGAAGGCCTTCTTGTTGCATCATATCATGGTGGGAAGACAGTAAAAATGGTGCCTTTCTGGTAGTGGAGATTGAACCCAGAGGCACTTTCACCACTGAGCTCATTCCAAGTCCTGCTATTGTTTTTCTATTTTTAGACAGAGACAGACCCTCAGAGTTGCTTAGGGCCTCACTAAGTTGCTGAGGTTGGCCTCAAAATTGCTATCCTCCTGCCTCAGCCTCCCCAGCTGCTGCTTTGAACTCATGATCCTCCTGCCTCAGCCTCCCAAGCCTCTGGGATTACAGGTGTGCACCAACATGCCCAGGTATACAAAATAATCTTTGAGTTTATGTGTGGCCTTCTGGACACACTGGGGTAGCACCACTCTGATGACCTTTCTGGGCCCAGTAGTATATTTGGGTTGGGAATCTTCATTTTTTGTTTATTATCCACAGGCTTGGGTTGGAGTCTTGAACCTTCTACTTTCCAAGGCACACATTGCACACTGATGACTTCAGTTTTGGGGTCTCAGGGTAACACCACTGTCAACAACTTCACTAGGCCTAGTGGGAACTCTCAGCATTAGCTCTGACCCCACAACCTTGTTGTCAAGATTGCTATGGCTAGGGCTGGGGTTGTGGCTCAGTGATAGAGCATTTGCCTAGCACATGTGAGGCACTGGGTTCGATCCTCAGCACCACATTAAAAATAAATAAAATAAAAGTATTGTGTCCATCTACAACTAAAAAATATTTTTTTAAGAAAAGATTGCTTTGGCTATTCTGTGTCTTTTGTGGCTTCACATGAATTCTAGGACTGTTTTCTCTACTTCTATAAAAATAACATTGGGGGGCGCCAGTGGTGCAGCTTAGTGGTAAAGCACTTGTCAGTATGTGAGGTTCTGGGTTTGATTCCCAGCTCAGGATTTTGATGGCTATAGCATCGAAGCATTGAAGCTACCGATCCCTTTGAATGGTATGGACATTTTAACATTAAAGTTTATGTCTTTCAGGCTGGGATTGTGGCTCAGCGGTAGAGCGCTTGCCTAGCATGTGTGAGATGCTGAGTTCGATCCTCAGCACCACATAAAAATAAATAAAATAAAGGTATTGTGTCCAATTAAAACTAAAAAAAAATTTAAAAAAGGATTGTCTTTCAATCCATAAACTATTTATTTGTCTTCTTTCTTTCTTCCTTTTTTTTTTTTGTGGTACTGAGATTGAATAGAGGGACACTTTACTCCTGAGCTATATCCCCAGCCCTTTTTAATTTTATTTTGAGATAGAATCTCAATAAGTTGCCCAGGCTGGCCTTGAACTTGTGATTCCCCCACCCTCAGGCTCCTGAGTTGCTAGGATTATAGGTGTGAGCCATCGTGCCTGGCTCTTTAATTTCTTTCACTATTGTTTTCTCCCCCACATTTTTTAATTGGTGCATTATAGTTATAGATAATATTGGGTCATTAATGTTTTGTAGATTTTGGCATACAGATTTTTCATTTCCTTGGTTCAGTTTATTCCTAAGTATTTTATCCTTTCTGATGCTATTATAGATAGCAGTAATTTCTTAATTTTGTTTTAAATTTCTTAAATTTGTTCTTAAGGCATAGAAATGCAAGTGATTTTTTAATGTTGATTTTGTAGGACTTTTTTTTTTGGTACCGGGTATTGACTTCAGGGACACTGGACCACTGAGCCACATCCCCAGCCCTATTTTGTATTTTATTTAGAGACAGGGTCTCACTGAGTTCCTAAGCACCTCGCCATTGCTGAGGCTGGTTTTGAACTTGCACTCCTCCTGCCTCAGCCTCCCAAGCTGCTGGAATTACAGGTGTGTGCCACAACGCCCAGCTCATAGGACTTTAAAAAAAAATACTTCTTAGTTGTAAATGGATCTTTTATTTTGTTTATATGTGGTGCTGAGGATTGAACCCAGGGCCTCACACATGCCAGGCAAATGCTTTATTACTGAGCCACAACTCCAGCCCTCATAGGACTTTTTAAATGGACTTTTGTTTTTTGTGATATGGGAAATTGAACCCAGGGTCTCATACATCCTAGTCAAGTGTTCTACACTGAGCTACAGCCTCAGCCCTATTTTGTAGGATCTTAAAGTGTTCCCTGCATTTTCATGTTCATTGCATCATTATTTATAATAATCTATATATGGGGGGGGGAGAAACTGATGGCCATCAAAAGATGCATGAATAAAGAAAATGTGGACACATACAACGATTCCAACCTTTCCATACCATTCAACCTTTAAAAGGAATGAAATCCGGCACTGTGATGGGTCACTTTCGGACATTTGCAAGGCCTTGGATTCTGTCACCAACACTGCAGAAAAAAAAGGAAGAAAAAGAAGGAAACCTTACAATTTGTGACAACATGGGTGATCCCTAACACTGCAAAAATAAAATAAAATAAATAAAGGCAAGAGGGTTTATTTTGTCTTGTGATTTTTTTTTTTTTTAGTTTCATTTTTTTTTCAGTACTGAGGATTGATCCCAGGGGTCTTCTATTACTGAGCTACACTCCATGTTCTTTTTATTTTTAATTTTGAGACAGGGTCTTGCTAAGCTTCCCAAACTGGCCTCAAACTTGCAATCCTCCTGCCTCAGCCTCCTGAGTTGCTGGGATTACAGATGTGTACCACTACACCTGGGTTGTCTCATGGTTTTGGAGAGCTCAATTCATGGTCACTTGGTCCTGTTGTTTTGGACCTATGGCAAAACAGTGCATCATAGTGGGAACACAGGGAAGAGGAAACTGATCATTGGTGACCAGGAAACAGAGACAGGAAGGTGCTGGGGTCCCAGTGTCCACTTCAAGGGCATGCCCCAATGACTTAACTCTCACTAGGCCCCCAGCCAGAGGGTCATAGTTTTGTCTCTAATGAGTACCCTGAATAGACAGGATAAATTAGGAGTATAAGCCCAATGTCTAAGTAAGTAGCAACAATTATCCTAGTGTGGCATAGTCTGGGTTAACAGTATATGTCTTGGGGCTGGGATGTAGCTTGATGTAGACCACCTGCCTAGTATGTGTGAGGCCCTGGGTTCCATCTCCAGCACCACCAACAACAACACCCCCCCCCCAAAAAAAAAACATATGTATCATTTATTACATCATGAAAAAGCTAATCTGTATCCCTCATGGAGGGCAGATGTCTTAAGTGGAAATAAACAATAGCAGCAAAACAGGCTGGAAGGTCTCTGAAGATAACAAAGCACCACAACATTGCAGCGTATTCCTACTAGGTAAGGTATTGTTGATGGGGTTGCAAAGACCTAAAAGAAGCAGTTTTTGAGGCCAAGGTCCAGTTTTCAGAAGATCAAGGTTTGGTAGCAATAAGTTTTTGAGGGAAATGGAAGTGCCAGAAAGGATTTATGGGAAAAAAGTTACTAAGGAATTTATTTTATTTCTATATTAAATTTAAAAACAAATTTGGTTGTAGATGGACACAATACTTTTATTTCATTTATGTATTTTTATATGGTACTGATGATCAAACCCAGTGCCTCACACATGCTAGGCAAGCACTCCACCACTAAGCCAAACCCCAGCCCCTCTATATTAAGTTTTGAGATAAAGCCTCACTATGTTGCCCAGGCTGGCCTAGAACTGCTGGTCTCAAGTGGTCCTTCTGCCCCAGCCTCTGGAGTAGCTGGTACTACAGGCACAGATCATTATGCCCAACATCTGAGGTATTTAAAAGAACAGCTATTATATTTTTGTCACTTTCAGGTGTGTGTGTATGTGTGTGTGTGTGTGTGTGTGTGTGTGTGTGAGTGAGAGAGAGAGAGAGAGAGAGAGAGAGAGAGAGAGATTCACTAATCAAATTCAGAGCTGCCATAGTATGCAGTCATGGTAAGAGAAAACACTCAAGAAAGTTTTTCCCCCTCAAGTGACACATAGTAATAGGGTGCCTGCAACTCAGGAGCCTGAGGCAGGAGGATCGCTAGATCCAGGCCAGCCTCAGCAACTTAGTGAGAGATCTGTCTCAAAGAAAATTAAAATAAATAATAAATAAAATAAAATAAAATAAAAAATTAGGGCTGGGGATATAGCTCAGTTGGTGGAGTGCTTGCCTTGCATGCATAAGGCCCTGGGTTGGATCCCCAGCACCACAAAAGAAAAAAAATTTAAAAAGGCTGAGGATGTAGCTCAGTGGTAGAGTGCCCCTGAGTTCAATCCCCAGTACCCCCCCCCCAAAAAAAAAAGTAATACGGTGAAAACCGAGATAGTTCAGTTGGTTACTAGGGGGTTCAGTTGGTTACTAGAGGGTGTCAGGGTATACTAATTCATAATGGATTAAAAAGGGCTGAAGAACCAGAACATCAATCTTTTTCTGTTGTTTTGGGCAGAATCTGCCCATCTCTGCAGTTATCAGCTTCTGGAGAATTTCTAAGTATCCTCAGTTTAAGATTTGTTCATAGTCTTTTCTATTTTGATTCAAGAGCAGATTCTTTTCTCTTTGATTATGCAGGGTGTGTTTATGTGGGGTATTTTAGAAATGCAACTTGAAACCTGGGAGGATTTTGGAAACATCATATGAATCTCCAGGTAAGTGTTAAGTGGAATTGGGTTGTAATGCTGTAGAAGCTAGAATTCAAAGGGAAATTCCAAAACCCATGGTGGTGGTGGTGGGGGGTCAGTTTTACAGAGTAGCAAGGGGAGGTCTCTGGAAGGGTTAAATCTTATTGTCATCCAGGCTAAGAGCAACATTCTTTGTCTCTGGAAGTTGGCAGCTAGCTTGCTTTTTCTTTCTTCTTTTCTTTTTCTTTTATTTTCTTTCCCTTTCTTTCCAAGGGATTGAAGCCAGGGGCACTCATCAACTGAGACACATCCCCAGCCCTTTTTTTTTCTTTTTGTATTTCATTTAGAGACAGAGTCTCACTGAATTGCTTAGGCCCTTGCTAAATTGCTGAGGCTGGCTTTAAACTCCAGATCCTCCTGGATCCTCCTGCCCACTGGGATTACAAGCGTACACCACTGCACCTGGCTGGAAATTTGCAGGTTTCTGAGAAGTTTATTTTATTTTATTTATTTTTTTTATTGGTTGACTGATGCTAAGGATTAAACCCAGGAGTGCTCTACCACTGAGCTCCATCGCTAGCCCTTTAAAAAAAAAAAATATATATATATATATATATATATATTTTTTTTTTAATTTTAGTTGTAAATGGACACAGTATCTTTATTTATTTTTATGTGGTGCTGAGGATAGAACCCAGTGCCTCATGCATGCAAGGCAAGTGCTTTACCACTGAGCTATAACCCTAATTCCCCCTTTCTACTTTTTTTGAGACAGGGTGGTACTACGTTGCTTAGGCTCGCCTGGAACTTGTGATCCTCCTTCCTCAGCCTACCAAATGGCTGAGATTACAAGAGTGAACCACCATGCCCAGCAATTTTTAGTTTTACTTCATCATTATTTTTTTTTTTAAATTGTTTGGGCTGGGCATAGAGCTCAGTTAGTAGAGTTCTTGCCTTGCATGTACAAGACCCTGGGTTCAATCTCCAGCACCACAAAAAATTGTTTATTTAAAAATATTGTAAAATATACATACCACAAAAGTTACTATTGAAAACATTCTGAGGACACAGAATAAAAAACAAACTTAGTTTCTCCTATACTCTCACGGAAGACTTGTGAACAAATATATGTGAGATTTTCCATACACACCAAACACGCAAGCAATTCGGCCAAGAGTCCAGGTGGGTGTTCTCTAAATTCAATTCCATTCTCACACTATCTCCCTGGAGATAGGATCAGGATCTTGCTGGTTGTGAGCTCAGCTCCCCAAGACTGCTTCCCACTTCCTATGCCAAAATCACAAGGTCTGGGTTGTTTTACCTGAGCTTCCTGTTTTTGTTTTTGTTTGGAGCGGGGAGAGTGGAACCCAGGACCTTGTACATGCCTGGCAAGCATTTTACCATTGACCTAGGGCTACTGGCCCTATAAATCAGGGTTCCTAGGACCTCCTCCTTTGGTTCAATTAATAGGCTAGAGCAACTCACAGAACTCAAAGAAATACTTTACTTAGGCTTACCCTTTTATTATAAAAAAATATTACAAAGGACACTGATTAAGAACAGATGAAGAGGATTGGAGTGTGGCTCAGTGGTAGAGCACTTGCCTAGCCCCTGTGAGGCCCTGGGTTCAATCCTCAGTACCACATAAAAATAAATAAATAAAATAAAGGTATTATGTTCATACAACTAAAAAAGAATTTTCAAAAAAGAACAGGTGAGGGCTGAGGTTGTAGCTCAGTGGCAGAACACTTGCCTCGCATGTGTGAGGCACTGGGTTTGATTCTCAGCACCACATATAAATAAAAACAAAATAAAGGTCCATCAGCAACTTTTTCTTTTAAAAGAACAACAGGGACTGGGGCTATAGCTCAGTGGTAGAGCGCTTGCCTCACACATGTGAGGCACTGGGTTCGATCCTCAGCACTGCATAAAAATAAATAAAGATATTGTGTCCATCTACAACTAAAAAATAAAAAAGAACAACAACAATAAAAAGAACATGGGGCCCACCATAGAGCATCTCAGTTTCCATGCCCTCTCCAAACCTCCTCTGTTTGCTATCCAGAGATTTCCGCATCCAGTTATTTTAGGTTTTTATGGAGGTTTCATTATAAGACATTGATTTATTAAATTGTTAGCCACTGGTGACTAAGTTAACCTTCATCCCCCACCCCCTTCCTGGAGGTTGGGGGTAGGGCTAAAACTCCCAATCCTCTAATCCTGCCTTGGTGTTTCCTGTCACCAGCCCCCATTCTGAAGCTACTTAGGGGTGGCAGGCCAGCAGTCCAGTCATTAACATATAAAAAGATACCTATCATTTTGAATATTCCAGGGATTTTAGGAGTTGTATGTCAAGCAATGGGACAAAGACCAAATACAAATTTTGGAAAAAAATCACAATTTTTAAGTATAGCGGTTCAGCAGCATTAAGAACATTTATATTGTTAGGCAATCTACACCACCATCCATCTCCAGAACTCTTTGTTAATTTGTTTGTTGTGGTGCTGGGGGCGGAACCCAGGGCCTGGTGCATGTTATGCAGGAGCTTTGCCACTGAGCTGCACCCACTGAGCTGCACCCACAGCTTCTCAGAACTCTTTTATTTTGCAAAACAAAATCCTCCATACCCATTAAACAACTCCCCATTCCTTCCTCCCCCAACCCCAGGAAGCACCACTCTACTTTGTCTCTGTGAATTTAACTACACTGAAGACCTCATTTTAAGTGGAATCACCCAGGATTTGTGTTTCTGTCACTGTCTTATTTTCATTTAGCTTAATGTCTTCAAGGCTTGCCGTGTTGTAGCATATGTGAGATTTTCCTTCCTTTTAAGGCCAAGTAATATCCCATTGTGTGAATATAACACATTTTGCTTATTTGCTCATACTTCACTGGACAAAGATTCCTCTACCTTTTGGCTTTTGTGAATCGTGATGCTATAAAAGGGGCATACAAATATCTCTTTATGGAGGCTGGGGATGTAGCTCAGTGGTAGAGGGCTTGCTTACTGTGCACTAGGTCCTGCCTGGGTTCTATCCCTGGCCATTAAATAAGTAAATAGTATGTATTTATATATTTATATTTATATAACTTCTATAAATATATATGTACATATATAATTTCTCTGCTTTTGATTATTTGGGGTATTTACTGTTGGAACTCAGAAAAATACCCCCCAAACTGGTGCTTGAACTGCTGGGGCCTTTAGAACCCAACTTCCTATCCTGGTCCCTCTGACCTTTCCAGGTTTTTACTGGGAAATTCTGTTCCCAGGGAACAAACTGGCTTCCTGAAAATTTCCCTTGTCTGTTTAAAGTCTGGACCCCCAAGGAAGAAAACAATTAGCTCTGGTCCCTTGCCTGAGTTTTCATTCACTGAACTCATTTCACAGGAAAAGAGACTAAAATCTGTCAATACACCAGTATAGTCTTTTGTCACACGCCATTGTCCTTGATTTGGATCCTATAAAGAATCATTTTGATCTTATAGAGAATCATTTACAAACCATTGTCCCTTCTGTGGGCCAAACAGACTTTGTCCCTGGCCATTGTAGGTTCTGAAAACCCATTGAAGTACCCTAAAAATCATTTACAGTTCCCCTGACATTCCCTATTCCTCCCTCCCCTATAGAAAAAGAGCTATATAGGTCTGAATAATTTTGACTCATCATGTAATCACTCTTGTGATTTTCCCCACACTGTGATTTTTCTCTTTTTGCACATTAATAAATCTGCATGTCCTTTTCTCCTATTTGATTTTTGTCTGTTTATTTCAGTGAACCTTCAAAGACCAGAGAGGACATTTCCTATCACTGATAGACCCAACCTGATTTTCTCTCAAAATTGGGAGCCATCTCGCCACAAAGCCATGAAAAGCTAATTTTGGCTTTACTATAAATCACTGCAAATTCTGAACCTGTTATCTGTAACCCCCCTTTGTGTAACTTTCTGGGCTATAAAGCTGGGCTGCAGGAAAGAGGCTGCTGCTGTCTTGTTCCCGCTGTTTTTCGAGGGAGAGGAAGCCTGGCCGGTCGAAATAAAAAGCTTGCTTTAATTCGATTTTATTGGAGTCAGTGGTCTTTTCTTGCGTCCTGGTCTAACATCACCTTGACAACACTCAGCAGTGGAACTGATGGATCATATTAGTTTTTTTTTTTTTTTTAATAGGCACTACCTATCACACAATTCAAATAGGGATAGCTGAAGGAGCCTCTGGCAGGTCTGTTAAGCAGTGGAAAGCTTCCTAACACAGGTAAGCAATCACAGTGCTCTCTTTGTTCAGGTAATTCTGATGGGGGAGGGGGTGGTCAGAGCATTGGTGCAATGTGGAATGATGTGTGAAGGGAATCCAACAATAATTCATATGCTATGCCTTGGATACAGGGTATAATGAAAAACTAAGCAATAAATCTCAAATGATGACCATGTGATTTAGTCCATTGTCCTAATACTTATTTAAACTTAAAACAAACAGGTTTCTGAAATGCTGGAAACAAATATTTTTGCAGACAGTTCTTCTAGCAATGTTTGTGGTATTGTACTATGATTATGCTTCTTTATTTTATTTTTTGGTTCTGGGGATTGAATTCAGGGGCACTTAACCACTAAGCCAAATCCTTAGGCTTTTTATTTTTTATTTAGAGACAGGGTCTCACTAAGTTGCTTAAAGCCTCACCAAATTTTTGAGGCTGTGTTTAACTTGTGAACATCCTGCCTCAGCCTCTGAGCTGCTGAGCTTACAGGCCTGAGCCATCACACCCAGCTTGCTTGTTTTAAACACAAAAAGATCATAATCAGGCTGGGTGGGTTAGTGGCACATGCCTGTAATCCTAGTGGCTCTGGAGGCTGAGGCAGGAAGATCATGAATTCAAAGCCAGCCTCAGCAAAAGTGAGGTGCTAAGCAACTCAGTGACACACTGTATATAAATAAAATACAAAATAGGGCTGGGTATATGGCTCAGTGATTTCAATCCTTGGTACCCAAAAATAAATTAATTAATTTAATTAAGTTTAAAAGTTCATGCTCTGGGGGCTGAGGATATAGTTCAGTTGGTTGAGTGCTTGCCTCACATGCACAAAGTCCTGGGTTCAATACCCAGCACCGCACACACACACACACACACAAAAAGTCTATACATGTATGAAGACACGAATTGGTGTGAACATACTTTATATACAACTAGAGATATGAAAATTTGTGCTCTATATGTGTAATAAGAAATGTAATACATTCTGCTGTCATTTATTTAAAAAGTCAATTAAAAAAATTTAAAAAAGGTTCATAATCTGGCTGGGCTCAGCGGAGGAGCACTCGCCTGGCATGTGCAAGGCCCTGGGTTTGATCCTCAACACCACATAAAAATAAATAAATATAGGTATTATGCCCAACTATAACTAAAAAAAGAGATAAAGTTTTTAAAAAGTTCATAATCTTTAAGATATAGTTATGAAGCTGGTTTTGCCTCTCAGTGGTAAAGTGCTTAGCACTTGCCTAATATATGAAAGACCCTGGGTTCCATCTTCAGCACCAAAAAACAAAGAAGGGGAAAAAAAAGTGGGGGAGGGGGAACGATACTCATCTGGGAAGATAACAATTTATTTTGTAGTAAAAATATCCAGGACTAGTAAGTTTGCCCAGTAAAAGGCTTGCAAAGCAGCCTCCACCTCATCCCAGATCATGTGTCCCTCCTGAAACTTTGCCCTTCAGGGGCTGAGGAAGAGGCAGATGTAGCAGATGCTAGCAGTCCCCACCCTGAGGATCCCTCACATCCAGGCTCTCCCTGGAAGAAGAAGCTGAGGAGTAAGGATGAGAAAGAAGAGAAGAAAAAGGTGTTTGAGGAAGTAAACAAGCACCTCCAAGATCTCTCATCCTCTCTGAGCCCCAAGCAGCACCAGGGCCAAGGCCACCAGAGCCAAGATGATGAGGTGGTCATAGTGGAGGGGCCTGTGCTTCCAGAGAGCCCCTGGCTCTTCCCATTCAAAATCTGGTCGGGGGTGGGGGGACTGGGGTTGTGGCTCAGTGGTAGAGTGCTTGCCTCACACCTGTGAGGCACTGTGTTCGATCCTCAGCACCACATAAAGATAGATAAACAAAATAAAAAAATTTTTTTTTAAAGTTTATTTTTTTAGAGAGAGAGAGAGAGAGAGAATTTTTTATTTAATATTTATTTTTTTAGTTCTTGGCGGACACAACATCTTTGTTGGTATGTGGTGCTGAGGATCGAACCCGGGCCGCATGCATGCCAGGCGAGCATGCTACTGCTTGAGCCACATCCCCAGCCCAATAGAAAATATTTTTTAAAAAATCCAGTGCCTGGCTGACCTGATCAGATTTGCATATCAGAGTGACTGTGGTACTAGCAAGTTCTTCAGAGGCCACAGAGACATCCCAACAGCTCTGTCTCAGGGTGCAGAGGAAAGAGAAACACCAGATGCTGGAGATCCCCTTGTCTCAAGATTCTCCTCTCAAGACCCTCATGTTACACTACGAGGAGGCCATGGACTCTCTGGACACAAGCTATCTTTCTTCTTTGATGGGACAAAGCTTTCAGGCAAGGAGCTGCCAGCTGATTTGGGCATGGAATCTGGGGACCTCATTGAGGTCTGGGGTTGAAACCCTGTTTGGATGCCTAGCCAAGACTTGGGGACAACATTTCCTGCTTTTTTTTTTTTTTTTTTTTTTTTTGCCCTATCAGGGTTAGCAGAAGCTGAGATAAAACTTATTTTTAAGTTGAGGCAAAACCAGAGAGTGACGTTTGACTCCATCTTCTGTTGACCCTGGTCTCAAGCTATTAGCTGCTTGGTTAGTTGTGTAGAGGTTGTTGCTGCCCTGGGTGTCCTGTGGCTCAATGATAGGTCCTGCTGAATTTTGCAGCCCCCCAGGACATGGAGAAGGTGTCTCCCATTCCCACCCTCTCACTTTCATCGCCTCTTACTCAAAATGTCCTGTGAACTCTTGCTCATATTCAAAAGTGAGTTGAAATAAATGAGGGTTGGCTTATAGGTTTCCAGGCCTGGGACATGAGGCCTTACATCACATCAAGGACCAACAGTGGCCTTATCCTCATTTGGGTGCTGGGAATGCCGTTTGCTGGAGGCACATTCTCTGGAATGGCTCTGTGGTGGGAAGGGAACTAAATGAGCAAGTGCATCTGGGCTGCAGCTTAAGCCTTGGCACCCAAGGGGAACACTCTCAAAGAATGAAGGTACTAGAGTCTCATCCATGGCATCACCTCTCCCCAGGACCCTTTAGAGCCACCTTTCTGGTACATACTTCCTGGTGCACACATTCAAGGCATAACTGAACACAGCCATTTTGTTTGGCATGTTGGGATTACATTACGGTCCCATGCAAGATTCTCTGGTTTTGTGGTGTTTTTGCCTTTCTTCACACCATCCTGTCCCATTGGCACCCTGTTTGTTTATTGTATATCTTTGAATATCAGTGTGTCCTTATAAGATACAGTGTTTTAGGAGTGAATATGCTTTTACTTTATGTGTGAGATTGTTGTGCAATAGATTTCACTCAATATATGTGAAGCTGTAGCCCTCTGCTCATTCTAGATCTGTCGTTGCTCTAAACTGCCACATGGTACCCCATAGTGGCATAGACTGCATTTTACTCACACGTTGCCATAAGTGGTGGACACCTGGGTGTCCCCAACTCCTCGGCACCACATTCCAGGCCACAATAAACATCCTTTTCAGTGTCCCTTCTGTGCTTGTGTGAACAGTTCTCTAGCATACATATCCAGGATGGGATTGCAGGTCACACAGGTTAATTTCTCTGGCTTTCCAGATTTTTCTTTAGAATCGAGAGTGACTCTCCCACTTGAGGCTTCCTTCCTCTTCATCCTTACGAGCACTTGGTACTGCCCAACTTTCTGATTTTTGCGTCTGTCCAAGGGGCATTTGTGTTTAATGTATTCCCATTTGATCACAAATAATTTGGGGGATTTTGTCGTATGCCTGTCAGCCTTGCTGGTTGCTCTATGAATTGCTCCTTTTCCCACAGGGCTTCCATTTTGTGTGTTGTGTTTGTTTGTTTTGAGGAGTCCCTTATATATTTCTGGGCAATTGTAAATATCTCGGAATGGCATTTATTGAATCTAGGGGATCCTTCACCAAACAGACATTCTTAATTTTAAGGTAGATAAATTATTATGTTATGAAGTTTGCTGCTTTTTGATTTATTTAAAATACTTAAGGGGCTGGGGTTATGGCTCAGAGGTAGAGCACTTGCCTACCATGTGTGAGGCTCTGGCTTCGATCCTCAGCAGCACATAAAAATAAAAATAAAGGTATTGTGTTGACCTATAACGAAAAAAATAAATATTAAGAAATAAAATAAGGGCTGGGGATGTGGCTCAAGCGCGCTCGCCTGGCATGCGTGCGGCCCGGGTTCGATCCTCAGCACCACATACCAACAAAGATGTTGTGTCCACCGAGAACTAAAAAATAAAAAAAAAATTTAAAAAAAGAAATAAAATAAAATACTTAAGGGGCTGGAGTAGTAGCTCAGTTGGTAAAGTGCTTGTCTTGTAGGCACAAGGCCCTGGGTTCAATCCCCAGTACCACAAAAATAAATAAATAAATAAATAAAATTAGTTAAGATATTTTCATTTTCTTATGTTAGCTCATTTCTTTTCCTTTCACATTGAGGCTGCTGACTTCAGCTTGGTTCAGCTAGGACACTCTGGTATACTGGCTGGCCACTGTTCTGAGTGGTCAAGTGCTGGTTCTTACTGGTTAATGCCAGGCTCTACTAGTTGGTAATGATTGAACATCACCTTTAAACTATTTGATATGTACCTTTGTATGTGAGACCAAGTTTTATTTTTTATCATATAATGAGCCATTTTTCTCAGCTTTGTCTACTAAAAAAGCCATTACTAGGACTTAGGATATAGCTCAGTTGGTAGAATGCTTGCCTTGTATGCACAAGGCTCTGGGTTTGATCCCCAGAAAAAAAAAAGCTATTAACCTTTCACTGATATGTGGTGTATTTTTTTTCAAAAGTATGTCAGCTCCTTAAAAATGTTTTAGTTGGAATGTGGCTTTCCTTTGAATTTTATAACATGTAAATAATCCATGATATGTTATAGCTCTCCATTTTTTTGCAGAAATTTTGTATCCATTAATGTTTTAACATATTAAAATTATGTATTTCTGGGCTGGGGTTGTGGCTCAATGGTAGGTAGAGTGCTTGCCTAGCATGTGTCTAGCACTGGGTTCAATTCTCAGCATCACATATAAATAAATTTCAAAAAATCCATTGACAACTAAAAAATATATATTTTTGAAAAATCCAAATTCTAACTTTACTCCATTGTACAATTGTTTACATTATTTATCATAATAACTTTTAGTAGAGATTATTTTTTTTCAGTGCTGGGAATTGAACCAGAGATTTGTACATCCCAAGCAAAAGCTCTGCCCCAGTAGAGAATTTATTAACATAATTGCAAATGTAGTTAGTGATACATATAAATATAAACATACACATAGGTAACAAATCTAAAAGTTATGACTACACTTTCAAAACATGAGCCCAGTGGGATGGCCCACATCTGTAATTCCAGTGACTCTGGAGGCTGAAGTGGGAGGATTACAAAATTGCTAGCCCTGGGCACATTAGTGAGGCTTTGTCTCAAAAGAAAAAAATAAAAAGGACTAGTAGAGTACCCTGGGTTCCATCCCCAGTACCACAAACAACAAGAAAATACTTAATGTTAAAGAGTCTAGTTTCATGCGAAAAGATCTTCTTTGACCTTAGAATTAAGGACTTCCTTTTTATTTCATCATGCTTCTAATAAAGGATATCTTTTTTCTTTTCTTTTCTTTCTTTCTTTTCTTTTTTTTTTTTTTTTGGTACCAAGGATTGCACTCAGGGACACTCAAAAAAAGGGGATGAGGATATGGTTTAGTGGTTAAGTGCCCCTGGGTTCAATCTCCTGTACAAAAGAAAGAAAGAAAGGTGGTTATGTTCCCTCTGAAAGGAAATGGGAGAAATTTTGGTTGCAGGAAAATAAAATTTAACTAAACATATACAAAAGGGTTCCCATATTTCTCTTATTGATTTCTGAAAGTACAAAGCTTTTATAATCTGTTTTTTTTTAACATCTTGTCATTTCAGACATAAGCATATGTCATTTTCCATCTTGGTATGTCTGTGAACTTACTGTATGAGATCTTTTCGTTAAACAGAAGTCATAATTTTTTGTTTGTTTTTAGATGCATAATAGGAACAAAAAACAGAAATCATGAATTTTTTGCAATATTGGCAATTGAATAGAGAGTCCTCCTGTATGCTAGGTAAGTAAGCACTCTATCAATGTTCCCAGCCCAGAAATCATAAATTTTGATGCATTGTCACCCACATTCTTTTTTTTTTTTTTTTGGTACCAGGAATTGAACTCAGGGGCACTCAACCACTGAGCCACATCCCCATCCCTATTTTGTATTTTATTTAGAGACAGGGCCTCACTGCTTAGCACCTCACCATTGCTGAGGCTGGCTTTGAACTCATGATCCTCCTGCCTCAGCCTCCTGAACCACTGGGATTACAGGCATGTGCCACCATACCTGGCTTGTCACGGACATTCTTTTTGTGATTGCTGCTTTTAAAGTTTTGTTTGAGCCAGGCATGGTGACACATGCCTGTAATCCCAGAAGCCCCAGAGGCTAAGGCAGGAGAATTCTAAGTTCAAAGCCAGTCTTAGCAATTTACTGAGACCCTATCTCAAAATAAATAAATACATAAATAAATAAATAAAAATAAAAAATAAATAAAACATTGTGGGGATGTGTCTCAGTGGTTAACTACCAAGAAACAAAAAGTTTTGTCCGAGAACTCCTTCCCCATTCTTAGATTACATAGTATATTTTAGTCTACTGATTTGTATTTTTGTCCTTTTACATGAAGGGTATTTTTTTGGGAGAGGGAGGGTACCTGAGATTGAACTCAGGGATGGTTAACCACTGAGCCACATCCCGTGTCCCTGTTTTTGTATTTTATTTGGACACAGGGTCTCACTGAGTTGCTTTGCCCCTTGCTTTGCTGAAGCTGGCTTTGAACTCTTGATCTTATCTCAGTCTCCTGAGCCACTGGGACTATAGGCATGTGCCACCATGCCTGGCTTACATTAAGGTCTTTAACTGACCTGGAGTTGTTTGTATATTATGTGAGGTAGGAATCGGCTTATTTCCCTCTACTTTTCCTAACATCTACCTTTTTTTAAAAAATATTGTTTTTTTAGTTGTAGATGGTCACAATATCTTTATTTATTTATTTTTATGTGGTACCGAGTTTCGGAGCAAGGCAAATGATCTACCACTGAGCTATAACCCAAGTCCCAACATCTGCCTTTTTGATCCTGAAACATAAAGTAAAAAATCTACCTTTTTTCAGAATTGAGTTAGCTATTCACATACCTTCATTCTTTTATGTACATGTATTTTTTGTTCTTCACTTTAAGCAAACTACACTTTAATAAGTGACATTTCAAAGATTTGTGTATAAAATATTAATATAGTTGTATAAAATATTAATATATGTACTCTTCCTATAATGTCATAAAATATACACATCTACAGGAAATAAGAATTTAGTATAGATTTCTTATATCTGATTAATCATTACAGATAGTAAACAACAATCCATGTGTATGTTCATTCATTCAAAAATATTTATCTCCTAGTATGATTTGGGAATACAGCAATAATTACAACAGGTAAAAATCTCTTCCCTTCCTAGCCATCCCTGTAAGAATTGTCACTGATGGGCTGGTGCTGGGGCTCAGCAATAGAGTATTTGCCTGGTATGAGTGAGGCACTGGGTTTGATTCTCAGCACCACATATAAATAAATAAAGGTCTATCAACAACTAAAAAAAATTAAAAAAAAAAGAATTGTCACTGAGGAAAATGATCTCTTTTAATTATTAGTGATATTTCCATTATAGCTTCCTGAGAAAAGTATTGTCATGAATATATACACAGAACATTTCATTAGTCATAACAAGAAGTTGGAGACTTTATCCCTAAATATCCAGATAATAAACATTTAAAAATATTTTTTTGGTTGTTGATGGACCTTTATTTATTTAATAATTTATATGTAGTGCTGAGAGTCAAACCCAGTGCTTTGCACATGCTAGGCAAGCGCTCTGCCACTGAGCTATTGCCCCAGACCCCTAGTAAACATTTTCTTAAGCTTTATAGGCCCTCTCCTTTTTTTAATGGGTACAATATCTTTATTTTGTTTATTTTTATGTGGTGCTGAGGATCGAACCCAGGGTCTCACAAGTGTGAGGGAGCACTCTACCACTGAGCCATAACCCCAGCCCCTAGGCCCTCTCTTTTCTGTTTACACTACTCAACTTTGCTTTGTAGGATGAAAATAGCTATACACTGTCTTTGGATGGATGAACATGACTGTTTTCCAATATAACTTTATGTATTTATTTATTTTTCCCTTTTTATTTTTTAATTTCAAATTAATTAATTAATTTTAATTAGATATATATGAAAGTAGAATGCATTTTGATTCATCATAAACAATTGCAGCACAACTTTTCATTTCTCTAGTTGTACATGATGTAGCGTTGCACTATATATGTAGTCATACATGTACCTAGGTTAATGATGTTCATCTCATTCCATCTTTTCTGCCCTCATGTCCCCTCCTGTCCCCTCCCTCCCCTTTGCCCAATCAAAGTTCCTCCATTTTTCCCATGCCCCCCCCCATTATGGATCAGAATCCACTTATCAGAGAGAACATTTGGCCTTTGGTTTCTTGGGATTGGCTTATTTCACTTAGCATGATATTCTCCAACTGGATGCATTTACCTGCAAATACCATAATTTTATTCTTTTTTTTAATGCTGAGTAATATTCAACCGTGTGTGTATATACCACAGTTTCTTTATCCATTCATCTATTGAAGGGCATTTAGGTTGGTTCCACAATTTAGCTATTGTGAATTGAGCTGCTATAAACAATGATGTGGCTGCATTACTATAGTATGCTAATTTTAAGTCCTTTGGGTATAGACTAAGGAGTGTGATAGGTGGGTTAAATGGTAGTTTTATGTATATATTTATGTAATTATTGAGATCTAAATAATCTACATAAAGTGCAACATTTTTTTTTTGTACCAGATATTTAACCCAGGGATGCTTAACCACTGGGTAGCATTCCCAATGCTTTTTAATTTTTTTGTTTGATACAGGGTCTATTTTTTTTTGGGGGGGGGGAAGTTACCAGGGATTGAACTCAGGGGCACTCAATCACTGAGCCACATCCCCAGCCCTATTTTGTATTTTATTTAGAGACAGGCTCTCACTGAGTTGCTTAGGGCCTTGCTGACTTGCTGAGGCTGGCTTTGAACCTGTGGACCTCCTGCCTTAGCCTCCCAAGTCACTGGAATTACAGGTATATGCTACTGTGCCCAGCTAAAGTTCAACATTTTAACGTATGCAATATTATGCTTTTTAGCATATTTATGAAGTTGTACAGCTATCACCAGTATCTAACCAGAACATTTTCATCATCTCAAAACAACCCTGAGCTCATCAGCAGTCATTCTTCATTGTATTTCCCTCCCCTACCAAATCCTGGCAACCACTAATCAAATTTCTATCTCTATGGATTTGCTTATTCTGGACATTTCACATAAATAGAATCATGCCATGTGTGGCTTTTTGTGTTCTCCTCCTCCTCCTCCTCCTCCTCCTCCTCCTCCTCCTCCTCCTCCTCCTTCTTCTTTTTTGTACCAGAGATTGAACTCAGGGGCACTTGACCACTGAGCCACATCCCCAGCCCTATTTTGTATTTTATTTAGAGATACAGTCTCACTGAGTTGCTTAGCACCTCACTTTTTGCTGAGGCTGGCTTTGAACACTCTATCCTCCTGCCTCAGCCTCCTGAACTGCTGGGATTACAGGCATATGCCATGGCACCTGGCTGTGTTTGTCTTCTTTAAGTATGTTTCCAAGGATCATCCATGTTGTAGCATATATTAGTACTTTATCCCTTTTTATGACCAAGTGATATTCCATTGTATGGCTATACCTCACTTTGTTTTGTTTCTGTTTTTGTAATACTTGGAATTGAACTCAGGGTCTTATGCATGCTAGGCATGAATTCTACTAGTGAGCTACATCCCCAGCCCTTTTTGCTATTTTGTTTTAAGACAGTGTCTAAGTTGCTAAGACTCCCCTAGAACTTGTGATTCTCCTGCCTCAGGCTCCCAAGTTGCTGAAATTACAGACATGTGCCATTGTGCCCAGCCTCATTTTTTTACATTTATTAATTCATGGATATTTGGGTTGCTTCCCCTTTTTGGCTATTATTTATAGTGGTGCTTTGAACATTCATGTAAAAACTTTTGTGTGGACTCTTATATAGATTTTAAAATAAATTTTATTAACCTTAAAATATTCATCAAGCATTTAAATTGAGCATGTATTGAAGTTATATATTAATTTGAAAAGAAATTAAATCTTCATAATGTTATCAGGCACAGTTTTGTGTACCTATAGTCTTAGCTTTGGGAGGCTGAAACAAGAGGAGTCCTTGAATTTGGGGCCAGCCTGGATAGCATATCATGACCTTGTCTCAAAATCTTTTTTTTTTTTTTTTGGTCCTAGGGATTAAACATAGGTATGCTTAACCACTGAACCACATCCCCAGCCATTTTTATTTATTTATTTTTTAAAATTTGCCACAGGGTCTTTTTAAGTTGCTTAGGGCCTAGCTAAGTTTCTGAGGCTGGCTTTGAAATTGCAATTCTCCTGACTCAGCCTCCGATTTGCTGGGATTATATATTCATGCCCAGCCTCAATTTTTTTCATAATATTTAATAGTCTTGAAATGTGTTTTCATTTATTCATATAATGTTTTATACATTTCAATGGAGTTTTAACCTTTTCTTCAGAGAGGATTATTTAGACTAGTTTTCTGTAGTTATATGACAATATTAACACAAATCCTAAAGCTTTAAACAACCTTCTCGGCTAGGATTTGGCTCAGTGGTAGAGTACTAGCATGCTGAAGGCCCTGGGTTATATCACCAGCATCACAAAATATACAGTACATACAACAAACATCTCAGTTTTTGTGGTCAGGAACCAAGGTATGAGTTAGCTGGGTTTTCTGCTCAGGGTCTCACAAGCTGAAATCAAGATGTTAACTAGGGCTCCTGTGTCATCTGAGGCTTGACTTGGGAAAGGATCCACTTAGAAGCAGAATTCAGTTTCTTGCAGTAATAGAATTGAGGGCTTCAGTCTAGGTGGATGTCAGATGGAGGCCATCTCAGCTCCTAGAGGCCAGCCTCTAGTCTTTCCTACTTAGGTTTCCCGTAGTGGCCACGTGCTTTATCAAAACCGGCAAGGGAGTATAAGTCCCCTTATTTTAACCTTATTTTTAATTTAATTTAATTTTTTTTTTTTTGGTATGGGGGATTGAACTCAGGGGCACTTAACCACTTAGTCACATCCCCGGCCCTATTTTGTATTTTATTTAGAGACAGGGTCTCACTGAGTTGCTTAGTGCCTCTCAGTTGCTGAGGCTGGCTTTGAACTTGCAGTCCTCCTGTCTCAGACTCCCAAGCCTCTGGGATTATAGGTGTGCACCACCACACACAGCCAGGGCCAGTAGTCTAGAGGAACATCTAATCCTTTCTTGATTTTTAAATTTAATTTAATTTTACTTTTTTGTGGTGCTTGGGATTGAACCCAGGGCCTTGTGCATGCAAGGCAAGCACTCTACCAACTGAGCTATAATCCAGCCCTCAACCTTATTTTTTAATATAATCACCTCCACGTGAGCACATACAGTTAGTCACAATTGGTCATGCACACATTCAACAGCAGGGGATTATGCAAAGACATGATCACCAGAAGGTGGTGAGCATGGGAGCCATCATAAGTGTTTGTCCATTATACCATTCCTAGGTGTATAATCATCAGGTCCATAAAGGGATGTGGATAAGGATTTTCATTGTCTGTTGTTTGTGATACCCAAGACATGAAGACATGAATACAGAATCAATGGATTAGATAAATGTTCAATCATATGGCCACATCTTTCTCTTCTTTATTTATAATTTAAGCCATGTCATCATATTTTGTCTTAATTCCCAAACAAAATATATTTATTGTTTTATCTAATTCTAACATTCATTGTAACATTCTTTTCAGACAACAAAGCATAAAGGAGAAAGTACAAATCATTGATTATCTCCCCACCCAGAAATAACTACTGCCAATATTCTCAACATTTTTTCTTATGGAATATACATATATTTTATTAAAATCTTATTTCCTTTGATGTATCTTTTCTATTTTTAAAAATGTTTTTAGGTGTCAATGGATCTTTTAATTAATTAATTAATTAATTAATTAATTTTTATATGCAGTGCTGAGGATTGAACCCAGGGCCTCACAAATGCCAGGCAAGTGCTTATCACTGAGCCACAACTCCAGCCCTCTTTTCTATTTTGTGCTGAGGATTGAACCCAGAGACTTGCACATGCTAACTAAGCACGTGCCCCAACACTGAGCTAAACCCCCAGCCCCTGATGTATCATTTAAGTGGCTTGAAATTCTTTCTGGAACAATATATGGACACAAATTTATATAGGTATCTATTTATAGAAAAACAAGCATATACTGACAGTAAATTAAGACAGAGGCAGGAGGATGTTGGAGAGATGAATACAGAAAATAGCCAGCTAAGGAGAGACAGATGGGGAGAAGAAGACAGCAATGGGAGTATAAAGACAGAAAGAAATGCAGAGAGCCATGGAGAGATTTAAAAAATTCGGGTGAAGAGACAAGAAGAGGATGGAAAGGAGCATTTCTTGAGCTCCTACTGAATATCATTCTTATTAAACCTTAAAAGTCATCCTAATATTGGATTCACTAGAAACACTCTTATTGCAAGTCAGGGCTGAGCATGGAGAACTGAGCTGTCCAGGGTCACTCCACCTGGATGGAACCCATCTCTTTGTAAAAGGCCTGGCCCACAGGAGACAGCTCATAGCTGTTTACCCAGTAAACAAAGTCCATCTCCTCAAGAAGGCAGAGGTGGGGACCAGCCCCCATTTCACTCCACTGAGTTAATTTTCCCTGTCTGCTAAGTCAACTGCATGGTCTGTTGCCCTAGCAACTGCCCTCCAACTGCCATGGTAACCGCCAGCACAGGCTCCAGCTCTCCACCTTGCCCCTTGGGTATTTCCATGGCGATGTGCGGGATACAGAAGCTGCCAGAGCCCTGAGGATGCGCGTGCGTAGAGTGGCAGGACCGGGTGGGCAGGAGGGGGCCTGGATCCTGGGCGTGCGCAGTCGCAGAGCACCGCAGCTGTGCCCCATAGCCCGGCGCTGCGCACTTGCCAGCCAGTTCGCCCGTCCGGAGCCCGGCTCGCAGGGGCAGCATGGCGGGGTCGCCACTGCTCCGCGGGCCGCGGGCCGGGGGCGTCGGCCTTTTGGTGCTGCTGCTGCTGGGCCTTCTTCTGTTGCCCCCCGCGCTTTGCGCGCGGCCGGTAAAGGTGCGACCCCAGTCCGGAGTGGGGTGGGGGTGGGGAGAAGGATGCTGCGGGCGATGGTCAGTGCCACATCCTTGCTTGAGCCAGCTCTAGGGATGTGAGGAGATCGTCAAGGGTGGTCCAGGCTCCAGCCGCTGGTACATGGGAAGGCCAGAATGACACACTAGAGACCAGATTGGGTCTCTGCGTGTGGCATTTTCCTGGGCTCTGCCAGCAGCCGCACCCTGCCCATCCCACCGCAGAACAGGCCAGGCCTTGTGTTGTCCCGTCCTCAGAATGTGGCACTGGCATGGCACTAGGGAGAATTCTGGCAGGGTGTGCACGTATCGGCAAGTGTGCATGAGATGTGATGACAGTGGTGTGGGGGTGTTTTAATATGTGAATGTGTGTCCTTGGGTTTGACAGCTTCTGAGGATCCTGCTGAGTTGCGTGATTGTGTAGCGTGTGTGATACTGGAGTTGCTTCTGGGACATTTTTTGTGGGTGTGTGGACCTGCTTTCTCATTGACACCGTGTGTGTATGTATTTGTGATTCCTTATGTGTGATGGCATGGCTTTATGGGCGTGGTTTTCTGTGTGCTTGAGTGTGTCTGCATGATTTTGTTATTTCAGAGGAGTGGGTCCTGCCTCTTGGTGTGCACATTCCATCTTGGTTCTATTGAATTGAGTGCCTGAGATTTTGTAGTAATGTTCATGAGGCTGTTTCTTTCTGCTTCGTGGAGCTGTGTCATTGCGGAGAGAGGAGCCATGATGTCTCTGCTGCTTTGTGTCTTTAAGGGTGGTGCATGTCCTTGCACCTGTGTGGCTTGGAGAGTGTAACTGCATGAGCAAATGTAGATGTGAATGTGTGCTGTAATTTACATGTGGATGTAGCAGTGTTGGGTTGCAAATGTGACACCTCAAGGGTTGTCAGTTCATGTGGGGTGGGGGAGACTGTGATTACTGGTGAGTAATTCCCCTGGGGCTGAGGGGTGGTGGGCACCAACCAAGAGCTCTTGCAGCAGCTTCATCCTTTAGCTCTTTATGTCTGAATAAGGATGGAAGATTTTTAATATTATTAAATATTTTTATATTCAACAATATAGCTAACATATATGTAAAATTGTAAAGAATAATGATAAAATAACCCATTGCATACCCACGACACAGCTTAAGAAATAGAGTATGACCAATAATAGAAGCCCCTATGTGTCCCTCCCCTGGTGTCTTTATCCCCCCATTCATTATCGTGTATTTTCTGTCCATTGATTGCTCATCACATATGTATATATCTCTAAACAATTTATTTTTTAGTTTTTCCTGCTTTAGTACATCATAAAAATGGAATAAAACTGGGCACCTGCCTCCTGGTAGTCACTAGGGGTCACTAGGAAGTCCTTGAGTGCCTGGTATTCTCAGACAGTCTGCAGCGGGATTCTGGAACTTGCCTTTTTATTTTTTCTTTATTTTCTTTTTCTTTTGGGTGCTAGGGGATTGAACTCAAGGCCTTGCACATGCTAGGCAAGTGGTATACCACTGAGCTACACCCCCAGCCCAAACTTGCCTCTTTAAAAAGAAAAGTTGGCTCTACTTTGGTGCTGAGATTCATTCGTATGGAGGTGTGTAGTTATAATCCACTTAGTTTTTTTTTTTTTGCTGCATAATATTATGTCCTATCATGCATCTATATGCATTCTCAATAAGTCCGTGGACAATTGAGTTGTTTCCAGGTCTTTTATTTCTCCTCCCTTTCTCCTCCCCCCTCTGAGGATTAAGCCCAGGGGAGCTCCACCACTGAGCAACATACCCAGCTCCCCCTTTTTCTTTTTCTTTGTTCTAATATACCCAGCCCTTTTTGTTTTTTATTTGAAATAGAATCTCACTAAGTTGCCTAGCCTCCACATTTATGCTATTACAAAGTGCTGTTGTCATCTTTCACAAACCCATGTCCAATAGTATATGTGCAAAATGGGTCATAGCATATACACTTCTTTTTTGACGTTGCCAAATTGCTCTTCAAAATTATTTTGCCAATTTAATTCCCACTAGAAAAGTATGAGATCCGGTCTCCAGCCGCCCCAAGGCAAGTTCTGAGAGTCAGGAAAGCAGAACTGGGAATGGGTCGAGGGGTCTGTGGTGGTCTTAAGTGTGTCTAGAGATATTTGGTAGGTCTCTTGTGGCCTTGGAGGTGTTTGGGTATTTGGGAGGACTCGTGGCTTGGTGGATATTTAAGGGTCCACGGAACCCCCATCCCACCCCCGGGTGGAAGTCCCAGGCCTGATGGACGCTGAACAATATCTTCTCCCCAATTCATCTTCCTGCAGGAGCCCCGCAGCCTGAGTGCAGCGTCGCCGCCGATGACTGAGGCTGGCACTCCCCGCCGCTTCCGTCGGTCGGTGCCCCGAGGAGAGGCGGCGGGTGCGGTGCAGGAGCTGGCGCGGGCGCTGGCGCACCTGCTGGAAGCGGAGCGTCAGGAGCGGGCTCGGGCCGAGGCTCAGGAGGCTGAGGATCAGCAGGCGCGAGTTCTGGCGCAGCTGCTGCGCGTCTGGGGCTCTCCCCGTGCCTCTGACCCCCCACTGGGCCTGGACGACGACCCCGACGCGCCCGCCGCGCAGCTTGCCCGCGCTTTGCTTCGCGCTCGCCTTGACCCTGCCGCCCTCGCAGCCCAGCTTGTCCCCGCGCCGGCACCCGCCGCTGCATTTCGTCCCCGGCCTCCAGTCTATGACGACGGCCCCACTGGCCCAGATGCTGAGGACACTGGAGATGAGACACCTGATGTGGACCCGGAGCTACTGAGGTGCTGGGCAAAGGGAGGGTTGGGATGGTCATCAGCCTCTTGGGAGAGCGGGGACTAGGGACTGTGGGGCCGCTTCATCCCGTGGAGGCAAGAACATCGAAATCCTGGGGATGGGCAAGGGTTCTGGTGTCTTAGGAGGGAGAACTGAGATCCTGAATGTGGGGCACAGATTGAATGGTAGGTTGACTTCGGGTCCTGGGGAGAGACCCTGATCGCCTGTTTTCTGCCAGAAGAGGGAGGCGGGAAGTCATAGTTTCTGGTACGGGAGGGGAGGACCTCTTGTCTCCTGAAAAGCTCTGGGCTGGGGACCCTTGGGCGAGGAGGGATCTGGCAGTCTGAGGTTACAGGGTCCCGCTGTGAGGATTGCGGACACAGGCTTACTGCATTCCTCTTGGTCCTTAAGGTACTTGCTGGGGCGGATCCTCACTGGAAGCCCAGAGCCCGAGGCTGCGGCTGCTGTCCCGCGCCGCCTCCGCCGCGCGGCAGACCAGGATCTGGGCCCAGAGGCGCCGCCTGAGGGTGTACTGGGGGCACTGCTGCGCGTGAAACGCCTGGAGAACCCCCAGCCCCAGGCGCCTGCGCGCCGCCTCCTGCCGCCCTGAGCTCAGCCCACAACCTGTGTCTCGGAACCCAGGAGTGCCCCAGCCACCTGGACACAGGACTCACCCTGCCAGCACGTTGAGAGCAGCTTACTCCTCCAACCCCAAGATCCCCACCCTGGCCCTACAATAAACAGGATCTGAAGCAGTTGTTTGTCTGTGACTGGCAGTTGCTAGGGGCTTCCCCTAGACAGGGCAGAGGGACTCTTTCCCTGGGTCCTGCACTTTAGAGATGCTGCCTACTCAGTCTGTGCTTCTATGCACTGAACAGTGGCAGTATATATACAAAGACGGTTTTCATGTGTATTGTTTGCACTGAGGTGCAATCAATGTACCCAAAGCAGGGCGTGGTACACACAGGGCTCCCCCAAATTTCTTTTTTTTTGGGTACCAGGGATTGAACCCAGGAGCATTTAACCACTGAGCCACATCCCCGGCCCTTTTTTATATTTCATTTAGAGACAGGGTCTCACTGAGTTGCTTAAGTTGCTGAGGCTGGGTTTGAATTGATGATCCTCCTGTCTAAGCCAACCAAGCTGCAGGGATTACAGGCATGCGCCACCACGCCTGGCCTTCCCCAAATTTCTTGAATGAAAGAATTCCCATAATTCAAGTATCATTCTACCCAGTCTCACTCCCACCCACATAACACTTGGCATGGAGGCAGCTTTGAAACCTGAGAACATTTTAATTTTGCACAAAAATCTCTCAATTTGACATAACATAGCCAACATTAGAAACCCCCGTGTTGCCAAAAAAAAAAAAACCCTCACCAAATGAAAGTTAATTAAAGTGTGTCCATCTATGCCCATTACACCAACAGTGTCCATGATACTAGTTGATAGGGGGTGTCTCATATCAAAGGAATCATCACCCTGGCCTGTGGGAGAAGCCATCTTTCCAGACCTATATCTTCAGGCCACAGAGCAGCCACAGCTGCACATGGCCTTCTGGTGCTGGGACTTCTCCTCACATGACACTGCCATGGCCTTCTGGACCCTTTGGATCTCTTGGATGAGCAGGGAAAAGGCTTCCTCCACACCTTGCCGGGTCTTAGCTGAGGTCTCCACGAATGGGGCTCCCCAGCTTTGAGCCAGGGCTATAGCAGCAGCATGAGCATCTCCAGTGGTGGTCACAAGGTCACACTTGTTGCCCACCAGGACTAGGGGTTGGGGGTGGCGAGGACTCCAGGTGGCCCATATCTGCTGCAGCTGGGTCAGAGATGAAGGATCATCGAGAGCAAAGACACCTAGCACACCATCACCAACTGCCAAGCACTGGTCACGCAGGGCCCTGTGAGTTTCCTGCCCTGCAGTGTCTAGCACATTCAGAATATAGCCCCCACGGTCCAGGGCCACCTCCTTCCAGTAGGAATCTTGGATGGTGGGGTCGTGGTCTTCCACAAAGCACTGGTGGGTCATCTGGATGGTCAATGCACTCTTGCCTACGCCACTTGCACCCACCACCACCGCCTTGTACTCAGGCAGTCGTTTGCCAACACCCTTGCGGTGTGACCAAGCCTCTCGACTCTCCTTTGAGCTGGGGTTCCATGTGCCCAGGCCCAGGTCAAAGACATCAGGCTTTGTTGGCAGTTCCATGCCCCAAAACAGGCAGCTCAGGGAAGAGAGAACAGCAGGCTCTGTCAAGTTGGAAGAAAGACAACAGAGGATATGAGGCACTGGGATATCTGGGTGTCACTGAATCAACATTTGGAGTGCCTACTGTGTGCTGATTACTTCCTAATATGCATACATTATTTATGTTGGTCTCCCCCCCTTCTTCCTCAGAGAGAATCTCTGTGAAGGAAATATTTTTCCTTTTTTTTTTGGGGGGGGTGCTAGGATCAAACTCATGGCTTCACCTAGTACTGGGTTAACTCCTTAGTGCCAAGGCAGAATTTTCCAAATAGCTTTACTGAGGTACAATCTACATCCTGTGAAGTTCCCCCAGTTAAAATGTACAGTTCAATGGATTTAGCATACTCACAAAATCATGTGAAGTTTAGAACATTTTTGTTGCCCAGAAAAGAATTCCCATACCCATCAATAGTCCCTACCCATTGCTGAGGGAGGACAGGATTTTGTTTATTTGGGGTACCATTGAACCCCACCCCAGGTCAATGCCTGTCAGGCAGTAGTCTGTTCAGAATATCCCCACCCTCAAGGGGTTTATGTTCTAAAAGGGCATTATTATCTAAAAGAGAATAAACCAAATAAATGAGGGAAGTATGTAGCCTACTAACCATTTTCTTTAGAATTTTAGTCTTATTCTATATTGCTGTCTATAATTTCACACTGTTATCTGACAACAATAAGATAAATAATAAGTAAAAGGAAAAGTAAAATGTATTTCAGTAGTAGGTGATCACCATGCTGAAGGTACTGGATTAATGTTAGGCATTTTTATTATTATTCAATGTCCCATTGTCTAACTAATGGATTTTCCTGTATGTGAGGCATTGTGAAAAGGCACAGAACAAAACAACACCCAACTCCTGGCCCAGGGAGCATTAGACTCTAGCTGTGCAAGGCAATAAACATGATAAATAAGGAAACTGTCTTGCATATTAGAGGGGGATAGGCACACAGCAGGTGCTCAATTTGTGTTCCTATTAATAGCAAATCACCATTAACTCATTGAATGAACCTCCACTTCCGGTTTGGGAAGCTCCCTCAAAATGCACCATGATGGCTATTACCATAATTTTCTCTAAAAATCAGGGCAGAGTTTGGGGACGGTTGCTCCACATTTCCCTGGGAGTTTTAGCGGAGTTCGGGATTTGGAGGGCGAGATGGGGGAGGGATGCAGAACGTGGAGAAAATGGTCGCTTGGAAGTGCTTGCCCAGAAAGGGAGGGGGGCAGGATGAGAAAAACAAGCAGAAAATGGAGCTTTGGGGGTTCACTCTGGGAAAAGAAAGAGGGAGAAAACCCATGAGGACAGATTGAGGGGAGGGAAGTAAACAGCAGCAGTGGGGAGGCTGGAGATGGTGGCAGAACCAGTACAGGTAGGGAGGAGATGTCAGGTTTTGGTTTACTCTTGAGATGGAACTGACTTGTTTTTTACTTTTTCTTTTTCTTTTTTTTTTTTTTTTTGTTTTTTTTTTTTTTTGGTGCTGGGGATTGACCCCAGGGCCTTGTGCACTCGAGGCAAGCACTCTATCAACTGAGCTAAATGCCCAATCTGGAACTGACTTTTTTTTTTTTTAGAAAATTCAGAATTTATTTATGCATAGGGCCTATCTACATCACACCCAAACAAAGATGTATTGTCCACTGAAAACCCCATTTGCCTTCAGTCCCTCCATCTATGACATTCTTGGAAGTTCAAAACAGTCAACAGTCTGGACCTGTGTGAGTGTGTGTGTTATATATATATATATATGAATATATATAATTATATATATAATAGGTATGTGGTGGAACTGACTTTCTTAAGAGATTTAAAGGCAGGGGATCAGGCAAGGACGTCTCCGTCTCCAAGATTGGGGCCTGAGAAGCTGGAAATCTGGGGGTGCCACGGCCAGCGGTGGGGGAAGTGTGAGAAGAGCTTCTCCCTCTTAGAGATAGCGCTGGTGGCTTCAGTACTGACCCCTAAGTGCGGCACTCAGTAGAGGCAGGGTTAGCTCAGAAGTGCCCACACTCATCTAGTCTTTGCGACTAGGGGGAGGTCGAGCTTAGGGTCACCCTACCCATCAAATAGATGAGGAAAAGCGAACTCATAGAAGCGAAGGGACAGGAACTGACCCCAGGTCACACAGACCCATGAGAGGTGCTACAGAATGGGTTTTCAGCCTTTGGCTTAAGTAACAGAGCCACTTGCAGTAGGGAATGCCATCGGAGTGTCCCCAAAGGGTCCTTGAGACCCTTGGAGCCACCTGCTTTGAGCTGCTGGGATGCGCTGCCTGGCCTCGCCTTGCCTTGTTGCCCTAGGAGGGTGAGCGGAGGGGCTGTGCGTGCTGGGTGAGGGAGACTGCTGGGGTACCAGGGCCCCCTTGCAGGACTAACCTGGACAACTCGCCCAACCATGCACTTTCCTTACTTCCTTCCTCCGAGTGAGGCAAGGTGCAAAGCCCTGAGCGGGGACAGATGAGCCTAAAACGTTTTCCTCCCCGCATCTCTATTTTGGGCTCAGCTTGCATGGTGGTGCCCAGGTGCTCCTTTTCGTACTACGCAGAGAAGAGGTCCTTGCTTTTGCAGCGCCACAACCGGCGCTGGGTGCCGGGAGCAAGAGGCTCACTCCCCCAGGAAAAAGAACCGCAGACAGGGAAGGGTCCCCTTTAACCTGGCGCTGGAAGACTCCAGCCCAGGCCAGAGTGAGGCTGTGGGTGGGGGGCGCGGACGGCCGGCTCACCTGTGTCCTGGAGAAGCGATGTGCAGGGAAGCTGCGGGCGGATCTGACAGGATGGTCTGGGGGCCAGGCTCCCCGACCCCCAGCAGGGAAGGGGCGGGGGCAGTGGGCATGCGCAGCCGCCCTCTCTCGACCCCCCTCCCACCCACCCTCAACCCCTGCACCGCCCCCACTGCTGTAGCCACTGCCCGGGTCAAACCTCGGGCACCTGACACCTGGGCGTGAAGGCGGTTCTCCAGGGGTACGATGCGGGAGGCCAGGCCTCTCCAGGTCCCCCCCACCAGCCGCCGCCGCCGCCGCCGCCGCCGCCGCCGCCACCACCACCACCAAGGGTCCTGCCTCACCTCTCCATGGCCTCGCCTCCGTTTGGGATGAGTCTGTGTATGCAGGGGAATGTCAGGGGTTGACCCTGAAGGTGGGATTTTGTATTTCTTTGGGGCCAGGTAGTCTGTGAAGTGGCTTTTTGGTAGCTCTGGAGGGGGCTGGGTCCTTCCCCCAAGGGAAAGACTTGTAGGGAAGGGGTTATTCTGTCTGGGGAGAAAGAACCCAATTTGAGATGGGTGTGCAAGTTATAAATTTCCTAGACTCCCTTGCAGCTATGGCAATCATAAGACACAGTTCTGACCAATGAGATTTATGGAGGGGTTTTGGGGGTGGCATCCATTAATATTCTTACAAGGGTGTTGGCCCAAACTGCTTGTCCTTGTTCTTTCCTCTTCTTTTTGACTAAGTGGGCCTCTGATGGTCATCTTGGGATCAGAAGATGACCATGAAGAGATGTCTAGAATCCTTGGCTAAAGCAATTCTTACCTTGGGTCAATGGCATACTTTCTGCCAGGGTGCTACCCATGACTACCACATCCAGTTAAACACGAACCCATCCCCACACCCACCAATTAGGCCAGTTAGACAGATGGGGAAACCTTGATTTGGTGAAGATACATCCCGAGAGTTATCTTCTCAGCTGAAGGCACTGGCTGTGAGGCCTCTATTTCTAAGGCAGGCACCCATTTTCTCGTGTATTCTACTATTTAACCTCCAGTGGAGCTAGTCAAGTGGGGGAGCACTGGGGATTGAACCCAGGGGCTCTTTACCACTGAGCTACATCCCTAGCCTTTTCTTTGTTTCTTTTTTCTTTTTTGAAACAAACAAGTTGCTTAGGGGTTTGCTAAATTGCTGAGGCTGGCCTTCAACTTGTCATCGTCCTGTCTCAGCCTCCTGAGTCACTGGGATTAAAGTTGTGCATCTTCAATTAGATTTCCTGGGGGCAATCAATGGCCAGGGGGTTGACTTGATGAAGACCCACTCCCTCATTACCTACTCCTTCATTACCATCAACCCTGTTGGCTAGGGATGTGGGGTTCTCAACATACTCAAAATTAAAAGGCTTTCTCCATGTTTTGTAATAACTTGCATTTTATTAAATATGCAATCCTGCCATAACTGCCACTTGCCCCCCCCAATATTATCCTTGTGATTTCAGCTCTCTCATGGAGCTGCCGAGCTGCCCCTCTCTCCTGGGGTAGAGTAGTGGTGCCCCTCAAATAGGCAGCAGGCAGGGGCAGGTCCATGACTGATCATCACAGTCCTCTTAAAAGTATTTAGTACATTTAAATAAGCACCCTTGGGCAACTTTCAAAGGATATTCAGGGTATGGCAGAGTAAGAGGCCACCCTCATCCAGGGTAAGGGTTGCAAAGAACTAAGGCTGGTCTGTCTTGGGCCTCAGAAGGGAGAGAAAAGGGAGCACATTCTGGGATTTAGTGTGGGTGGGGCATATTCTCCCCAAACTTATATTGGTGGATGATGTTCTTCACATCTAGGAGAGCCTGAGGAGGAGGCAAGAACAGGGTAGGTGAGAGGAGTGAGGACAGCTCTACCTTAGCCAAGAGGTTGCCCTACTCCAGCCCTCAACCACCCCCACCCCTAGACTATCTCATAGTCCCTACATCATACTAAATAATCAGGATGCAGCCTTTGGTAGGATCTGTATTCTCCCTTTACCCAATCACAGAAGGGGATAGGGATGGGCTGGGGGGCAAGTATGTGTCAGGGGTTAAAGGGTCTGCCCAGGACGTACCTGGTGGTGGACATAGGCCTGACAGGGGTAACACCAGGTAGACAAATCAGTGTAGCTGAGGACCAGTGGGTGTCCAGAGGCTTCATGGTGTCGGACCATATGAGCATTGATGTAACGGCTGCAGTAAACCTAAGGTTGGAAAGTGTCAGGTGGGGCTCAGCACTCACATGCAGTTTGCTCCAAGGCCAACCTGCACCCAATTCCCTTCCTCTGGTCCATACCTGATAGCAAGACAGACACACCCAGTTTTCCTCGAGTGTCCCACAGTCCTCACAAGGTTGGGTTACATCCAGGCCTGCTACAGGAATGGGGCATACTGCCACCAAATGGGGACACCAGGACAGTGGTGTCACAGCATAAAATATGGCCTAGGGTGAATGGGTGAAACTGAGTAAGTTGGGGACCTCATCTCCAATTTTATGTTTCTACATCACATGCTCCTGACTGGGAGTCATGAATTGGCAAGAAAAAAGCCACAATCCTAGCCTCTCCCTGAACTTACCTGGTCCATGCCACTAAGATCCCCAGATCCCATTGTGAGCTTTGAGTCACCCACATCCTGACCTCCAGCCGCCTCTCCTAGTAGGCTCTCCTCTTCTGCAGTCTGAGCTTCTAGAGTTTTCTGGACACACAAAAGGAAATAAATTTACTTGGGAGGCCCAATTCTTAACCCTTCTCCCTGGGTTTGGTGACCTTACCTGAGCTTCACTGCCTAGTTCTAAGGTATTCACATTCTCCACCAGCTAATTTAGGGACAGCTCTGCTGTGGGTACCTGCACGGGTGAGCCTGCTGGAGTCTTTTTCTCTGTGCGTGAGGTTAGAAGACTTTGGATCGGCTTAGTTCCTCCCATGGCCTCTTCAGCAGTGGTCTGGTCCAGCAATTCTTCCCCCGTAGTTGCTTTTGAGGCTTCCCCCACAGTTTCTTCTGAGGTGGCCTGGTCCATTGTGGCCTCCCAAGTGGCTGCCTCTGAAGACTGGTCCTGAGTGAGCACCACCTTAGATGTCTCCGATTTAGTCTGGCTCAGAGTGGACTCTTCTGCAGACAATGCTGGGGTAGCTTTCCCCTTGCTTTCTTCTAGAACCTTCCCTTCTGGGGCTGTTATTCCCTTAGCAGATTCAGAATTGGCTGGTTGGGGCACCTTCTTGGTAAAGGACTTAGACTTGTAGGATCCCTCCTTGTCTTCTACCTCTGGAACCATGGAATGAGATCCTTGAGTATGGATTCTGTCCCCTTTCCTGCCTCTATTTCCCTGAGTACCCTCATTATAATTCCCCTGCCCCCTTCTTCCCTGAGTACCCTCATTATAATTCCCCGGCTTCACTCACTCATGACCCTCAAACTGCGCCAGTATTTCTGATGGACTTGGATGGTCTCGGAGATGGAGGCCAGAGCTCCTGATTGTGGAGGCCTCGACAGGGTCAGCAGGGGTGGTGGGTCTCCAAGGAGGGAGTGGGTACAGGCAGCCATGGACTCTGAGATGGATGTCAGGTTGTAGCCACCCTTTGTTAAGGAAAAGGGGAAGGAATGATACAGAGGGAGTTCTTCAGGGGATTTGAATGATTAGATGTCCTGCCTTCCCACTTCCTTTTCCTCTCGACTCCAGGGCCCTGCAAGTCTGGAGTGGAGGGTTGGTACCAGGAATAAATGTGAGTGTGATTCACATTTGTAAGATGGGCAGCACTCAGTGAGGTGGTTGTTGCAGGAGGGTAAAACAAAATGCTGTCAAGTGCAAGATAATAATAGTGATAATAGAAATAATGATACTGATAATTGCATCAGTAATAATAATAAATGTCAGTAATAGCTGACATTTATTAGGTGTATGCTGTGTGCCATACCCTATTTTAAATATTTCATGCAGACTAACATACTTAATTCTCACAACCACAGGTGCTCAACATATAGGGACCTGCCTTCATGCCATACAGAAATCTCTTCACACTGTCTAGGAACCTCTGGCCTCACACCATATAAACCTCTGACCTGACCTTTATAAGATGCCTGCTGTGAACCCATATAAAAGGACCTGTCCTGATCTATTATAGAAATGACTCGTCTTACTCTCTACAAGATCCCCTATCTTGAATTTTTCTACACTGTACAGGAACTCTAGCCTCTACTCTTTTTACAGATAAGGAAGCTCAGAGTGGTTAGATGACTTGTCTGAGGTCACAACAGCTGAAGAGGTAGTGCTGGGGTTTGAACTTGAGACACCTGACAAAATAGTCCATGTTCTCAACCACTACCCTGCCCTGCCATAAGTAGTCCTGGACATATTGTAAGTGGGACTTTTTACAAGCCAGCTAATTTCTCAGTGGCTTGCTTCCCCATCTGTAAAATAGTGAAAATAATAGCATAAAAGTTTGCTGACATGGGACTAGGGTTGTAACTCAGTGGTCTCTAATTAAAATACAAAGTAGGGCTGGGGATGTGAATCAGTGGTCCAGTGCCCCTGAGTTCAATCCCTGGTACCAAAAAAAAAAAAAGTTTGCTGAGAGGATTAATATCTGAATAATGCCTAACAGTAAAAAACATACAGCAATTATTCAGTTCTTACCATATGCCAGACACTCTTCCATCCACAATTAGCCATCCCCATCTTACAGATAATGAAACTGAGGTATGAAGGCAGAGGCACTGAATCATTTACAAAAGGTCAATTTACTTTGCCCCAGGAACTAGTTAGAAACTGTTCAGATAATGGTAAAAAACAGACCCTGGAGCCAGGCTGCTTGGGTTCAAGCCCCATTTGTGCCATTATTAAGTGTGACTACTTCCTCTGTGCCTCAGTTCCCCTGATCTTTTATTTGTGATACTGGGGAATAAATCTGGGGCCTCACATATGCTAGGCAAGTACTGAGATACATCTCTACCCCAGTTAAAAAAATATTTTGAGACAGGCTCTTGCTAAGTTGCCAAGGCTGGCCTTGAACTTGTAATCCTCCTGCCTTAGCCTCCTGGGTTACTGGGATTACACCCATGTACAACTATACCCAGCTCAGTTCTCTTGATCTTGAGAGAGGA
Source organism: Urocitellus parryii (assembly GCF_045843805.1). Taxonomy (NCBI): domain Eukaryota; kingdom Metazoa; phylum Chordata; class Mammalia; order Rodentia; family Sciuridae; genus Urocitellus; species Urocitellus parryii. The sequence goes on along the minus strand of NC_135547.1, from coordinate 90,322,780 downwards.
AAATAATGAGGTAAACAGACCATACCTCATAAGGCTGCTTTGTCAAGCAAAGAAAATTAATAATAAATATGAAGTGCTGAGAAGAGAGCTTTGCATATAGTGAGTGCTCAATTAAAGCTGTTAATGGGGGCTGGGGTTGTAGATCAGTGGTAGAGTGCTTGCCTAGCATGTGTGAGACACTGGGTTCGATTCTCAGCACCACATAAAAATAAATCAATAAAGTCCACAATAACTAATAAAATATTTTTAAAAAGCTGTTAATGCTGTTGTTATTGTCATTATTAATGTCTATTGTGTGCCAACAATCCCAGGTGGAGACACTCAAAGATTTTACAAAACTGCCCTGAGTAATGCAGTTGACTCTTCCAAACTGCCCCCACCATGGGAAGAAAGATTGAAAAAGAGTTACCTCTAGGATAAGGACAATGTGGCCACTGGCAAGGCCCATCAGCAGATGGGTGAGGTGGGCATAACCTTCAGGTGACACCTGGCAGCCCCCAAGTGGGTCCCCTCGTGCAGCATCAAAGCCAGCTGAGACCAGCACCAATTCTGGGTTAAACTGAGGCAAGAAGAAAAGAGAGACATGGGCATGAGGGGAAGGGCTTTGATAGGCAGTAACTGATGGAGACAAAGACAAGTGAAGACAGGGAGATGCAAGTCAGAGGAGTGGAGGCTCTGGACCTGGAGACCAGGAAGCCTGGATTTAGAGACCTGAAAAGAAAGAGCATCAGAGGGGAAAATATGAGAAACAGAAACTCAGAACTAGGAAAAAGAGAGACACAGACACCAGAGAAATTCAGGGATATTAAGAATGAATAGAAGGGGACATGAGAGAGTCATGAGACAGATATGAGTTACACAGACATGGAGATTCAGATGTTAAGAGATGGTGTCACGAGAAATGGACAAATAGAGACATGTCCTCACACACATGCACCCCAAGGTCAAACATGGGACACACATGCACATGACACAGGTGCCAAGAGAGGCAAACACACTTATGTCACAGAATATGTGACAGTGCAAGCATCACACACAATCACAAGTCCCACATGGACAAAACTGTACATCTGCAATAGTCGCATACACATACTCAATTTCTCAGAAGGAAGTTATTCACAGCTACCTTTGCAGTCACAATCATACCCATGCTCCCATGCCATCATCACCTAGTCACAATGTTCACACACATGCAGTTGCACCCACAGGAGGTGGTGACTTGCATACACAGTCATATACATTCACAGGATGGTTCCTGCCACCCATGCACAGTCAGACACACATGTAGATCTAAAGGTGCCGAACCAGGCTTGCAGAGTAGTGTGCACATGCCTGCCCTCAGTCAGACACACACACACACACACCCCCAGCTCACACACATGGAAGGCAGCCACACCCACAGCACCCCCTAACCAGGGAAACATATACACAAATAGCCAGGGCAGGCAGACTCAGAGATGGTGGTCCCACACGGCCTCCCACATCCAGAGGTTTCACAAGTCTGTCAAAGACATAGTAGCATCTAGTGACATACAGTATCACATCTATCACACAGAGAAAAGGGGATGACAAGTAACCACCTGTACAGAGTCATATACATATACCCATCCCCCAGCCCTCCACTGCATACACAGTTCCACAGAGCATTAGTCACAGCCATCCTCACACCCAGAGGATGGCACTCACAATGGCAGAAAAATAGGACACAGATCTAGTCAGGCCACACAGACTACCACTGCACATCCAAAAGATTCTCACACACAGAGCCACCACAAAAGGTCAACCCATGCAAAGCCAAGACAGTTGCTCACAAACATAATGTCACAAAGAGAGGGCAGTCAAGTGAACAGTCAAATACCCAAGGCCATCCCAGCCACCCCTGCCCTAACAACCATCAGTATAGGCACCCATAGGTTGTCTCATGATCAGTCACCAGGCAGTCAGACACACAAAGTGAGGAGGCAGGCACCTGCTGCCACCCTCACAGGTTTGTCACACATATCTTAAGCCTTACCTCATAGGCAATGGGAAGCACCAGCCGATGCCAGGCAGCCAGGTAGTCAGCGTCACCCATGCGGGGCCCATTCCAGGCCACATTGACAGTGAAGCCCTCGCCTGCAGCCCGGCCTATCTGGCTGCTGGCGCCCTCATCCCCCATGGGGAAGAAGGTGCCGTGGTCATAGCGGTGCAGGGACACGTATAGCACACTGCCAGGGATGGGGTTTGGAGGGGGCCATGGCTGGTTAGGGGCCCCAAGCATGGCTCAGTCCCCTTCCTGACCACACCCTTGCCCCTAGCCCCAGCCTCTCACCTGGGATCATCCTCAAATATGTGCTGAGTTCCATTACCATGATGGATGTCCCAGTCCACAATCAGAATCCTAGGGAGGGAATAGCTCCTCAGTAACCTGGGAAACTTGATCCCTGGGAGAAGGTACAGCTAGGTCCCTGGGAGCTGCAGAGAAACTTATTGCTGGGTGGCAGGACCCTGGATCTCTTGGGAAAGTACTGGGCATCAGGATGAAAGCCCGACTCTGGGTCCAATAAAGGGTTTTCTGTGGGCCTGAGAAAGTGCTTGGGGCTGGGTCCTGGGCTCTTTTGGGGAAAATGCTAGGAACTGAGTTCAGGCCTGGGTGGCTAAGTCTTATGTGTATGATCCTGGGTCTTTTGGAGTAAGCACTGGGGGCCTGGGTCTGGGTTCTGTTGGATTAACTGTTAGGGGTCAGAAAAAATGGGGCAGGACTCTGGTTTATAAGCCATGGGTGCCATGATCTGGGGGTCCTAACAGGGCAGATACTGAGAGGTCACCTCTTGGTCCTTTTCTGGGGAAGTAATGGGCAAGTAGACCCTTGCTTGCTTATGGGAAAGTTGTGGGGCCTGTGCTGTGGACCTACTGAGTAAGCACTGGGCTGTGAGAGGGGTCTAGAATTTGCAAGGATCAAGATTTGGAGGTCTTTAGGCTACCCTTACCGCAGGGCACGTCCACTGATGGCCTGAGCATGACGAGCAGCAACTGCCACAGAATTGAAAAAGCAGAAACCACAGGCAGCATCCTGTTCAGCATGGTGTCCTGGGGGACGCACCACAGCAATGCCATTCAAAACCTGGGAGCAGGAGTGATGAGTTAAGATGGATCCCTGGCCCTCACTCACATTTGTTCTCCCCTTTCTTCTACTCTTCTTTCTCTCTTGACCCTTCTACCAATTCACCAGCTGCAAGGGATCCCATTCCTGGGATTCCCCTCCCAGTGAGCAGGGAGGCTCCCCACTACCCATTTCCAAGGGCTTTGCTCAACTCCCTCAGGACCTCCTTAAGTGCAGGTGACCCTTTCCATTCTCCTAGGACTTCCTCTCTCCAGCCCAGTACCCATCCTGAAGTGGACATACCTCTCCTGAGAGCACAGCCTCGACCAGGCGACAGGCAGCACCCGTGGCAAGCTGTGCACAGGCAAAGGTGCTGGGGCAGATGTAGATGGAGTCAAAGTGGGCACCCTCACGGTGAAGGTCCCGGGTTTTCATCTTCTCCGTGGCCCGGAGACGCTCCACGTACTCAGAACTGGAGGCACAGAAAGGAGTCCCCAGGAGACAGTTAAGTGGCTTTGTCCCCTTCCTCAGCCTCACCCTGGAAATGACACTTGGGACTCTCTAGGTCCACAGCAGCTCCATACACCATGGAGGGGAGCTCTAGGCTGTCCCCCAGAGCCCATCCAGAACCCAATAACCCATTCACACCACATGGGCCAGACCTGTGGCAGGTAAGCAGCTCAGTGTCAGTGGCAGGCCGCACTGGCAAAATGAGGCAGCGACTAGCAAGGCCCAGCTCCTCTAGGTGGCACATGATTCTCAAGATGCGCTGGGGTGTCTCAGGGTGGTGGCTAGTGGTAGGGGAAAACCAATGATAGGGGCTTAGTGCCTGGGAGGCAATGACCCCCTACCCATTTATCCCAGCCCTCTGACTGCATACTTGTCCCATAGGTTACAGTGACTCATCATTCTTTGGTCATAGACCAGCCCGGTACGATCCTGTAGCACTGGCCATGTCAGAATAGGCAGCACAGGCTCCCAGGGTCCCTCATCCTCATTCTCCTCTGTATTTTCCTCCTCCAAGTTGTCCTCCTCCACGGTCTCAGCTACAAAGAAAGGTCATGTTCACCCTATTCTCCCAATCTAGATTCCCCTTAATACTCTGGAACATAAGTGGCCCAAACATAAAAAGGGGTGGAAGCCTTAAACTTGGGCCTGGTTTAAGAGAGAGGCCCTGACTCTCCCCCACCAAGGTTTCCCAGGAAAGTCAGAGTGGGTGAGTCTGCAATAGAATCTCCCCAACCCCCGACTTCTCATCCCATGCCCAACTCCCAGCAGGCCCACATCCAGCTTCCTACCTGATCTCACAAGGACCTCCCAGAAGGGCTCAAGGGCTTCCAGAGTGCAGGAGAGTGAAGTCTGGGCACTGAGGGCAGGGGACAGGCAAATAGGATGAAATAGCCACAGGTGGACAGGGAGGGGCCCCCTTCCCCTCTCCTTCACCTGGGCTCACCTTGGGCAGGGGGCACCAGGAGATTCCAGCATGGGACAAGGGTCTCCCAGAAGGGTATGGAGCGATGCACTAACTCCCTCAGCCAGGGAGCGGAGGTTGTAGCCACCCTGAGGAGGGGGATGTGAGGGAGCATGAAGAAAGGACCAGATATCACATTCAGGGAAGAATAATGGTAGTAATAACAATACTAGGGTGCACACTGCATGTCAAACAAGGTAATAACAGAGTGACCATATTCAATTCACTGGACAATGACATGAAGTGACTGCCATTATCTTTTTGTCTATCTGACCTATAGGAAACAGAGACACAAAGAAATGAAGTGCTCCCTGCAAGGTTGCCCAGTTAGTGGAAATGCTAGGCCAGGAACTGCTGATGGACTTAAAAACTCTGTTCTTTTATTGTCTTTTATTTTATTTTTTGGTGGTGTTGGGGATGGAACCCAGGGCCTTGAACATGCTAGGCAAGTGCTCTACCATTGATTTATACTCCTAGCCTGAAAACTTTATTCTTAAACCCTCCAGAATCCACAGGTTGAGACAAAGGTGAGTTACTTACCTCCAGAGACAGGATCAGCTTTCCTCCAGCCAAACCCATGAGTAGGTGGGTTAACTGGGCAAACCCTGCTGGAGTAGCAGCCATCTCACCCTGGGGGGATGCAGAGGGTCAGTCTGGCTGTGTAGCTCCTTTGACCACCTATTGCCCTAGGGAGACTGCCTTACCTTGGGGTCCCCTTGGAGGGCATCAAATCCAGCAGCCACCAGGACCAGCTGAGGCTGGAACTGAGGGGGCAAAAGACTACATGAGGCTATCTGCCTTCATAGGCCATTCCTTCAATGTTGTCGCTCACCCCAACATTTCCCAGACTCCTCAAACCTCAAAGGCAACTGGCAGCAGAATGTGCAGGAAAGCAGCAATGTAGTCAGCATCCCGCATCCCCACCTGCCAACAGAGGCATGATGGGGGTCAGTCAGTCACCTGCCCCAAGATGGTGGAAGAGCAGGCCTTGGCCTCACTTTGGGGTACAGGGTGGGTAGACACTGACCTGGTTCCAAGGCACATTGATGGTGTATCCTTGGCCTTGGCCAAAACCTGTGGTGGACCAGTTAGAGGCCTTAAGGTGGGGCCAGAACCGACCCTGCTCATAGCGGTGGATGGAGAAGTAGAGGACACTAAAGGCAGAGGGAAAAAGAGGTGAGGGATTGCCTAACCTGCTTGAGGCTCTGGGTTCCATCCCCAGTACCACAAAAATGTAAGGGAGCTAGAGAAGGTCAATTCCCAGACACTTCCAAACCACAGTTATCACACTTTACTTATCCATTTGTTTTCCTGCTCAACCACTCATTCATTCTCTGCTTCATCAATTTCTCAATTCTTATATCCAATCTTCCATTAATTTAACCTTCCACTCAGTCCCAGTTTATTGAACTTCCCATTTATTAATTCTTTCATTTATTCTCCCATTATTTTGCTTACTCATTCATTTGTCTCCTAGTAGAACCTCTCTATCAGTGAGTATCACTGGCCCCTCGATGCCCACCCAATTTTAGACTCAGGTCTAAGATCCCAAGAGCCGGCTCCTGACCCTGTGGAAGACTCTAGATCATGTCCCCATGACCAAGGTAGGAACAACAGGGCAAACCCTATGACAGTGGAGGCCCACTGGGGCCATGGGCTCTTAGCTGGAGAGAGCCAGTTAAGGCTGAAAACGCCCTCAGGCTAGGCTGGGAAGTCCAGTGATTCCTGTGAATGAAGTGGGAGGCCCAGGAGTGAGAAGGGTATGACATGGTTCTATTTGTGAAGCTGGAGTTGGGGTGCTGACTAGGAATGCCAAAAGGCCAATCCCTTCTCTTCAGTGCCTTACAGGTTAACTCTACTACTTCTTAAGTAAGAAAGTGAGCACACATAGGAGTGAGAGGTACTGAAACAAAAAAACAGATAGGTTCTGACAGAAATTATGACACAGGGGTGGGGTTATAGCTCAGTGGTAGAGCACTTGCCTAACATGTGAGAGGACTGGGTTCAATTCTCAGCAACACATAAAAAATAAAGTAAAAGTACTGTGTCCATCTATAACTAAAAAAAATATTTTGGTGGTAGTATTGGGTATTTACTCAGAGGTGCTTTACCACTGAGCTACACCTCCAGCCCAGAAGGGGATTTTAAAATACATTCAACTAGCTTCAAGTGGAATGGGAGACTAATAGCACAGGTTTTCCTCTTTGACTTCCTGACATACTAGTCAAAAGATGGTAAAGGAATGTTTGTTTATTTATTTATTTAGGGGATTGAACCTAGGGCCTTGTACATGCTAAGTATATGCTTTACTACTGTGTTATACCCCAAGTCTAGTAAAATAATTTTAAAATAAGTGCCAACCTAGAAAGACAGAATGGGAAAAAGGATGCCATAAAATATGAGACTCTAACAAATCTCTGGAAAGTAGATTTTGAGACTGGGGGGGGGGGTCCCAGAGGGCCCTCTCCCATACTGAGTAGGAGCTTTGGGGGGGACCTAAGATGACCTAAATTATCCCTTCTACAAAAAAAAAAAAAAAAAAAAAAAAAAAACGGTGCAGACTCAGGCCAATGCACAGAAAATCAATTCTGAATAGCCAAGTCACTGAATGACAAATTTGCCAAACTTGTTTCTTATAACTGCTTGGTTTAAAGTTTACCTGTTTGCCTTGTCTCCATTATAGTATTTTAAGGACTGTACAATTTGTTTCCCTGCTGCTCTAGTTAAGACTGAAAGATGAGGATTTAGGAGATCAAAGGGCATGGATAGCTTTTTTATTCATTTACACATTCTTATAAGAAAGAATGTATTGAAGTGTTCACATTTATGTATATAATCAACAATGTATCAAAAAATAACACACTGAAAGCCTGTGATGCACTTTTTTAAAAACATTTTTTAGTTGTAGTTGGACACAATACCTGTATTTATTTATTTATTTTATGTGGTGCTGAGGATTGAACCCAGTGCCTCGCATGTGCTAGGTGAGTGCTTTACTGCTGAGCCACAGACACAGCCCCTGTGATACACTTTTTATTTTTTAATTTTTTCTGATGCTGGGGAATTGAAACCAGGGCTATGCACATGCTAGTCACACACTGTACCAATGAACTAATGCTCTAGCCTCTCGGATGCATTTAAGACATAAAAAATGTTTAATGATATTCAAGAATTCTTATTAATTTTGCAGGCAAGATAGTGAAATAATGCTTTTTCTTCTCTTTTATCAGTACTGGGGATGGAACCCAAGCCTTGTGCATGCTAAGCAAGTGGTCTATCATGGAGATACACGCCCTAGTCAGTAATGCTTTAAAAAGCACCCTTAAAAAAAGCACCCTTATGTTTTAAAGATGTATTCTGGAATTTTTTTTTTAAAGAGAGAGTGAGAGAGGAGAGAGGAGAGAGAGAGAGAGAGAGAGAGAGAGAGAGAGAGAGAGAGAGAGAAAAATTTTTTTTTAATATTTATTTTTTAGTTCTTGGCGGACACAACATCTTTGTTGGTATGTGGTGCTGAGGATCGAACCCGGGCCACACGCATGCCAGGTGAGCGCGCTACCACTTGAGCCACATCCCCAGCCCATATTCTGGAATTTTTGCAGAAAAAAATTATATGATATCTGGTTTTAGCTCCAAAATAAATATGAGGAAGGCAGTGGTACAGACATGAATGAAACAAGATTGACCAATGTGTTGATAAATGTTGAAGTAGTCGATTCAAGAAGACAGTGTGAACAAAATAAAGAACATAGGAGGAAGAAGTTAGTAAGGATAAAAACAAAAAAATTAATGAAGAATTTAAAACACAATAAAACAGTGAGATGATAAAAAAGACAAAAAGTAGATTAGAAAAGATAAGTAAAATAGACTTATCTTTGGCAAGGCTGAAGGAAAAGAGATGCCATCTGGAAGAGGCTCTCTTATTTTTCACATTTGGCAAGATCCTATCTAATGTGTGGGTCCTTTTCCATAGTCCCTAAAGTTGAGACCTGTCAACAGACATTATCTGTCCCCATTCTAGGGAAAATGCTTTTTAGGAAAATAGATCTACACACATCACAGCAGAGTAATCCCATAATGGCCCGTACAACAGTCCTTTAATTTCTGGTATAGATAGCCAAATAAGGATCATATTTGAGGAAAATCACCAGTGTATGAAAGAGAAGGGCCAAGAAAAAAATAACCTCAGAATGAAGAATAAAAAATTCAGAACAGAAGAAAATTTAAAGTGTCTAATCAGTACTTTATAAAAACAAGATCAGGAATGAGAAGGCATAGAAATGGAGAGGAAGAAAGTACTTGGGGAGACTAAAAGAATGTCTATATACATAATTCAACAAAAGGACTTGCAGATAAATTTGAGGAAATCGCCTAAGACTGCAAACTGAAAAAGAGACAGAAAACGTAAGTTAAAAAAATAAGACGGGGTGGGTACTTGCCTAAAATGTGGGAGGCAATGGGTTCGATTCTCAGCACTGCATATAAATAAATAAAATAAAGGTCTATCAACAACTAAATATATATATATATATATATTAAAAAAGTATGACAAAAAAGATCAACCCAGAAACATCTAACATCTAAACAGTAGAAGTCCTAAAAAGGGAGAATAGAGAAAATGCAGTAGAAGAAATTATCAAAGATCTAATTGAAGAAAACTTCCAAGGATTGAAGAAAGACATGAGTCTTTAGATATATAATGTCAACTCACTGCTAAGTAGAATGAAGGAGCCAGGGTGAAACTTCAGAACATAGGGGATAAAGAGAAAAACGTAAAAGCTTATAGAGCGCAAATTAGATTACTCAGATAAGAATGAAAAGACACCTGTCAGCAACAGTGAATGCTGGGAAAATAATAAAGCAATGTCTATAGAACAAACATCCTAGATCAGACAAAAGGCCACAGGAACTCAGGATGTATGGGGGGCAAAGTGGATTCTAAGCAGTTGGCTAGATAGAAGGCTATTACTTAGTAAGGACTTGTTCATCAATCACTTTCTGTAGGAAGGGTAAGCTGGGTACCCTTCTGTGGGAGGGGTGGGGGGTTTGGCAATGTACACCAGACCTTTTACAATATTGACCTGTCTGACCCAGAAAACCACTATTAGATAGTCATCCTACAAATATACTCAAGAGAAGTATGAAATTATATATTTATAAGAATTCACAGTAGAATTGCCTATTACAAAAACTGGGAAGTATTTTAAATACCCAGAATTAAATGATCAGAGGTACAGCCATACAATGGAATACTCTGCAACCCTTACAAAGAATGAGATGCTTTGTGCTGGGGTTGTGGCTCTGTCAGGCACTGGCTTCAATCCTCAGCACCACATTAAAAAAAAAAAAATAAATAAAATAAAGCTATTGTGTCCATCTACAACTAAAAATATTGAAAAAAAAAGAATGAGATTCTTTTAGTTGCACTAACATGGGGGGGTATCCCTGATATGCTATTACATGAAAACAGCGATTTGCCAAAGAACATGCAATTATCCCATTATGCAGTGTGCTGTTAATAATAATGAGAATTATGAATATTCATAAATCTGTAGGGAAAAGTTAGGATATTACCTAAACTGTGAAAAATATATATTTTTTAATTTTGGTGGTATAGGGGACCTAATCCAGGGTCTTACACATGCTAAGTATCTACCCCTGAACCTTTTTATTTTTTTCATTTTGAGACAGAGTCTCAATAGGTTGCTTAGGCTGACCTCAAATTTGGGATCCTTCTGCCTCAGTTTCTTGAGTAGCTGGGATATAGGTGTGCTTGGCTGTCAAAAGTTATTTTGGAGGTGATGGGAATGATAGGAAACTCTACTTTAGACATTTTTTGATATTGAGGATTAAACCCCATAAACATGCAAACATGCTAAGAAAATGCTCTCCCACTGAACTATATCTCCTATTCCATTTAATTTTTTTTTCGTGGGGGGTGTGTGTACCAGGGATTGAACTCAGGGGCACTTGGCCACTGAGCCACATCCCCAGCCTATTTTGTATTTTACTTAGAGATAGGGTCTCACTGAGTTGCTTAGTGCTTCACCATTGCTGAGGCTGGCTTTGAACTCATGATCCTCCTGTCTCAGCCTGCTGAGATGCTGGGATTACAAGCATGCACCACGTGCCTGGCCTCCATTTAATTTTTTTTTTTTTTTGTGTGTGTGTGTGTGATGCTAGGGATGGAACCCAGGGCTTTGTGCATGCTAGATAAGCACTCCACTACTGAAATATACCCCTAGCTCCAGCTACACCACAGCCCCTGTTTTAGTATTTTTTAGCAAATACTTTGTAGTATTGTTATAATAAGAAAATATTTAAATAGTAATTTGAAGTTCACTCTAGCTCAAGAGTAAATTGATGAACAAAACCTCCAAATATTTGCGAGTCAAATTCTATCTCTCCCACTTCATTACCGTGTGACTTCTTAACCCATAAGGCTCAATCTCACCAAACTGTTAAATGGGAATTCAACAGTTTCTGCCTCAGAGTGAAGCTAGGAGACAGCAGACACCCAGGGGGCAGCACAGATTCTGGTTCCAGGTGGGCCCAAAGAATGTGAATGTTTCCCCTCCCTCCAAACCCCTCACAATGGGCCTGGAAGTGCTTGAGTTGGGGTGGCTGTGAATCTAGCACAATGGAACTTGTGGTATACCTGGGGTCCTGGTCAAAGGTGAACTGTGTTCCTTGACCATGGTGTACATCCCAATCCACGATAAGGACCCTGTGAGTGTAAAAGAAGGGAGACTCTGTACAAAGGGATCAAGGGGAATCTGGAGGAAGAGCCCAGACCAGGATACCCCACCTCATGCTACTCCCATAACACCTGCCCTCTGCCACTGACCTCTGAATGTGGTGCTTCTTTTGAGCATAGCGGGCAGCCACAGCCACATGGTTGAACATGCAGTATCCATCCATAAGACTGTGCTGGGCATGGTGTCCAGGAGGCCTGAGCAGGACAGGGAAGGTCACAGATTGGAGGTCCTCCTCTGTAGAGATGGACTCTCCCCTGGACCACCAACTTCTCCAGTGTTTATGCTGCAAATCTTCCAGGAACTGAGTAACTGGGTTCCTCAAACCCATACCTGTGCCCCAATCTTCTGTTATTTCTCCAATGGAGATTTTAAAATGTTCATTAAAGTTATCTATGCATACATTCTCATAACCAGTCATTCTGCTCCAAGGACCTAGCCCACAACCTACATAAAAAATAGTAAGTTTACAATTGTATCCCATATTTGCTGTAGTATATGCACGAAGAAGCAAATGTTTGGGGAGATCCAAAATGCTCATTGATAGAGGAGTACTTATAGTGCATTTGTACCATGGTATCTACTGAGGTCTACCCTACATATGATAGAGAAAGGTTTCCAGGACATATAAGTAAAAAATGCACAGTCCAATGGGAGCGTGTCACTGCTGGTGGTAAAAAAAAAGTGAGGGAGGACAAAGGCTCTATCTACTGCATCTCATCAATTCTGAGATGACAAAATGTTCCATGATTTTCCATGCCAACAATAGAATAAAAAATGTTCCTGATTAAGTTCTGATATGTCACTGTTAGATGAATGGAGTTCAAGATGTTCCAGATATGAAAAAAAAATGTGCATCTTAGAATCAATGGAATTTGATGCTTATCCCTTAAATAATATCATCTGTGGGAGGACACAGCAGTCATTAGTTATAAAGACTGCCTCTAAGTACAGCAAGTAGTTTGTCTGGGTGACAAAGGTAGAAGAAAGACTTCTTATTGTACCCACTTTGGCACCTGTTGACTTTGGATCAAACAAAGATAGTACACAGGTCAAAACATTCTTCATTTGGGGGAAGGACTTTTCAAATATGTAAGATATCAAATGCTGGAAGGTCCTACCTGATAACAGCCATACCATTCCGAATCTCAGCCCCCAGGACGGCATCCACCAGCCTGAGGACAGAGCCTGAGGCCAGGCAGGCACAGGTATATGAATTCTGTAGATAGTGGGTAGACAAAGAGGGAGTAAGAGAGAGAGCAGCCCTATCCATTTAGCTGCTTTCGCCAGGGTGCAGTGGGCATGGGGCCAGGGTATCCCGGGATTATCGGGATTCCTGACCCCACAATTCTCATCCATACCGGATGCAGATAAACTGAGTCATAGGTATCTGCTAGTACACGGAGTTCTCCCTCATTCATGTACTGGGTCGTCTCCATCAGATCAATGTATTCTAGGCTGAGAACATAGATAGGAGATGAGATTCAGGGCTCTATCCTCTGTTCAGCTGAGAATCCTCCATATTACCAGACTTCTGGTCAAATCAGACCTCCCCCAACTGTAAAATCTGGGGGAACAAACAGGATACAAGACACATTCCCTGTTTACCCCCTAGCCCACCTCATTTCTAGTAATATCCTTTGCTCCCCTGCTCTAGCCTCCCTACTTTCAGACTTTGGCCAGACTGTTCCAGCTGTTTGTTCCTCCCTTCCTTGCCCTCTTCTTCATCAGACTCACTCCTTTTCTCTTCTCAGAGCTCAACTCAAATACCCACTCTGCCAAGCTAGCTTTCTTTGAGCTATACCACACCAGGCCTCTTATTTTGGGTTCCTGTAGCCCTCTGGGGGAACCCTCTGCTCACTTTGCCCACATATTCATCATCTGTTGACATAACCAGATAATAATAACAGCAATAGCTCATCATGGGCTGATAGTGTGTTAGGCTCCATGCTAAGCACCTAACATACATCAAGCCCTTCTGAGGAACTTATGTTTACTAGCCCATTACAGGTGATGATACTGATTCAGAAGGCTCAGGGACTTGTCCAAGGCTGGCCACAGAGTCCATGATATTCTTTCCCAAGGCATTCAGCTTGCCCTGGATGGTCCAGGGCAGCCTCCTCCCCAGCCCTACCAGGATCCCAAGCTTTCACCTGTGAACCAGCATCAGTTCCTCCTTTTCTGCAAACCGGGCCTGAGGAGACATGAGGAATAAAGAGCTAAGGGATAGGCTGTGCCCAGGTCCTGTCAGCTCCCTGCCCTCCATCCAATTGGGGAACTTACCTGAAAGGACACACAGCGATCCAGAAGGCCCTCCTGAATCAGCTGCTCCTTAATGGCGTGGAGCCGCTCAGGGCCTTCTGGGAAACTGGGGACAGATATGCGGTTATACACACACACAGAAATGGGAACACCGAGGAGCACCATGTCGGCTTTTGCCACATCTTTGCATTTACCTTTCCATAACTGTTACCACAGTGGCATCTGCCCTGTTTCCTGTCACTCTCCAGAGTCAGATGCTCTCCACCACCATAATCTCCAGCCTGCGCTCTCACATTATCACCTCACTGGCCTCCCTGCTTTGGTCTTCACTACCTAAACAGTCCTTGTAATCCTAGCAGTTTAGGAGACTGAGGCAGGAGGATGGAGAGTTCAAAACCAGCCTTAGCAATTCAGTAAAGCCATAAGCAACTCAGCAAGACCCTGTCTCTTAGACAAATATTAAAAAGGGCTAGAGATGTGGCTCAATAGTTAAGTACTCCTAGGTTCAATTCCCAGAACCAAACACAAAACAAAACAAAAACCTAATCAGAGTTAGGTACAGTGTGCCTATATTTACAGTGAGTCAAGAGGCTGAGGCAGGAGGATTGCAAGTTTGAGGCCAGCCTCAGCAACTTAGCGAGATCCTGTCTCAAAAACTAAAAAATGGCCAGGGGTATAGCTCAGCAGTAGAATACTCCTGGGTTTAATCCTCAATACCAAAATAAATAAATACATAAATTCTAATCAGATTATGTCTACCAACTACTCAAAGTCCTTTCATGGCTCCCATCCTATTCCCAGTAAAAGCCCCAATCTTCCCCATCCATGCCCAAAGGCTCTAAACAAGCAGCCCATCATCACCTTTGAGTTCATCTCCCACCCACCAACCCCTCCCTCATTTTGCCTCACTTGCACTGGTCTCCTTGGTTCTCAAATGAACTATGTACCCTTCAGCCAGCCTCTGGGACTTGATCTAGCTGTCCTCCTGCCTAGAACACTGTTCTCCCAGATGGCTTCCAGGGCTCATTCCATCATTCCCTTATGGTCCCCAGTGAAATCTCAGTGAGGCATTCCTTGACTATCCTATTTAAAATGGAAGCATCCCCTCCACTGTACTTTCTACTGCCAAGATACAAGACACATTCCCTGTTTACCCCTAGCCCACCTCATTTCTAGTAATATCTTTTGCTCCCCTGCTCTAGCCACCCCAGATCCTACTTTCAGACTTTGGCCAGACTGTTCCAGCTGTCTGTCCCTCCCTTCCTTGCCCTCTTCTTCATCCAGCCTTAGTGCTTTTTCACAGTACAGTTCTCTCCAATACACTATACCATTGCATCTTGTTTGTCTTTCCCCTCCCCAGAAGGCAGGGGGGTCTTTGTTTTCTTTACTGCAGTACTTCTAACTCCTCAACAGATGGTAAATATGTATTCCACAGTTGAGGTCTTTTGTTGTCAAGAGTTAGTCTAAGGTCAGGACAGGGGAGGCAGCTATTCAACTGGTAAACACAGGAGTATAATAATTAACAATTGGCAGGGGCTAGGAAAATATCTAAGATCAGGTGTGGGAGGGGGTAGTGACCAGGTAAAGCCTTCTCTGAGATTCTCATTGAAATGTAAAAGTTGGAAAAGGAATTGGCCAAGGGTAAAGACCCAAGGCAAGAGGGTGCCTGGCCTGTTAGAAAAACAGCAAGGGGACTGGTGTATGTGAACTGATGTGAAGTGAAGTGAAGTGAAGCAAAGCGAATGAGGGGGAGGATTGGCCAATGAGGTCACAAAGGTAATGTGAAGCTAGATCACGCGGAACCTTAAGAGGCCAGGATGAGGAATTCAGACTTTACCTTGAGAATAATGTTCTGCCCTTGAAGTTTTTGTTTTGTTTTGGTAACAGGGATTGAATACAGGGGTGCTTAACCACTGAGCCTCATCCCCAGCCCTTTTTGGTATTTTATTTTGAGATAGGGTCTCACTAAGTTCTTAGGACCTTGCCAAGTTGCTGAGGCTGGCTTTGAACTCTGGATCTCCTGCCTCAACCTCCTGAGCCATTGGGATTACAGGCGAGTGCCACAGCATGCACATAGCCCTTGGAGTATTTTAAGAAAGGGAATCACCTCATACATATTTTTAGGTTGCTATGTGGAGGCTGGAAGCAGGGATCTAGTGTTGATAAGTCACAGATATTGAGTATATTTTGAATACAGAAATTACTTTGTAGAGTGGATGAGAGGTATAATCCTATTTCAGCATGAATATCCCTTCCTTGGGGAAGCCTCTTGGGAACCCTTGGATGCTAGTCCAATGTCCTCTATTAAATACTCCTGAATCTTCTAGGCTTATTACATGATTAACACCGCCTACTTTCACCAGATGTTTTAACTGATCTGCCCTCCTATTCACTCATCAGCTCCCTGACAAGGAACCCTATCTATCTTCTTTGGCACATTTATATCACCAACTCTTGCAACATTGTAGACACTCAATAAATGTATGTTGGTTAAATGAGAAGAATCCTTTCAAGAACAAGCCCCACCCTCTTAAATTATCTGCTTCCAGTCTCCAGGCTGGTGTAAACAAGGATTCATTCTTGCTAAGGGGGCGGGGGTCCAAAGTGTGTGTGATTGTGTAGTTTGGGGACAGTCTGGAGGACCCAGCCTCACCTGTCATCCCAGAGGCAGTGGAATTCATTGAGCTGCTCATCAAACACCAAGCCAGTGCCAACCTGTGCCTTGGACTGCAGGTTTAAATCCTGCAGGAAAAAAAAAGAGAGACACAGATCCATTCAAGGCCTGAATCAGAGGGAACATCCCGTACAGTCCAAGGTGGAGAATCTCAGGGTTTTGATTGTCACACAAGGCCAAATCAGAGCCAGGCCCCTCTCACCAGTCCTTGAAGCCCCACGACTAGGTCTTCTTCGGTTGCTTGGCTGAGCTTCTTCATTTTGCCTTTCTTCTTTACCTCCGCTAGATTTGGGCTTGAGCGAGATACGGCACCCTTCTTAACACTCCGCTTCTGCCAGTAAGAGAGAACGGTCAGAGTTCAGATTCTGGGGTTTTGGCTGGCTTACTCTCCCTCCCCCTCATCAGGGCAGGTCTGGGGCCTCACCGAGGTGACGCTGGAGTCCTGAAGGGGCGACTGTGGGCTGTGCCTGCTCCTTCTCTGCCTGGTTGTATTGGAATCCTGCCCGGTGGAGGTCATTGTTGGGGAGCTTTGTCCTCTGACACAGTTCTGGAGGGCCAGAAATGGCTTTGAGGGGGTTGGAGTCCCTAAGGACCCCCCGCAACCCAGCTCTTTTCAGGGCCCCGCCCCCTATACTAGACTCCATCCCTTACGCTATCCCATTCCCCAGTGCCTTCTAAACCGGCCTTTCTGAAGGCCCTTTCCGTCCACTGATGTGTCCATTCCATCTGGTCCCGCCCGTTCCACTGGACTGCATCTCTTTCACATGATTCTTTCTTCGGTCTTACCTTTTCACTGAGCAATTAACCCCCAGGCTTAGTCCGTTCTGGGGCCTGCACTTTTCCAGCCAATCACCGCCCCTTCCACTCTACCAAGCCTCATTCCCAGGCCCTTTCATTCCTCTAAGACTCACCCAGTCTCTAAAACCGCATCCCTTCTTCACAAACCAGCCCTTTCCGGCCTATCTCCCGGGAAATCGCCCACCCTTTCACACAGTCAGACCCAGGCCTGGCCTCGACTCCACCCTTAACGATTCATTTAACTCCTCCCCTTATAGGGGTACCTTCCTCTCCATCAGATCCCGCCCCTATAGCGTTTCAACAAGCCCCGCTCCTCCGAGGACTGTCCCTTTCCTTTCACCCGACCCCACCCCCTGCCCACACAGGATCCCTAACGTTACATCAAATGCCATCAGCCAGTCCCGAGACGCCTCCCGCCAGCCTCCGCCCTCTTCCCGCCTCAGCCATCTATGCCGGCCAATCCTTCGCGCTTCATTCACTGAACGCAGCCCCTTTGTCAAACTCCGCCCTCGGCCCACGCCGCCAAATTCCCAGCGACCTGTGGGGCCGCGGGCGCCGGATCCTCTTTCTTCCATTGGGTTAGGTCTGTCGCCTGCCCTCCCAAATCCCGCCCAGAGCAGGGATAGTGTCCGGCTACACCTCTCGCGAGCTCAAAAAAGACTCCCCCCCCCCCAAAAAAAAAGATAAATAAAAAATAAAAAGTACCGCGCCTTATGGAACGACAGGAGTCGCATTGCGCCTCGTGAAGCTCGCGTCAGGGGTTCGAAACCGAGATCCAGCTGTAGCGCCCCTTTCCCCAGCTACCGTCCACTGTCATCCTGGTTGCTCTGACCGCCATCCCTCCCTCCCTGTCTGGCAACCGTAGATGCCTTTCAGACACGCGCCAACTGTGTCGTGTAGTGATTCCAGAGCAAGCAAGGAAATGAGGGCCTTGGGGAAAGTGGCGTCTTCTTCCCAGGGTTTCCTGCGTGGTGCATGGTGATGACATGGTGTGAGCAGGCTGGTGGCTGGGCTGAGAGCCAGGTTGACAAAGGACGATACCTGGTGTTAGAGAAAATGGGAGTTGTTATGATGATAACGTTCACTTACAGTGGTCCACAAGAAGCACCGAATGTTACTTGTGACATTTCTACTGTGAAAATGGGTGATGGGTGGAAGGAGTCTTAGTGGGGCCAAGTAACAGCAATACCAGCAAGTATTATGTGGCAGGCCTTGTTGAAAACCACAGTTCTATGAGGTAGTTCCCAGTATTAAGGCTGTTTTACAGATAAGGAAACTGAGGTTATGAGACTTAGAGCCATGTGACTTTGGGCAAGTTACTGAACAGCTCTGTGCCCAGTTTCCTCATCTGGAAAATTGTGATAATATTAATTTCCACCGTCCAAGGCCAGCATGGTCTTGGGAACAGGAGTTTTTTATGGGTGGCAGCTCTCCCTGTCTGCCCCCTCCATCAACTAACCACTGTTTTCAAGCTGTAGTAGAAAGCATGTATCTGGAGAATAAAGGGGGAGTTGTCCTGTGCCCACCCACCCCAACCCTCCAACTCCCACTCTAATGTCTAAATTAATCAGCCCTGCTGAAGGCTGGTTTGTCCTCCTAATCTCCCCCTCTCATTCTCCACAATTTCCTACCAGGCTGTAGGCTGGGGCCCAGGAGATAAGCTGTCTGGGGTTCAGCATCACTAAATAACAGATTGACGGCCCCGCTGCCCAGTAGCCAGGCCCACTGACCCTTTTGAAAACATCACTTCTAGCCTCCTTTTCCTTCCACTCCTCCTGACTTTTGTCTTGATACAAGAGGATCACACACCTAAGACCTTTAAATCCCTATACACACAAAAGAAAATATGACCCACACTGAGGAACTTTCTGGGATTGTGATGACTGCAAAGAAATAGATTAAGGAGTCTTGTAAAGGGTCAGGGAACATTTTCATGTACAGAGAGAAGAGAGGTTCCTGTAGAGCAGGCGTCCGAAAACTTTTTCTCTATAAAGGGCCAGTGGGTAAATAGTTCAGGCTTTGTATGACACCTGCAAGTCTCAATGGCACATTCCCCCCCCCCCCCCCGCAGTCTTTCTATATTTCTACCTCTCTCTGTTCCTGTCCTACTTTCTCTTTTTCCAAGACAGATTTCACAGTGTTGCACAAATTGGCCTTGAACTCCTGGGCTCAGGATCAGAAATTCCTCCTGCCGCAGCCTCCCAACTGGCTAGGACTACTGGTACACACCACCATGCCCAGTTTTTCTTTTCTTTCACTTTTAAAAGATATTTATTTATTAATTGTAGGTGGACACAAAACCTTAACTTTATTTTTATGTGGTGCTGAGCATTGAACCCAGGACCTCACGCCTGCTAGGCAAGCACTCTACCTCTGAGCCACAACCCCAGCCCATCTTTTCTTTTACTTTTGAACAACCCCTTTAAATGTAAAACAAACCTCACTTTGGCTTTGTAGACTTTCAGTTCGTGATTTTCTTTATCTGGCTGGGATTTTTTTTTTTTTACAGAGTTAGGTAAGAGTTCCATTTTTCCTGAGGAGAGGTATTCCATTTGTGCAGGTGGGAAGACAGGGATTCATTGACAGGGTCCCCTCTGCTGTTCTTCTACTGGACCAAGCAAATGTTCCTAGATACAGTGAGGACAGGAATTCTTCTAGTGTTGTTATTTACTGAATCAAGCAGGGGTTTATTATACTGGACAAGACCACGGTTTCTAGAGAGCTCCAGCCTATGGGTTCCTATGCAAGTTGAGTATGAGGCTTCTTAGACTGCATTATAATAGCTGCCTACCAGGTTAGCCTAGGTGTTTCTATACAAGTTCAGAGTTTGTGTTCACAGAGACATTAAGATCAGGTGTTCTGGGCTGGGGATATAGCCCAGTTGGTAGAATGCTTGCCTTGCAGGCACAAGACCTGGGTTCTAATCCCCAGCATGCACACACACACACACACACACACACACACACACACACACAAATAAGAGCAACAACAAAAAAACCCCAGAAGATCAGGTGTTCAAGCCAGGCACCGTGGCACACACCTGTAATCCCAGCTGCTCAGGAGGCTGGGGCAGGAGGATCGTGAGTTCAAAGCCAGCCCCAGCAACTTAGTGAAGCTGTAGGCAACTTAGTGAGACCTTGTCTCAAAAAATATAAAAAGGGTGGGGATATGGTTCAGTGGTTAAGCACCCCTGGGGTCACTCCTTGCTACCAATAAGAAAAATCAAGTGTTCAAGTGTGGCATTGTGGCATGGTGGCATATGCCTGTAATTCCAGCTACTCAGAAGGCTGAGGCAAGAGGGTTACAAATTTGAGTCCAGCTTCATTAATTCAGTAAGACTCTGTCTCAAAAATAAAGGACAGTGAGGTAGCTCAGTGGTAGAGTGTTCCTGGATTCAATCCTCCATACTGAAGGAAAAAAAGTCAGGTATTCATTTTCAGATTCAGATTGAGAGAGTATTGTGAGTTAAACTAAATAAAATATGCTAGC
Source organism: Urocitellus parryii (assembly GCF_045843805.1). Classification (NCBI taxonomy): domain Eukaryota; kingdom Metazoa; phylum Chordata; class Mammalia; order Rodentia; family Sciuridae; genus Urocitellus; species Urocitellus parryii. The sequence continues at coordinate 90,302,252 of NC_135547.1, read as the reverse complement.
TACTATACCAAACAACCCAGAACTTCAGGGACTTAAATACATGTATATTGCTTGCTCATTCAAAATCCCATTGGAATATTTATTACTGATCATTCATGGATCCAGGGAACTTCCATTTTGTGACTCTGCTGTCCTCTAGGTCCTTGCAGTTCTCACTGCTTAGTTGACAGAGAAAGAGAGGAAATGGAGAATTGCATGAGAGAGGTTCTTATGAACTGAGGCTGGAAATGGTGTGTCACTTCTGCCCACACTTTACTGGTCAAAACTCTATCACATCTACACGCAAGGGAGAGCCTTGGGGGGTGTAGCTCAGTGGTGGAGCGATTGCCTAGCAAGTACAAGACCCTGGGTTCCATTCCCAGCACCACAACACAAAACAGGTTCCCCTACAATCTGGGTGATTTTATTCACTGGTTTATTTCTTGAATTTCTCTAAAGAGACAAATGAGTGTGTGTGTGTGTGTGGGGGGGGGTTCCTGTTGATTTTAAGGACAGGCTTCTGTAGTAATTCAAGGCATAGTTCATTGTTGGGAGTCAGAGGGGAGTCCTGTGCAGAGTTACAACTGTGGTTCTTTCAGAGATTCAGGTTAGTGTTTCTTCTGTTAGGTCAGGACAGTGTTTCCTGTGAAGGGTGACAGAAGGACTGCCAGGGCAAGGTCAGGGCAAGGGCTATTACAGAGAATCCTATCAGCGTTTCCTGTTCAGGGTCAGGAGACTATTTCTAGAGAGTTAAGGTGGGAGTTCCTATAACAGATCAGATCAGAAATTCCAATGAAGGATTTCTGTTGAGGTTCTGGAAAGTTTTTCTAAAGAAAGTCAGTTCAGAGGTCCTAGTACAGTTGTAGGGTCAGGCTTTCTGTAAAACCTCAGCACATGAACATCATGCAGTGGGCAGGGGTCCCATGTCAGGGGAAGCCATAGGTGCCTATACAGGACAGATCAGGACTCAAAGTAGAGGGTCAGTACAGGTATTCCTGCCATGTGGATCAGGAAAGGGTTTTCTATAAACATTCTTGACTGAGGTTCATATTTCAAGTTGGAATCCAAGTTTATGCAGACACCACAGGGTAAGATGAAAGATATGGGATTGTTGTACAGGGTAACGACAGGGTTCATTGCCAACAGTGAAGGCAAGGGCTTCCACATGCAGGCATATTTCCTGAAGGAACTGAGAGTAGGAACTTCTGTAGAAAAAGATTCAGGGATGTGGTTCAGAAGTTAGTTTATTGTGAGCAAGGTGTATCTGAAATGCTTGCTGGGCACAGGTGCATTCCTGTAATCCCAGTGGCTGGGAGGCTGAGACAGGAGGATCAAGAGTTCAAAGCCAGCCTCAGCAACAGCGAGGTGCTAAGCAACTCAGTGAGACCCTGTCTCTAAATAAAATATGAAATTGGGCTGGGGATGAGGTTCAGTGTGTAAGTGCCCCTGAGTTCAATCCCTGGTACCAAAAATAAAATGCTTCCTGGAGGGAAGGGCTGCAGCCCAGCTCAAGGACAGGTATCCCTGCCAAAGGTCCATACAGGACTCCTAAGAGAGATTGGTGCTCATATAAAAGGCCAGGACAGGAGGTGTCCCTGCCAGGGTGGTGCAGAGGCTTCCACACAGTGTGCCTTCTGAGATTCCTAACTGGACTTAGGCAGGGGTTCCTCTACTGCAGGAAGATGGGGTTCTCCTCTACAAGGTGGGGACTGGTGTACCTGTCTAGGATCAGGGTCCGTTTTCTGTTGATAATTAGAGGTAGGTTTCCCTTAGAGTTTTTGAGAGAGCTTCCTAAACCAGGCTAGAGTAGTTGTTTCTATAAGGGATGAAGCTAGGGGACCCTGAGCAGAGTGGGACCAGAACCTGTTCAGCACCAGTTCTGAGTGGAGTTGCAGTGTGTGAGAGTTGGGTTTCTGTTGATGGCCTACCGGGCAGCTTTTATAGGGTCAGGGCCATTCTGTAGTTCCTGCAAGGTACATAGACGACTGTGATTCTGCAGTGGGCTACTCAGTGGCAATAGTGTGGCATCTAGCTAATGGTAGAGTTTCCTGGAGGACAACTGCTTCTCCATAATGTGCTTGGGATCTGTGGACCCCTGCATTTCTCATTTCTGGGGCTCTAGGGGAGAAGCTATGGAGAAGTAGCTCAATCACATATTGAGAAACACTTGTAGGGTAGAGGTGGGGGCTGTGGGTCACCCCATCCAAATTCTACTCCTTAAACTTGGTATGGTCAGGGCAAGGTACTCATCAGTTAGTTCTGAACTTCACTTTTTCATTAGTAAAATGAGTATGAATATCCTTTCCTCAAGGTATTTACCTTCAGGTAAATTAACTGAAGGTACCCAAGCCTCCCAGCCTGTTGCCTGACCCATGGTGAGCACTGTAGAAATGGTGCTGCTTGGCATGGGAAGTGGCTAGTTAGGAGAGAGGCTGAGACAGACTCCTGGCTCAGCCTCTTGCCAAGCTTTGTGGTCTTGGGAGAGCCACTTTACCTATATGCCTTAGGATGTTCCCCAACTCAGAGTATGCACCTATGTGTTTTAAGATCAAAGAACAGATGTCACTTTGGGGAGAGCCATTCACCTGGGTGAGTAGGAGTGTTGGAGAGGGAGTTGGCACTATGTGGGGCTCCTCACCTACAGGGTCTAAATACTATCTCCAACAGCTATTTTGTCCTCCTAAACTCCCCCTCATTCTCTTCCATTTTCCACAGGGCTGCAGCCAGTGCTGGACTGAGACAGATAAGAGGTGACTGACAGGGAAACCAAGGACTACTCCAGGCTCTAGTATTGGCCTTCTGACCTTGGTAGCTACCATTCTGGCTCCACCCTTGTCCCCCTTTCCTTTCCGGAAGGCTGGGTGTTTTGTCCTCAGAAGAGGGTCCCTAACTTACACCATGGGAAACTATGCAAATGTATACAGAGCTGCTCACATTGTCAGCCACTCAGAGACACTGTGCTATGGCACATGCCACACAGTATGCACACTCATGCACACCCACACACAAGCTCAGAGACTGGCAGAGAAATACTGCCATTATCAAATCCAAAAAGACATTCAGACATATATATCCTCACAGTCACATGCCGTCCATATGCAGTTCTTGCTCAATATTCCAAAGATCTTTGTTGATAAGATTCTGTGCCCGACATGTATGCTGTCACACTGTCTCAATTATCAAAGTCGCACACAGCCATACTACCACAGCCCCACATACTTCCACATACTGTCATCGCATCCCCCATTGTCACACATGCCATCTCACACCATCTCATCCTACAGTTAGCTGGTCACATCATCTTACCATGATAGATGGAACCACCCACATAGATGCTGTCCAGAAAGTCTCATATACACTGTTACATTTGTACATTATAACTTTCAGTTGTGAAGTATCACATGCCATCTCACCCAGGCTCACATAGTCATACATGACGGCTGGACACTGTCATCAGAGAACCACAGACACCACACTTACCACTGACACTTATTCAGTTACAAACAGACTCACACTTCCAATTTCAGGACTTTGGTGGTTTTATTTTACAAAATATTTGAAAATCCAGGCAGGTGATGACTGGGGCCCAGAGGGTTGGGTTGTATAGAGTGCTGGCTGCAACAGGAGAGAGCCACCACCCCTCCCCGGTGAGGCCATGCTCTGTGCCCTCAAGAGCTGAGTGGAGCCACCACAGTGGTGCTGGTGGTGGGAGGCATGGGGCCTGTGGGGAAGGATCCTGTGGGTGAGCCCAGCAGGGGTCCAGGGAAAGGCATGAGGTGGCTAACAGGCCCTGACAGTACCACGGGGCCCAGGCCTTGGTAGAGATGAGCAGTGCCTGGAGGACCCAGTGTCAAGCCTGAGGCTACGTCTCCACAATTCCCACTACCACTGCTACCAGCCACCACCATGAAGCCACCAGCTGGTCCTTCAGCTGCTCCTGCTCCTCCTAGACTTGACCCCCGTTTCTTTTTCCCTTTTCCAGATGCCTTGCGGTTCCGAGTCTGAATACCATCCTTTCTCATGGTTAGTGGTCGGTTCACCTGCCGAAAGGAAGGTCACGGAGATTTTTCAGCTTCAATTAAGGTGTCTGGGAGAGGGACATCCTCTCTACCTAGCTTTTAATTTATTTTTATTTATTTATTTTTTGGTACTGAGGATTGAACCCAGGGGCACTTAACCACTGAGTCAGATCTCCAGCCCTTTTTATTTTTGAGACACGGTCTTGATAAATTGCTTAGGACCTCACTAAATTGCTGAAGCAGATCTTGAACTTGTGATCCTCCTGCCTTCACCTCCTGTGTGGCTGGAATTATAGGCATGTGCCACGGTGCCCGGCTTTACCCAGCTTCTTTAAGAACAGGCAATTGTAGCCAGGTATAGTGGTGCATACCTGTAATCCCAGTGGCTCTGGAGGCTGAGGCAGGAGAGTCAGGAGTCCAAAGCCAGCCTCAGCAAATTAGCAAGGTACTCAGTGATTTATTGCGACCCTGTCTCAAAATTAAAAAGTGCTGGGGATGTGGCTTAGTGGTAAAGTGCCCCTGGGTTCAATCCCCAGTACCAAAAGAAAAAAAAAAAGGAAATTGGTTCAAGGACTAGGGAAGTGTGGCCCTGGGCTGGCAGATATATCATCCTAAGGAATCCTGAGGTTGTTAGACTTTTGAGCTTGGCAAAGCCTCCAGAACTACCCAAGGCCTAGAATAGGGGTAGGGAAGTTAGCTTAAGACCAGAAGAAAGAGACTGGAGATCAAGGAGGGAGTGAAAGGGAAGAAGAGTGAAGGAGGGAATGGAGAAGGCTAAAAGAAGGTATAAAAGTGGAGAGAAGAGGGAAGAAAGAAATAAAGGGCAAGGAAGGAAAAGGGAAGGCGGAGAAAGAAGGAAGAGAGATTAGATAGTGTTCTGAGGAGTAAAGAGGGCTCAGTGCAGAACAAGACTACTTGAGGCTGGGAAGCATGGTGTGAAGATGGGAGAACAAGAAAGGCTCTGGGGGGCATGGCATCACCTGGTGTAGCTTGTAGTAAAGGCCACAGGCATTGCACACAGGGTCTCCACTGGCATTTCTCCGCCACAGTGTCGTGGTTGTTGTCTGGCAGTTGGTGCACTGAGTACCTGCCCGTTTACTGACAATCTGGAAGACAAAAGAATGTGAGATCAATGCCCTGGGAGGTAGAAGAGGGAATCAGAGAATCAGGTATGGTGGTGCACACCTATAATCCCAGCTACTCAGGAGGCTGAGGCAGAAAAATTGAAAATTCAAGGCTAGCCTGGGCAACTTAGCGAGACCCCATCTCAAAACACAATAAAAGAAGAGCTAGGGCTATAACTCAGTGGTAGTTTAATCCTTAGTACAAACTGAGAGAGAGAAGAGAGGGCGGTGAAGAAGGGGGATATTAGCAGGTAATGGTGGTACATGCTTAATTAATCCCAGTGACTCAGGAGGCAGAAGCAGGAGAATTGCAAGTTCAAGACCAACCTCAAGAACTTGGCAAGATTCTGTCTCAGAGTAAGTAAAAAGGGCTAGGATGCAGCTCAGTGGCTTCAATCCCTAGTACTGAAAAAAAGGTATCAGGGTCTCATAGGCCTTGTCAGGAGGATTAAAGAGGTAGAGGTCAGATTGAGGCAGGAGTTCCTGTTCAGGGTAGAACTTTTTAGTTTTGTATTCTGTAATGGACTATATTAATGTTTCTTAACTTTGACTGCATATCAGAATCACGTGGGCAGTTAAAAAAATTCTATGGCAGGGGATGGGTGTAGCTCAGTGGTAGAGCACTTGCCTATTCTTTGTTCCATCTCAACATTAACGCACACACCTAAGTAGCACCCTAGTTCAATGAAATCATGGAGACCCAGGACAGGGTTTCTGCTTGAAGCCCCTATGGGCAGGTTGAGGATGGGAGGCCCTGTACAGAGCTGAGTCCCTGTATAGGAAAGGGACAGAAGTTTCCAAATGGGGAAAGGATAGAGGGATTCCTATATAGGAAAAAAGCAAAGGTTTTATGTGGTGTTAGCACAGTGGTTCCTATGTAGGGTGGCAGGCAGTAGTTTCCTGTACATCTGAAGACATGGATTCCCACATGATGAGAGGATGTGGGTTCTTGTCCCAGGTGGGAACAAGCTCTTGCACAGGTAAGAGCAACAGCTCCTGTACAGGTGAGGCAGGCCTACATTCTTACCAGGCGCTTCTTGGGCCGAATGAGGGGCCTGTTTTGCCCATTCATCTTGTGATAGAGGCCACAAGCATTGCAAAGGTAGTGACCGGTCCTGTCCCTACGCCACAGTGGAGTGGCTGTTGCTCCACAGTTCACACACTCTCTGGCCTCTGGGGAGAGCAAAAAGAGGGAAAGAGAGAGGCTCAGTTTAAGTTTGTCTTGGGCTACCCTCCCATCCACTTCAACCTCCCAGTCCCTTTTTGAGACCCTCACCACAAGGAGGTAGAGGAAGGCTTCCACGAAGCTTGGGGGAAGAATAAGCTGCTGAATTGAGGGGGCTCCCAGTGGGAGAAAAGAAGGGACCAGAAAAGTCAGGACCCCCATAAGCACTACTGGAGACAGGGATAGATGAAGGCAATGCAGGCCCCAGGGTCAAGAGGTCAGGACTCAGCCTCTCTGTTTTCAAGGTCTCCAGGAAGCTGGTGTTGCTCTTCCCATCTGGATCTTCCGGTGCTTGAGGAGGGGAGTCCTCACGACTGGGGCACACAGTTGAGGTAGGGTAGAGCCCCGGCTTGCCATAGGCCCAGCCAGCATAGGGTGAAGCCCCTGGGATCCCTTCCATACAGTTGAGCAGTGGGTACACCTGAAAGACTGTTATAGGGTGGGGAAGGAAAGGGAGGAGGTAAGAAGGAGAGAGATCGAAGGTCATCCGACCTTTCAAGGTGTAATGTTGTCCAACAGTTCCAACATGATAGCCAGGATTCCAACCTTTCCATAGGTGACCAAAATAATTGCCAGCCATTGGGTGATTCTTGGATTGAGACCCACTGGTCACCACAGCAACATCAGTAACATCCAACCATTACCAAATGCGTTTTGGAGACTGATGTTGGGATTTGGAGTCTCCTGGATCACTTGAGAGGTAGGGCAGCCATCACATTCTTCCAACCTACTTCTCCAAATGGCTGCCCTGATGTGGCAAGTTGAAGAGCATTGGAATTCCCAGGACTAACTAGGGAGAAGTTTTAGCACATTCACAGAAAGCTCCAGTCATTATTAAGATGACTTCTCAGTGGGATTCTGACCTAACTAAGGATCTCCATGGCAACCCCAACAGCATCTATCCAATGACAAGACAGACACCCAATGGAGTTACCTGGGGAGTGTCTGTAGGCCTCAGTGTCCCTGTAGTAGGCCAGTGTAGTAGCTGCAGCAGTGGCTGTGCTTGGGGCAGTGGAGGAAGCTGCTGCATCCAAGCCCTCAGGCCCAGAGGGGAAGAAGACCCCTGACTCTGGTGTAGAGGGCACTAAGGCAGGATCCACAAACTGAGGCATGGGTTCTGAGGTCCCCAGGGCCCCCAGGCCAGGGTATTCCATGGGGCCTCTGGAGTTTGACCTGCGAGGACAGAAAGGGTCCTTAGGCAGAATTTTTCTCCCCTCTCCCCTTTCCACCTGCTCCTCTTCTCTTCTTTTCTTCTCCTCAACATCCATATACTTCCTTTCTACCTCCCAATTCCTTTCATTCTCTTCTTCCTCCTCTTTTCCCACACTTTCATCTCTCTTGCCTTCCAATCCATCCTCACTTCTCATCCTCCCCTCCTTTCATCTTATTTCCCATTCTCTTCTTGCTCCATTTTTTGAAGTGTGAAAAATTAATATATTATTTATAATCTGCATGTCTTTGGTTACTTATAATGTATAATTATTCTTCAGGGCATAGATAAATGTCAAAAACAGTGTACTGTGAAGAACAGAGTTGAAGATATATGTTTAGATATAATGCCATTTCTATATAAGTGTAAACACAGGCAAACAACACATCATGCTTGTGTCTACACACATGTATGCTAATAATTTATGCATACTGAAGAACAGTTTCCATTTCTTTCCTCTCCTCCTCCTGTTCTCTCCTGCTCTCTTGTTTTCCTTCTCCTCTCCCTCTGCTTACCCTCCTCTTCTCTCCTTCCTTTCTCCCCCTCCATCTCTTCTTTCCCCAGTTCTCCACTCTTTTTCCTTCTCTTCTTCTCCCCCTCTTCCTTCTCTTTCTACTCCTTCCTAATCTCATCTTCTTTTCCTATTTGCCTTCTTCATTTTCTCTCCCTTGTATTTTCTTCTCTTTGTTCCTCAACAACTCTTCTCTCCTTTTTCATGCTCTCTCTCTCTCTCTTCCCCTTTCTATATCTCCTGTGCTCCTTTTTCCTCCCCTTCTCCCCTCCCTGCCTCTATCCTCTTTCCTCTCCTTCCCTTTTATTAATCCTTCTTTTCCTCTTCTTCCTTCAATCTTCTCTCCCTCCTCTTTCCTTAGCTCCTCCTCCACTTCTTTTTCTTATTCACTCTGCTCCCCACCCTTCCTCCTCTCCTATTTTACAAAAGTTAGGGTGAGATAGGGAGCATAGCCAGGGGTCCCTTGAAGCCCTTGGTCACTTCCCCCAGGACCTTGGGGTTCATCCTCCTGTGTGCCCCAACTTCGTTCCTATCTGTTGCATCTTACCCTCTGACTTTCTCAGAAACACCATGGTTTCCGGCTTCACTCCCCCTCCCCCACCTCTGTTGGGTCTGCAGGCAGAGGGCCCCCTTAGTTCCTCCCTGCTCCATGGTGGGGGGGTCAGTACCCCGCACTGCTTATCTCTGCCATCCCCGCCCAACTTTTGAAATCACCCCAAGGCCACTGGCTTCCTCTGAGGAGGGTGACAGGTGGGAGGTGCTGCCTCTCCCATACTCTCTCCTTCAAGTCCCACTGTTCCCAGGCCTCATTTTCCCCATCTGCTATATTGGAGGTGGTGACAAGAGAAGACCCTGGAGATGGACCTTTGAGTCCATCTTATGTTTCTGTCTCTCTGTCTCTCTGCCTCTCTGAGTCTCTTTTTCCCTGACTCAATTCTCTTCAAGTCTGCTTCCCCTCAACTTTCTATGCCTCTATGATCCATCTTGCCCTCTCTGTGTGCTTCTATGAGTGTCTGACGTTTCCCTTCCCTTTTACTGTCCCTCCATGTCTCTCAATGTCTCTTTACATCTCTTTGCCTCTTTCTCTCTCTCTCTCAGCTCTCCCTCAGGGTATCTGTGACTCTTGCTGTCTCCCTCTTTACTCATATCTCTGAATGTCTCTGCATCTCTTCAACTATGTTTCTAGTTCTGTGTCCCCCACTGTCTCTTCCCCCTATTTCTCTCTGAGCCCTCTAACCTTATTTCCATGCCTCTTTTTCTATTCCCATAACCCTAAGCAGATTTTGCCACATGCAGCCCAGGACAAGGATTTAGGAAACATGTCCCTGGCCCTGCCTGGTCAGTTCCCTATCTGTAGGCTGGAGTGATAGAGATGGAATGGAAAGCTACCTTCAAACTGTCCCCCTACTCCTAAAGGTCTAAATGAAACATTGTGTAGATAGGCTAAGCATCAAAACAGAGCCCATGGATGTGTCCACCACCACCACCTCCTCTGCCCCAAGGTTCCCATCGTCTCTCCCTGGATAAAGTGCTTCCCCATCTCACCCTCCATCTCTTTCCTCTCTGTCTCTAATTCTTTGTCTCTTTCTTTCCACAATTCTGTTTTTGGGTCCCTTTCTCCGCTCTCTGTGTTTCTGCTGCTGGTACTCTCTCTTTCTTCAGCTTTCGTTCTGTCTCTGTCTTACTATTTCTTTGAGTCTGTCACTTTTTCTGTTTCTCCTTTATCTTGCTTCATGTCTCTCTTGTACTCTTGAGCTTTTTCTCTAGCTTGGTGTCTCTTTCTTCCCAACTCCTTTTGTTTCTCCTTCCCTTCTCTCTCTCCCTCTGTGTCACTGTGTGTCTCTCTCTGTCACCACCCTTCCCTCATCCCCTCATCTTCACCACCATAATCTTCCTCCAGGCCCATTGTGCCTCCTGCACCTTGCACCTTGGTGGGTCCAGGGCTGCCCACCCCTCCCCTAGCAAGGGCTGGCCCCCCCACCCCAGTTATCACTCTCCGGACAGAGATAAAGTTTATCTCGAGGCTGGGGGATATGAAAGCTCCTTATCAGCAGCCCCACTAGAGTAAGTGTTGCCCCAACGGCCACGGCGACAGGCAGCAGCCAGGCACCCTCAACTCTCCCTCGGCCCCAGCCCCTCTCCCCAGGTAACATCCCTATCCAGCCCTCAAGGGAGGGTCTCACAGGACTGACAGGAGCAGAGATAGAGTCCAAAGTGGGGGGGGGCAGATATAGCAGTTGGGGATCGGAGGTGGCGTATGAGGGGTATCCATGGGATTCAGGAGTCAGAGAAATCTGAAGTGCAACTATGGCATTTTGGGGAAGCAAATATTGGGTATGAGGAGAGACAAGCTTGGGAATTCAGAGACATTTGGGGTTCAAAAATATGCTGGGAAAACAGATGAAGTTGGGAAAAAGTTTGAGATGTAGTTTGGGGAGCAGATGGATTTTGAGGATCATAGAAAAATTTGAGGAGTCCAAGGATTTTTTTTGGAACAGAGAGTTTAGGAATCAGAAATCAACCTGGATGGATAGATTAGAGATAGATCATGGGAAGATTTTGAAAAGCAAAGACAGAATTGGGGTAGAGAAAGTTTGGGGCCAGAGACATTCAGGGAGTAAAAACATGTTTTAGGACTGGTGTAGGGTTTAGGGAAGGCAGATGTGAAGATTCATACAGCAGAACAGATTTTGGGGGGCTAGATTTAATATATGGAGTAACTAAGACATTTTGGTGAGCAGGTAAGGGTTTGGGAGATAGAAATGATTTGGAGAGATCAGGGACAAGTCACAGGGAACAAACTCGGGGTTTGAGAATCAGAGATGGGGATAAGAGGATAAAGCTAGGGTTTGGTGGTTAGAGACAGGTTTGGGAAGCTGAGAGAATTTGGGGCAGAGACAAGGTTGTTATGGAGCAGATAAGGGCATAGAAGCAGAAATAGCTTTGGGGGAGCAGAGGTGAAGTTTGTGGGGAGCATTCAGGGAGACAGACAAGTTTGGGTGATTGGAAGTCAGATTTGGGTCAGAGATAGGATTTGGGGGGATGAAGGCATGTCTTGGGAGGACAGAGTTGATGTTTAGGGGAGACAGATATGGGGTTATGAACAGCAAAGGTAAGGGCTCAGGGAGACAGATATCTTGGAAAGAGTGAATGGAAGTTTGTGTAGAGAGAGGTAGGGTTTGGGGGTAGATCTGGTATAGAGACAGGGTTGGAAAGACAGAAATGGGTCTTAATTGCTGTGAAGGGACTCAGGGGTGGCTGATACTCTAGAGACAAGCAGTGGGTAAGGAAGCCTAGAGTAGGCTAGGAGAGCAGCTGTGGGGTTAGGACAGCAGGTTGGGGGTTTGCCCTGCTGGGGGCTCTTTTGGGGGTGAGACTGACCTGGGCGGGTTGGTGCAGAAGGTTCAGCCACCTTGGGGATGTGGTGAGCTCAGTGTGATCCCAAGGGGTGTCCTGGCTGGCCTTGGCCTTTGAGGCTCCCTCCCGCCCTCCCTCTGTCTCTTCTCCCTCCTCCCTCCTCCCCAGGGAGTGGCTGGTGCCCCAGTGGGTGGGGCAGTTCAGGGGAGGGGGCGTGCCCCCTGCTCATGGGGCATGTCTTGGGCACTGGGGGCCCTCATCCACCATACCTGCCCACCCTATGCTATTCTTGGACCCTGTTCAACTTGGGCTACTATGGACTTCAGTGTCCAGTCAAGTGACATGGGCTAAAGCCAAGATAAATAAAAACAGAGGATATATTTTCATGACTCCACTGGGCTTTGCAGTGAGGAAAGCCCCCACTGTGTGCTGGGCCAGACCTGGGCTGGACCTTTATGTATGTGAGCCTTCCTGGCTGCGGGAAGAGGAGGGTTGTGACTGTACCCATTTTGCAGGTGAGAAGAATAAGGCTCAGACAACTTTGGTAGGATTGGAACCAAAGTCTATGGAATAACTTGATGACCCAGGCTGCCGGACTAGAACGGGGCTGGCGGCTGGCGGGAGGCAAGGGCACACTCACTTAGCGACTGGGGCTTACGCCAGTTCTGGCCTGCCCTGGGGCAGTAGATAAGTCTTATCAGATGGAGGCGACTGTGGCTGTTGGCGCAGCAGTAACAGGCTGTCTTGGGGTTGGGGGGCAGGGTGGGGGGACTCCCAGAGACAGTGGCCTTAACTTCTTGCCCGCCATACTGCCTTGAAGGCGGGAAACTGAGGTGACATCCAAGATTGGTTCCCTGGGAGACTCCAGGAGTGGGATAGGGTGGGTAAAGGAAGGGAGAGAGACAGACAGGAACAGAGATAAACAGAAAGAAATGGAAACCAGGAGACAGAGTGACAGAGATATATAGAAAGAGGAAGAGACGGAGAGGTGGAAGAAGGCAGAGAGAGGGCATAGAAAGAAAGGGAGACGAAGAGAGAGACATCCAGAGAGAGCCAGAGATGGTTAAATACAGATACACAGAGAAAGGCAAAGAGAGAATGGAAGGCAGAGGTGGACAGAAAGTAGACACAAAACCCTGAAAATGATAGAGACCAAGGATAAGGATAGAGAGACCAAGAAGGGAGATAAAGACCGTGTAGAGAGGGGCATAGAGACAGAGAGAGTCAGAGACAGAGTCTGAGACCCAGATGGCAATCCGGGTAAGCCCTGCTGGGGTGTGTGGAACAGGGGGATGTGAAATGATGTGGATTTATGTGGCTCTGCCCTTAACCTGCTCCGAGGGACCCCTAGAAGGTCACTTGGCCCTTGTAACCCATTCCCCACCCTCCTCCCCAGCCCCATATCCCTCAAACATTAACAATGACAACCACAGTGACTCACACGGACAGGTCTGTGTATTAAGTAATCCATATTAAATCATCTGACACACATAGAAACAGTAAGTGTTCAACTTGGGTCCCAATAGGGCAAGGAATAGGACTCCTTTATCATGGCTCTGGAACTCTGTAGGATAGGGAGCTCTCCTAGACACCCATTCTATAGATAGGGAGACTGAGGTCCACAGAGAGCAAAGTGCAAGGAGTCAGTGGGTCCACTTCCCTCCCAGTCCATTGCTGGCGCACCAACCCACCCCAGAGACAGTCGACCATACCTATCTTACCTCTCTGAGTCTGTGTCCTCACATGCAAAGTTGGAGGTTTCAGGAGACAAGAAGGCCATCGTTTGTCATTTGTTGATCTGCTGCGTGATGCCTCTGTGCAAGCCCTTACTGTAGATGGTAAGGAGGAAAACAAGGACAAAGAACTCCTATGATGGTGTGTCAGAATGTGGACGCTGGAGCCAGCCCACCCTCCTTCTTTCTTTTGTTTTGGTACTGGGGAACCCAGGGGTGCTTAGCCACTGAGCCACATCCCCAGCCCTTTTTTTAAAAAATTTTATTTAGAGACAAGGTCTTGCTGAGTTGCTTAGGGCCTCACTAAATTGCTGAGGCTGGCTTTGAACTCGCGATCCTCCTGCCTTAGCCTCCCTAGTTGCTGGGATTACAGGTGTGTGCCACGGTGCCATGCTGAATATGAAATCTTAATGTAAAAAAATAAAGTTTACTTTAAATGATTTTAAAAAATATTTTTATTTACTTATTGAGAACCTACTGTATGCAAGGAATAGTACTGGATCCTTTCTAACCATTTCTAACTTACACTGCTACTAATTCTAGTTCTAATGTTAATATTGTGCTGACACCAATAGTAACACTGTTAGTAATAGTATTCCAATAGTAATATTAATTCTAATATTGATACTAATACTAATAATGTCAATAGTAACAGTACTAACCTAATGTTAATTCTTATCTAATGCTAATATTGTTATTAATACTAATTCTAAAACTGGTTATAATTCATTTTAAGAATAATAACAATGATAGCACTAATTCTGATACTAATGTTTTACTAGCAAGCAGTAAGACAATAACAAGAGCTGCTTTAATCGCTGAGAAAATACAGGCACTGTGCTAAGCACTTCCCAGGCATAATTTTATCCCAATCTCACCAGGTCCTCCTGGAGTAAATGTGTATAATCGTACCTTTCTTCCAAACTGGGAGTAGATGCACAGAAATGAGGCTGTTTGTTTACGGCCGGAGGTTCTTGTCTCAGTTCTCATACCGATTTGCTTCCTGATTCCTGGGCAAACCTCTCCCTCTAAGCCTCAGTTGCTTCACCTGGAAAGTGGATATCATTGCAGACCCCCCCAACCCCTACATTAAATGTAACCACTCAGAACACAGGCCTGCCTGCCCTGTGCTCTGCAAATTTTAATTCTCATCATTGTTATTGTTAGATACAAAAGTTGCAAGTTTGGGGGCAAGGTAGGGTCATCTGTCCTATGGGGAAGGGCAGACTGGAGGCATGCCTAAGACAAGGGTTTGATGCTGGACTCACACCACATTTTTTTTTTTCATTCTTGGATGGGACGAAGGGCTCAGGAAAGGAAGTAAAGGGTGGGGAGTGGGGTGCCTCTGAGACCAGGCCTCACCCCATTCCCTCCCCCATCCCTGTGGAGGGGGTGCAGGCCCAGAAGTCTGAGGGCAACAGTTCAACCAGCAGGGAGGCAGCTGGGAGCGGGCAGATAAGGGAATCAGCAAGGGCCAGGCCAGACTTTGGGGAGCCAAGGGTGGGGGCAGGGGTGGGGTGTCCGGGTCATCACGTGCTCTCTGTCAGACTTCCATTTCAGACTGGCTCTAGTGTTCTCTCTTCCTAGAAGACTTCACTGACTGGTTCCCTCCCTCCTGGAATCTTTGGGATTCTAGAGCACCTGCGTGGTCTAAGTCCATGGCATTTTAAAATTTATATCCCTTAGAACTGGAGTCCACCAAGGTGATGGGGGGGTGGGGGGCTGACCCTTCATAGTGTCATGGACATGAGAAAGACATCAACCAAAGTCTGGCTAACGAGTCATAGTTTGACCTCAGAACCAAATTGTTGATCACTTTTTTAAGCATTATTTTTAATTGAGACATAATATACATATTTGTGGGATACAGCATGATAATTTGATACATGTACACAATGTGGAATGATCCCATCAGAATAATTGGCATTTCCATCTTCTTAAACATGTATAATTTTTTGGAAGCTAATATATTTGATCTCAATACCAGCTACTAGGGAGGCTGAGACAGGAGGATTCTAAGTTCAGTGACAACCTGGACAACCTAGTGAGATCACAACCCAAAATAAATGAAAGTTAAAAGATCTGGGCATGTAGCTCAGTGATAGAGGGTCCCTGGGTTCGATCCCCAGAACTATGTGCTCTTATGCACACACAAGAGATGATCTCATAAATTAACAGTGGTTGCTAGTGGTTGAGAAAGCTAGGGAGATACACTTCAGATAATGGTTACCGAAACCCAGTTAGGATGAATAAACTCTAGTGTTCTATAGCACAATAGGGTAACTACAATAATTGACTATATTATATATATATATATATATATATATATATATATACACACACACACAATAATATACAATATGTACAACAATACAATATATATAATAATTGACTATATATTTTTAAAAATGTTTCTTAGTTTATTTAAAACATTTTTTTAGTTGTAGATGGACACAATGCCTTTATTTTCTTTATTTATTTTTATGTAGTCCTGAGGATCGAACCCAGTGCCTCACACATGCCAGGCAAGCGCTCTACCATTGAGCCCCAGCGTCAGCCCTGAATACACACACACACACACACACACACACACACACACACACACACACAGAGGGAGAGAGACTATATATAGTCTATATAATAATTGACTGTGATAACACACACATAAAAGAAGCTGGTTACAAATAGTAGGCAGAGAATGACTTTAATTTGGACAAAAAATTAAAATATATAAACATGCATACAGAAAACTAAAAGGGTTGGGAATGTAGCTCAGTGAAAGAGCAAGCACTCACAAAGTATGTTCGAGGCCCTGGGTTCCATCCCCAGCACTACAACACAATAGAACAAAAATCCCTTTAATGTTATATAACAAAATATCAACATATTACTTCTGTTCAGTAATTAGATGTGCTTCCTTTGCTTTTGTGTATTTTTGAAATACAAGTATTCCTAAAACAAACAAACAAAAGGTTCTGAAGAGAGAAGCAGTTATTAAAAGCCAGGAGTTAGGAATCCAAGAAGGCAAGCCAGGTGCCCTGTAGTTAAAGTCTGAAACACAAAAGAGGTCCAGTCAGGGTGACTGGACATTGTTCTTTTCCTATGGGAATGGTATGTACTGGACTGTTTCCTCCATATTTGATTTTCTCTGTATAATTGCATTTCATGGAACTCTATGATAGCAACTTTGGTTTTGAACTGCTTCAAAATCTGCTTTGTAGTTGAATATCACACAAAACACACTAGAAATCAAATACTCCTATAAGAAAAAACTCATCTGCTCAAGTCAGTGACTGCTGTTTTTTCTGACCTCTGTTCATTTTCAATTTGCATTGCAAATTCAATATTTTTTGTTTCATGGATTTGCAAGAGGTAATTTTTAAAATTGTGGATCAGATCCAGGACCTCACACAAACTAGGCAAACACTCTACCACTAAACTACACCCTAGGCCTTTTAAATCTTTTTTTTTTTTTTAGACAATGTCTAAGCTTCCCAGGCTGACCTCCAGGATCTTGTGATCCTCTTGCCTCAACCTCCTAAACAGCTGGAATTATAGGCATGCACAAAAAAACTGACATTAATATATGTGATCATTGTCTCATGATTGGGTTTTAAGTCTGTGGATAGTTAGCCTTTACTTCTTTTTAAAAATTTTTAATTTTGTTCTAATTAGTTATACATGATGGTAAAATGCATTTAACACATCAAACATAAGTGGAATATGACTCCACATTCTTCTGGTTGTACATGATGTAGAGTTACACAGGTCATGTAAACTTATATGCATGATAGTTAGCCTTTACTTTTAAGTACTGCAGTACTCTGCAGAGTTGGAAGGACATTACCAAACTCCATACCACTTTGCAATGAATCTAAATGAGAAATCTCACCATTCTTTGTCTTTTTTATTTTTGCCTTGCTTTCTTTGTTTTGAGAGAGGAGGTTTCACTGTGTTGTCCACGTTGGCCTTGAACTCCTAGGCTCAAGCAATCCTCCTGCCTCATACTCCCCAGTAGCTGGGACGATGGGCACAGCTGGACTCCATGCCCCAATTCTTTAATTTTTTAAAAGTTTTTTACTAAATTACTACATGGAGAACAGCAGAATATTACACTTAGCTGGGTATGGTGGCATACATCTGTAATCCTTGCAATTCAAGAGGCTAAGGCAGGAGTATCACAAATTTGAGGCCAGCCGGGCAACTTAGACTCTGTGTCAAAATAAAACAAAAAAAGGGCTGGGGATGTAGCTAAGTGGTAGAGTACTTTCATGGCATGTAGTGAGGCTCTAGGTTCCATCCCAGCACCTCTCCAACAAAAAACAAAACAACAACAACAAAAAAACCCTGTCATCAGAAAGAGGCATATCACTTTCTTTGTTAACTAAATTACCTATATCTTGCTGCAAGTAGGTTGTTGGGTGGATTTTGTTTTGGGTACCAGGTAATAAACTCAGTGGCACTGAACCACTGAGCCATGTCCCCAGCCCTTTTTTATTTTAAGACAGGGTCTCACTAAAGTGCTGAGGCTGGCTTTGAACTTGTGATCCTCCTGCCTCAGCCTCCCAAGCCACTGGGATACTGGTGTGCACCACTGCACCCGGCTGGAGTGCTTCTTTTGGAGTGCTCCTTAAAACAGCACAACTATTTTTTGGAGGTATTTTGATTGAATCCAGGACCTGGCACATGCTAGGCAAGTGCTCTACTACTAAGCTATACCACAACCCTGCTACATATTTTTTCATAATTTTATAGATTTTGTGGGCTTAAAATGCTTTTATTGGTGTTTATAGTTATACATGATAGTGGGGTTCTTTTTAATATATTCATAAATGTATATAACATAGTTTGTTCTGTTTCAATCCACAGTATTTCCTTATCCCTTCCCCTCCTCCATCCTGCTGATGTTCCTTCTTTACTCTATTGATCATTTCCCCCTATATTTTTTAATTTACCATAGATCTGTCATATTTATTCACATTTTTCTTAATTTCTACAAGCTATAAATTTAGCTCAGCCAATATAGGACCTAAGAATAAGATTATGCTTAATCCAATAATATCTCTTATTTTTCAATTTTAGTACCAGGGATTGAACCCAAGGGTGCTTAGCCACTGAGCCACATCCCCAGTCCTATTTTTTATTTTTTATTTAGAGACAGGGTCTCACTAGGTTGCTTAGGGCCTCATTAAGTTGCTGAGTCTGGCTTTGAACTTGTGATCTTCCTGCCTTGGACTCCCTGGGATCACAGGCATGCTCTGCCTCGTCCATGTTATGATTAAGTTTTTGTATGATCTTGTCTCATACAAAACCTTGTGTCTTGCCTCATACAAAATCTTGTCTCTTGCATCCTTGCTGGGTTTAAATACTAATGGAGTTCTACTGGCTTTGTTGTATTCCTTAAGATTTTCAAAGTACAAAATCATGTCCTCTCAAATAGAGATAGTTTTAATTACTTCTTTTCAAATCTGGATGTCTTTGATTTATATAGCTATATACTGTTTGTTTTTTTAGTTGATGGACCTCTATTTTATGTCTTTATTCATATGTGGTGTTGAGGATTGAACCCAGTGCCTCACACATGATAGGCAAGTGCTCTGCTGCTGAGCCACTACCCCAGCCCGTGGATGTCTTTGATTTCTTTTTCTTGCCTAATTGCCCTGGCTAGAACCTCTAGTTTGATGTTGAATAGAAGTGGTGATCAGGGACCTCCTTGTGTAGTTCCTGATCTTTGGGGGAAGGTTTCAGTCTTTCATTATGGAGTGTGATGTTAGTTGTGGGTTTTCTGTAGATACCCTTTATCATGTTGAGGAAGTTCTCGTCTATTTCTGGTTGTTGAGTGTGTTTATATCATAGAGGGGTTTTTGTCATGTGCTGTTTGTCCTTTATTCTATTAATATGGTGACCCAACTTTGCATTTATGGGATAAGTTCTACTTGATTATGATGGATAATCTTTTTATATGTTGCTGGATTCTATTTATTTGTAATTGTTGAGGATTTTGCACCTATATTTAAAAGAGATATCAGGCTATAGTTTTCTTGTCATGTCTTTGATTTTCTTATTTAAAAAAATATTTTTTAGTTATAGATGAATGCAATATCTTTATTTTGTTTCTTTATTTTTTTTAAAGAGAGAGTGAGAGAGGAGAGAGAGAAAGAATTTTAATATTTATTTTTTAGTTTTTGGCAGACACAACATCTTTGTTGGTATGTGGTGCTGAGGAGCGAACCCGGGCCGCACGCATGCCAGGCGAGCGCGCTACCGCTTGAGCCACATCCCCAGCCCCTGTTTCTTTATTTTTACGTGGTGCTGAGTATCAAACCCAGTGCCTCACATGTGTGAGGCAAGTGCTCTACCACTGAGCCACAGCCTCAGCCCATGTCTTTGATTTTCTTATCAGAATAATGTTGGCCTCTTAAGCTCATTCTATTTTATTGCTAAGTAATAATTCATTGACTTAATATACCACACTTCATTTAATCCATTTTTTATAATTTGTGTCTAGAGTATCCCCCAAAGTTAAAAGCAACCAAGCTTTTTTTTTTTTCAGTACCAGAGATTGAACCCAGGGACACTTAACCACTGAGACACATCCCCAGCCCTTTTTAAAATATTTTTTTATTGTAGTTGGACACAATATCTTTATTTTATGTATTTATTTTTATGTGGTGCTGAGGTTTGAACCCAGCACCTCGCACATGCTAGGCGAGTGCTCTACCACTGAGCCACAGCCACAGCCCCTCCCCAGCCCCTTTTTACATTTTATTTTGAGACAAGTCCCTCTGAGTTGCTTAGGGCTTCACTGAGTTGCCGAGGCTGGCTTTGAACTGATGATCCTGCCTCAGCCTCCCAAGATGCTGGAATTACAGGTGTGTGCCACCACACCTGGCCTAAAAGCAACCAAGCTTTTAACAGCTGGGTCCATTTGAAGGTTGTGGAACCTTTATGAGGTGGGGCCTAGTAGTCACTGGGGGCCTACCCTTGAAGGAGATGTTGGGACCCTGGCCCCTTCCTCTCTGTCTTTTGCTTCCCAGCAGTCATGAAGTGAACAGTTTTCCTCCACCACATGCTCTTGCCAGGATGTGCTATGCTGCCATAGGCCCAAAGCAACCAGGATAAATGACCATGGACTGAAACCTCTGAAACTGTGATCCACAATAAATCTTTCCTCCTTTTAATACCTGATTTATCTCAGGTATTTGTCACAGCAATAGAAATCTAACAGTACCCATCTCTACCCATCTATCCATCTCCTTTTCCACCCATGCATTCATCCATCCACCCATTTGCCCATTCATTCTCCCTTTCCTCCCTCTCTCCCTCTTTCCTTCTCTTCCTTCTGTAAATCATTTATCTCCAGGCTTATAATTTTTGGATCCAAGGCAAGCTGTCTTTTAAAATTGGACAGGAAACTTACTACAGTTTTTGGCAAAGCCCTTTATGTGCCAAAGCTTCTATTCTCACATTTCCATTCTTTATAGCATTTTGGTGGGGGGGGGGTCCCTGGGAGTTCACTCATAGGATCCAGCTGGAGAGTATTTAGAGACCAGAGTTCACAAGATTAAGGGCCTCTTTACTTCAAGAGACTCTCACACATGTTCTTTCATCCATCATATATTCATTTAGGAATCCATCTGTACACTTCCCCTTCCTCCTTGCCTGAACCTCATCTTGTTTCAAACCTCTAAAGGTGCTCAGGCTTCTTTAGCTGACATTTTTGCTTGATGAACTCATTCAGTCCCTATTTTCAAATTACTGCCAGAGTCTAATCACCTTTTTTCCCACCTACTCTGCCACCACCTTCATGGCTCACAAGGACCACTGCGGTGGCCTCCTCCTTCTTGGCACCCCTGCTTCTGCCCTTCCCTGACAGTCTAGTTTCCCTCTAGTAGCCTGCAGGAGCCTGTTAAACCTGGATCAGATAACTTTCCTCTGCTCAGGACCCTCCCATGGCTCCACTCACTCAGAATAAAAGCCAAAGTCTTCACCTTGGTCCACGAGGCCCTACCCAAACTTTCTCTCTCACTCCTCCTACTGTGCCCCTCTCTAGCTGTTCCTCACGTGCACACCACATCCATTCCTGCCTCAGGGCCTTTGTACTGCCTATTCAGCTTGGTGCATTCTTCCTCTGGGTAGCTATGTGGTTTATCCCTCAAGTCTTCAGGTCTGTATTCAAATGTCTCTTCAGTCAGGCTTTCCTGGACAATCCCATTAAACATTGTAAACTGCTCCAGCAATGTTTATCAGCATCCCCTCTTTTCGGTGTTTTCTTTTAGTGCTAAAGAAGAGATCCAGGGGCTGGGGATGTGGCTCAAGCGGTAGCGCGCTCGCCTGGCATGCGTGCGGCCTGGGTTCGATCCTCAGCACCACATACCAACAAAGATGTTGTGTCCGCTGAGAACTAAAAAATAAATATTAAAAAAAAAAAAAGAAGAAGAAATCCAGGGCCTTGTATGTGCTCAGCATTCACTCTACCACTGAACTATACTGCTAACCTCCATGTTTTCTTTTTCTCCAAAGTATTTATTGGTCTCTAGCATATCTAATATCTTAGTTATTTTTCTCTTTCTTTTTAATTAATTAATATTTCTTAGAAATCAACAGAATAATTATACATATTGATGAGATACAGTATGACATTTCAAGACATGTACACAATGTGTAATGATCAGATCAAGGCAATTGGCATGTCTATTATCCCAGACGTAGATTATTTCTATATGTTGAGAACATTGAAAAAATTCAATTAATTGTTGCCAAACGTACTGTGCTATGGAAACTTAGAAGTTGGGGCTGAGATTGTGGCTCAGTGGTAGAGTGCTTGCCAAACATGTGTGGGATGCTGGGTTTGATCCTCAGCACCACATAAAAATAAATAAATAAAATAAAGGCATTGTTCCAACTACAACTAAAATAACAAAATATTTTTTAAAAACTTAGAAGTTGTTCCTCTTATATAACTGCACCTCTATACTCATTAACCATCCTTTCTCTAGTCCTCTCTTCCAAACACCCTTTTTTAAAAATATTTTTTTAGATGTCAGTGGACCTTTATTTTATTGATTATTTATTTATTTATATGTGGTGCTGAGAATCCCATCCTATGCCCTACATATGCTAAGCAAGCACTCTACCAAAGATCTACAGCCCCAGCCCACCAATACCTTTTTAATTTTACTGATTTTCTATCTCTCCCACTTGAATGGCAGCACCACAAGCATAGATATACTTATCCTTTTTGTTCAACACCATCTCTCTAATGCCTAGGACAGGACCCACCACACAATAGATGCTCAATATATGTGTTTTAGTTGACTAAATGAGTAAAAGGTGTGGCAGTGGTGGGGGGACAGAAACAGAAGGAATTTGACCTTATCCCATATACTCAGTCAGCAGCTAAGTCTCAATAAGGGAGAAAGTGCTAGATGCCCTGAGAGTGAGACCAGAGAAGTCTCTCCAGGAGAAGGTGCATCATCTGGGCTGGTCCTGGAAGATCTCATAGGAATTATATAGATCCGGAGGTTCAGTGAGGCCCATAGGGTGAAGGGAAAAAAAAGTCAGAGGAATGAGGCAAGTCAGATAAGGAGGA